>NC_046619.1:17226516-17565087 GCF_900324465.2 Anabas testudineus
ATATGTTTGAGAGGTTGTGTTTTGACTGAGACTCCACATCCCTGGGAGCTTGCTGTCAGTTTCAAAAGATGCTGTTTGAATAAAACAAAAAGCAGTTTCTATGGAGAAAAGCACCATTGCAGACTTTACCAAGATGAATTATAGCCTTGGTTTTGTCAAACATATCTGTTAGTTTGACGTTTTGATTGAAAACTGAAAGGGATCTTGTGAACAGCTTAAGGTGAAACTACTCGGAATAATTTATGTCTTGACGTGTTGTCATTTGATGTGACAGGATGTAGGTGGGTTGAAATTTTGGGGATATGCGCAAATGTCTGCACTGTCAATATCTTCAGAATTAGTTAAGTGTGCAATAAAAACTGGGTCTAGGAGCAAAGATGGAAGAGTGAGTAGTGAATGATACATAAAACTCGAACGGGATGAGCTGTGTGGCTTGTTTCAAAGAGCCTTACTCTACACGTTGAGGTGACCAGTCAGGAACAGTGTGTTAAATTGGCCAAATCTTACAGAAAATAGTGTGGCCACATTTAGAAATCCACTGAGCCTCCTACAAAGGGCAACTGTCATACATGTTTGCTCAGATGAGAGTGAAAATCAATGGCCATAATTGGTCAATAACAGTCTGACAATGGAGGAGAGGGGAGGGAGCAAATGGGTCACAACAGATGTGTATAGTGAAGTAGAACCCGACGCCGCCTCTCCACGAAAGTAGTCATTCAATATTCAGGTCTGTCCTTATCACAAGTCATATGAACAAAGCTGTAAATGTTAGAAGACAAAATCCATAGTTTTTTCAATGCTCTGTGTTTTTAGAGAGTGCGTCTGGATAAAACATTTTGACCTTGGTGCTGATCGGAGTCCTTTGAAATTGGATATCCACTAATTCCACGTCCTATATGATTCATATTTGAACATTATTAAACGTGCATTATATATATTTGCACTTACAGCTAATTAATCTGATGTACCTTATTTTTGTTGTACAACTGGGGTAAAAAGTCGTGTGAAGGAGGGTATAGCACACTTCTCTTTGCTTGGGTATAGGCACCAGCTTGCAGAAGGCACAAACTATGGATGTGTTATAACTGGATTCTAGCCTCAAAGTTGGCACCCACTCATTTGAATGAAAATTGCTTGCCTGGTGCATCTGGGTTTGCTTCCGTGTTGTGCGCCTCAGTGCACATACATTAGTGTTATTTTTCCACATTCTCTCACACTAATTTTCACTCGTGTTTGCACTCCACAATCCCGGCTGTTGTAAAGGGGACCAGCTGCACCAGTATCAGGTTGAGGTTGAGGAAATGCAGTAATTTACTGTAAATAAGGAATCAGGATATTACTTTTTACTACAAATTTTCCATTGTGTTTAATACTCCTTTCCTTTTGAGCCTCACTGGAGGAAAAGCAAACGTTTTTCACTTGAAGACGCCTTTTGATTTGTCCTGCTCGGACTGCTGCTGAGTCATACAGCAATTTATTCAGATAAACTTTAGAATACAGTTTTGCTCTTACACCTGCAGCAGGAAGAGATCGGCTACCATGAACACAAAGGCTGATTGGAGCAAGCCAAAACCTGTTTAAATGTCCATAAGGGCATCTGACTGTTGCAAGACCGGATATTTTGATTTTTTTCCTTTTTGAAGTGGAACCAAACTGAATGTGGTTTCTGTTTGTCATTAAGTTCAAAGTTACTTTTACTTTGCTACTACGGCTTGTGTTAAATTTTCACAGCCTTCTGTGCCACCAGTCACCCTGATTTACTTAGGAGCCAGAAGAAGTGGTATCCTAGCAACAGAGGCAGACATCTGTACTTTGTTCTGTCACAATGCGTTTGTGTGCATGTTTATGTATATGGCATGAGTGTATGTGTGTGTGCGTGCGCTTTTGTATGATGGTTATGTGGATACATCCATGCATTCGAGTGTTTGTGTGTGAACTGCTCTGTAGAAACTTGCTGTTAAAATGCAAACCGACACCTCGCTCTTCCCTGTAATGCCTCCAGATTTATTGACATCTGGGCGAAAGCTGTTTACATATACCCCTCCATTGTTACCAGTGGCCATGATAATGCTGTCAGACAAGGCTTAGTGAGCCTATTCCTCCATTTCACCTCCCTTGATGGTGTTTACACTCTAACTTTAACATGTGCTCTGCAGTACTTGCATGTCAATTCTTATTCACTCCTACAACAAACCTGCCCCTTGTGAGGTCATTCGTGGAAGGAGGCCAGATGACCCGTTACAGAAAATGTCAGTATTCCCAGTGCAGCTGATTCAAATCCAATGCGTAAGAATTTCAAAATCTAATTTACAACTGGATGAAATAAACTGTAGAAGAATGAATGGAAGCCATCCAACAGTTCCTGGGAGGAATACAGTGTGCTTTTCATTCAGTTGAATTGAATTACTGATCTACCCCTTGGAATCTCTTTAGGTTTTCTCAGAACAGCTCTTTTGTTACATAAGATTCCTTTAAACATGTTTAGATGTGTAGATTATAAACAAAGCAGACAAAAGTACTATACTTTAGTACTGTTACAAGTGTGCATGTGTGGAATATGTCTACAGTATATCCCCAATTTAGTATGAATTCAATGGTGAGTAACAGAAGAATACGCGTGAATTAGCTTTTAGAGTCACTAATTAACTTAATCTGCGTGTTTGTGGTTGTGGGAGGAAACTAGAGTACCCAGAAGAAACCCATACAGGCAGGGGGAGAACATGCAATCCACATTTAAAAGCCCCAAGACTATATCATGTTATCAACAGTATCAAGTTTAATAGTCTTTAAAATGTTTTTTTTTTTTTTTTTTTTTTGGAACATATTTATTTTCTTAATCAGCAACTCAGATTAATACCCAGATAAATCAGTTTTTAGTGGAGTACATAACACATACTTTAGAATTTAGTGTGTTTGCAGTGGATTACATTTAGGAAAGTACTTACACTTTTCCTTGTGTGGTGCTGTCTTAAAAAAAAAAAAAAAATGGGATGGTGACACCAGTCATTGATTTATACGTGGCATTGTGCTTTTGAATTTTTAGTGCCCAAATCTTACATAATTCACTTGGCAGTTAAACTTTTCAAACAAAATGTGTGAGAAAGAGGACGTCTACTTATGAGGATCTGTAAATGGCTAAATGCTCATGTTTCATGGGGAAATTTGTACTTTGAAATGTTTTTGGAGAGGTAGTTTACCCTAAATATGACCTTTCCCTGTTCCAAAGTTGTTTTGTGGGTAGCTTTGTGTACCAGGAGTGTTGGATGACAAAAAGCTTTTATAAGGCACGGAGCAATTATGTTGTCCTGCCAATAGTTGCGTCAGATCAGAAAATGGTTATTGTTTCTGAGAACAGTAACTGACATTTTGTTTCATTTGGAACAAAGAAATTTTGAGTTTGTTTAATTATGATTATAGTAAATCTGGCAAGACGGCAAGCATCTATAGGCAAAATGTAGCAGAGAAGAAATGGCAAACTGGAAATCATATACACTTAGAAAAATACACAGTTTGTACTTGAAGTGATTTGTAGATGGGAATGTAACCATAGAAACTGTTGTATGTAAATAGCAACAATGGGTAACGAGGCAAAGCTGTGACAAAGCCTGAACATACTGTGCTGTGAAGATATTCATCTGCTGTAACCAAGTAATAATGACTTTGAAGACTCTACACAAAGATGTAGATGAAAGTTTCCCAATCACCAAACAGAGCAGTGCTCCCCTAATGTCCAGATAAAGATGTTAACACAGCTGGAAAACAGCCACTAGGCATCTCTGTTCACTTGGACCAATCATCTGTTTGAGTGCCACCACACTCCAGCTCCAGTTTGTGCCTATAATTGAAACTGTGTGAAGAAATGTGATTTCTGATAAGTGTAATCTTCATCTTCACAGTGATTAAGCTCCTTTAATCTCACAGATAGAGGTGATCGCATGTGTGATAACTTAGATAATGAGCTGTTACAGAAGAGGCCCCTTTTTTTTGGTCTCAAACTGATGCACACACATTCTAACACATACACATCAATGGGTAGTTCACTTAAAATGTACCAGGGCATAGTAGGATTGCTAACATCTGTTCTTGTTAAATTGCAAAGGCGTTTTATTGATCTGGTGCTGGGACCACATTCCTTAACAATTTACTTCTGCAGAAGGAAAAAGCTGAAGGTGTGGGCTTTTAAAGAGAATCACTAGTTCAGGTGGTTAATAATTAATTAATAATTTGTTTTTAATTTTTTTTTTTTTTTTTTTGTCCCCAAAATCCACCAGGAGGAGAAAGTGAAGGGAATTCAAATGAATCAGTCAGCAAGGTCTAGGATCTCTGTGATTTAAAGAGGATTGTGCAAAGTCCAGATTGGTTGCAGATGGTTAGGGGTCTGCAGTTTCATAATCTCACAGTTTATATGTATGGATTATCTGAGGTAAGAGTGTCATAAATTACACATGAAAGCTTACTTATACGCTGACCTGGCAACCCCAGCTAGGCTGGTGTATTGGGTACTGGTGGTTTTAATTAAGGCATGCTAGCCTGGTGATATCATTTTTCTACCACAGGGCTCATGTGTGATTCTTAACAGGACTCATGCGATGAAATAGCTGCTTCATTTCAGTAAAGTGTTTGGTTGATTATAATGTCTTTGCAATACTTAGCTGATTGTGTGCTCCTAACATCATTAAGAAGATTGCAGTGGGGGGGAACCCCATCCTCAGTGAAATGTTTGAGTTCTTCTGTGTTTTACTCACAAACTCTTTTCTTTTGGGACAAAACAGCAAATCAGTATGTAAGAAAGAAAACGTTTTAACAGACACAGAAAACTCTTAGGTTCAGTTCTAGTGTAAGACGATATAAACTATTTATACTGCAAAGTAATGGTTTCTAAAGCAGTATTGCATGGAGACATATCACCATGTGTGAAACTGTATAGCCCACAAACAGGGGAATGCTTTTAACCCCTTTTCAGCAAACTGTTATCGCATGTCCTTTCTGTTAATAATGAATTACATTTTAAGCTCCTTTTTAAAATTAATATATATAAAGAAAACAAGCAAAAGACAGACTTTAATGGAAATTCTTGGATAAACGGATAGATAGGGTTTTAGGACAGATTTTTGTAGTGTTTTCTTTTCTGTTAAATTTGTATTCCACTTGGGAAGCACTCACAATAGAGATTGGTAGGTGACCCAGATGGCCTGTGTTCCTAGGGTGAACTGGGCACTGGCAATAAATCACTAGACCCCAGTTGTTTCCTGAAATTCTCCTGAATGTGATGCAGAGAGAACAAACTCCTCTGCCAAGAGCTACACTTCAAGAGTTTATCGCAAGGATTTAGTTGAATAGAAAATATTTTCAGCAGCGTGATGAAAAGGTTACTGTGAAAGGTTGACACACCGGCAAGCAAAAAACGCTGCACAAACCCTTCACAGGTTATTGCCGTTTTCATGGCTGCTGTTTGCTTTATTGAATTTGTCGAGGTTAATTTAGAACCACTTGTTTACTTTTCCACACCATTTTTCTTTCTGAATACTAGAAGTTTAATTGGCCCGTTGCTGAAAAGCATGTAATCAATTGATAGAAATACTTTTGATTGTCACGTAATGTCTAGAAAAACAAATTGGGCGGAAAAAAAAAAGTTCAGTGCATTATGTAGTTATGAAACACAAGACAATCTAATCAGAAAAGAGCACTTCTTATGGGAATGTGTAGAGTGAAGCAGTAAAATGTCTGCAAGTCAAAGGTGACAGATTAAAATTGGATCATTTACAGGAATTTCTTTTACTGCCAAGACGTGATGGCTGTGAGCAAACATGCCAGATCAAACAATCATGGACAGAGATGTGAAGCTCTGGGTGTCATCACCTTTTCACACAGCTGAGGTCTGCTGTTTCATGGAAGACCTACTAGTTGCAAAACAGTTAAGACATATTGCACGATTTTATTAATTTTCCCTCACTGGTGTGAAACCTCTTGGCTTTTGCATGTTTACCAGCATAGCAGTGAAAAACAAATATGTTCACATGATGCATGTCTGTTTAACAGCATGTGTAAGTTAATGTCACGTTACCACTTCAGAGATTCATGTTGTTAATTCACCTACAAACAAACATGTACAGCCTGCTTTCAGAAACCTGGATAAACTATAATTGTGATCAGGTTTCTGATTGCAGATTTATCCTCCACTGTAATAGTTGATCAATAAAACGCAAAGTAGGATGATATACATTGTGAATGTGGCACCAGTAAAGCTAATGATAAACTGTATAGTCTGTTGTCATCTAATACTAGCGAAGAAGAAGATCCAAATATTCCATAGTCCAGTACAGTACCAAAACAACGGAGCAGCTCTCTGAGATTAGAAGTAGACAAAGATGGAGAACACAGATGATCAGAAACTTGAATACTACTAGAATCATATGAAAGTCATATTCTAAATAAGGTCAGGGAGTCTCAGAACCTGGAAAGTAAGGAAATAGAAACTTGCTAAAAAATTAAATTGCCGTTGCGTACACTGCAAAGTTTCATCATGCATGCATGATGTATATGGGTGTGACTGCATGTTCTGACTATGATGTTACATGAATCAACTCATTTGTGAGCAATATTGGCGTCATGTAATGGAGCTGCACTGTCACACTTCTTTCTCTACAGATTCAGAACTGTGAGATGCAGGGTTTCTGATTACTACACCACACAGGAATGTTCTGGCATGTCCCCCAACCTCTCTACACCCAGTAAATTAAAAGAAAACAAAGCTCCAAAGTCCACCACTGGTTAGAACAATAGCAGTGATAGCTGGACGCCTGTCTGATTTCTATCACAGTCTGTGTTTGGCTGTATAAATCACCCAATCTGCTGTAGTGTTACCTAAACTAATATTAAAATTAATAATGCTGGGTGTAAACAGCTAAATTATCTGGACAAGCATCTAACAAATACTTCAAACTAGTGATGTAAATTTTACCAAAACAAGCAGCTGTGGGCTGTGATCTTGCATGTGATTTGTCTCAGTAAGTGTTTGAGCCTTCACAAAATGAAGGTCATTTCCTTTAGGCGATCATTTAAATCTATGGAAACAAAACAGGCTTTACCAAACTAGATGACATGCTAGGCGTTTGCGATCAATGCTGAGAAAGTAATCAGTGCTTGATTAGATGTAATGCTCCCTATATTGATCCTGCTCGGCACCAGGAGGCCGTTTCAAGTGCTCTGAATGAGAAGTGTTCGATCAGCCGGCGAGGTTAAATACAGACTCTTACCACAGAGTGAATTGCCTTGGACAACAAGAGTGACAGGCAGGAATGAGATAACTATGTGTGATCCTTGAATGAACCACTTCTGCCAACATGTTGCTGATATATCCATCTTGAGTGCTGTCAAATTTATTTTATTTATTTACTCTGTCAAAATGTATTTATTTATTAATTTTTTTTGTGCCTTGAAGACAACTCTTAGGCACAAATCTCACTGTTGCTATTATTTGGCAAGACACTGCAAATGAAGTCTGGCAAAGAAAAATAAATATATTGTGATGCCCCAACAAATGGATAAAAATATTCTGTGGATTTTTTTTTTCTGTTTTCTGCAAACTTGCTGTCATTATGACCGACGTGTGAAAAGTTCAGTTTAAATCTAACTTCCCTGGGCTAACAGCTCCTCACATGATGATATTCAACACACTGTTAATTCCGTGGTTCACAAGTAACTTTTTATTTTTTTGCTTAAATTTCATCCTTTCAAACCACATCTTTTATTAATTGATTAAAAATCACCTAGGTGAGATATTAACAATTCATCTCTTGTGTAAACTATTTTGTTTTGTTTTTAGTATAGGTTTCTTGCCTTACATGATATTATCTGACAGACCTGTTCACAGATGGGACAATTTTATGACTTGATCACTTCACTATTGGCTCTAGGCAGCAACAATATGACCCACACTAACTGCTAATTTGAAGATGAAGGTCGTAATGATATCTCATAGAATATGTTCACACTGCATGTACTAATGACATGCTGATTGTCTGCTTTACATTTTCCTGGATATAGCCTTTTTTTTCCTGATAGTTAACTATTTTATGTGTGTGTGTGTGTGTGTTAACGAGCTCCTGTGAGATGTAGCATGTTTTGCATTAACGCATTACATTATGAAGTGTTGTTAATTAAATTTTATTTGTGTGTTATCTACACAGTGTTGGAAACACCTACCTGTCCATGGTAGGCCTGGGTGGAGACTGTCATTATGTTGAATATGGATTTTAAACATCATGTGTAATGATACAAATACAAGTACTCTGTGTACGTCTTCCTGTTTGACAACTTTTAGTGGCTGCAGTGCAACAAGTCCTTCAACTTTAAAGCCAATATAGGATGTTTTCCCAATTCTCTCGTACAACCAAAAGAACCATTTATTGCAAGAACCATTACCTGCCTCCATTTTGACTGTGCAAACTAAGTGATTAGGTTTGGATTAAACATTTGTGTAAAACTAACTGGCTTATCAATAAAAAACGGATAAGTGGACCCACCAAATGTTTGAGCTGAGCTGTCGATGGTTTAAACAAAAAAGTGTCTTTGTCAGAGACACAGTGGTTGTCTGTACCTTAGTGATTGTATTGGAGTGGACAAAGTTATATATTTGACCATCCATGAAAAGCACAAGTACTGTGATAGAGAGATGTGGATGATATTTGGTGAATAATTTAACTGGCTAGCACTGTTACAGGAATACCAAAGTAAATTAAAGTAATAAATGAATGCCTTAGAAAGGAAGCTTGTAACTTGATTTGTTAAGATGCTGATTTCTCATTAACACTTTACTGTGTCAATACAAGTGCATTTCAGCATTTTTGCAAACTCTTATCACCATGTGTTTGGTACATTCAGTGAGTATTTGTAGGTTCAGGTAAATATTGTCTCATTCAAATAAAACGAGTGCACATATCATTGACTTGTGTTTAAACTTACTTGAGGGATGGTTAATTTAATTGTTTTTTATTTTCTACATGGATCATTATCTCTATAAAATATGAGAAAATAGTGAAAGTTTATCTTTACTGGCCAGCACAATAGATATTATCACTTAAAAAAAAAAGCCACATTCTTAACTTTAGAGTTCATTTAACAACAACAAAACCATTAAAAAACTGAAATAACATCAAATGTTATAAATGAATCTTTCAAAAAGGCTCTTCTCAGATTAAGATTCTTACAAAGAGTATACAGTATAATTTCTTAAAGCGTATTAGTGTATGTGGACATGAGAGATAGCAGGTAACCCTGAGAGAAGCTTTACACTTCTAAGCCGATTGTGTAAAAACTCCTGATCTCGCAGACCTCATCAGTGTCGACACACACTTGGCTTGACAACTGCTCATCTCCAGTTGCCCTGTACCCTATAAGTCAGGGCTGGTCAACTCTTCTGAGAGGTGAGCAAGCTGCAGAAGTGAAATTTATTTGAAGGATGAAATACTTGGCTTTCTCCGTTTTGGGTTCAGCCACTGCAGTTTATGAAGGTAAAAAAAAAAAATCAAACCCTGTGATGTTGTCTTTGAGGGGTGTCCACTAGCAGATCTCAGCATCCAGCGGGGTGCCATTTGGTTTATTCGTATCTTTGCCCTGCACAGGTGGGTGGTGGTGCAGCTCTTTTTCTCCTTCCCTTACTGCTTTCTCCTCTGGGGAATCTTTAGTTGGCCAGGGTTTGATGTTGCAGAGCCCCAGCCAAATAATCACAACTAAGACAGAGGGGGGTGTGCAAGCCTTCAACCCTGCATCAAGGGATTTGGGAAAAGTTGTCTCAAGGGCAGGTGGGGGGGAGTAGGATGCCTGGTGAGTATCGTTTTATAGACAGATGATATATGTGGAATAGGATCAAAAGGGAGGATTTTGGCTGAGCGGTGGTTTTCACAGTGGTGTGTGGCTGAGTGGCTCAGTTTCTCTGATGGTCTGTGTTTTTTCTATAATTTTTTTTATCCCTTCTTCAAACTCTTAGTCTTTGTGAGCTCTTCCTCAATCCACTCTTTTTCATCTGAGTTATTATTCCTTTATTCTTCACACTTTATTTGTAACACTGCAATTGCAGGGCTTTGGTGTGTGTCCTTCTGCTGAGGGCTTGTCCATGGGCATCAAATCAGCTTTATTCAATTTTGTTGACGGCTCACTCTGGACTGTCAACAGTTGCTTTTCTTTCCATCCACAACCAAGCTCAGTAATTACTCTCATCATCGGCCTCAGTTTTATCACCATGGCTATTGCCATCATCTTCAATCATCGTCCCCATTTTGACCATTCAATCTGTCGTTATTTCAGAATACTTGGCAAACATAAGCAGGCATTTCTCTAGCATTATAGACTGATTCTGACTATAACTGCACAAAGAAAATAGGATGGAGAAATGCATTTCCAGATTTCTAAGCACCACTCCTGAGCAAAACAACAACTAAATAGCAGGTTGTGTGAAAATTGCAGTTTTTTACATGTCTAGGCGAGCGGCTTTTAACTACTTCACATTCAACATGTGCTGCACCTGTGGAACCAATGTTCAAATCAGTACCATGATGATTGGAGGCGAAATCATTTGGTAGTCGGTATAGAATAGCATGGGCCTTTGTTTAGTGCTGTAATCTGTGTGGACAATGAGCAAGAAATAACAAATTGGCTGTCCATTGTTGCCTAGGGTATTTTCTCACTCGTTTATAACAAAACTTTGTCTGCTCTTATAGCTGAGGCTTGAGGAGGAAGCTGCAAGACATTAGCTGCTAATTTAAGACAGAAGCTCATCCAATACTGAAATGCTGCATAATTGCACAGTAGGGAGCCTTGTACCAGAGAGGAGCGGAGAGCTGCTATCAGAACTGTAGAACAGGACTAAATAATCACTCTGTGCTTAACAATAAAAGAGTTGCTGTCAACTTAGTACATACATAGTTTTTATTTAATATTAATAATGCAATCTATGGGTGCAGCTGCTAATTTAGTTTCATTACAAAATCTTATTTCTTTGGTAACTGAATGTATATTCACCCATATTTTCTCAGCTGTACAAACCTAGGCCTGTAATGGCTTTGCAAGAAAAATGCAAGTGTACACCAGAAAAGTTGGCCTAACAAACTAAACACATTTTATACAAACTTTCATATCTGGCTGCAGACAAAGACAAATGTCAAGATGAAAAGCACCCTGAGTGAGCAGCTTCTGCTCTCAGCGTTTCAACTGAAACAACAAATATATCTGAAATCACAGACACCCAGCAAGCAGAAGAGCAACTAGGTAACTGCAGAGCAATTCAGTGTTGTCTGCACAGGTAGCCATTTCCTCACTGGTAAGATAAAGGGATGATGTATCATTTGATATGGCAGTGTTTTAGATGGATGCGGTTATGTGGCTACACAAACAGGAGGGAGTCATTTTCTCCACAGCGGGAGGCTCTCGCTGCAGAGAGACCAGCTGTAACCATGTGAATAATCCTTTGATGCCCTCGTGTCTTCATTAGCTGATCTATCTGTGCCGGACCATCGTTTGTGATAATGTCGGGGCACACCATGATGAGTTGGGGGGCTTTAAATCAAACCATTTATAAATATTACAGAGATGTGATGAGATATCTGTTTATTGTGGGTGTTATACAGTAAAACAGGTCCTTTTATGCACAGGAGGGTGCAGTGTGTTTTTACGAGCTGTACTGCTTGTCTCTGTGATTAAAGAGGTGTTGGACTATAAACCTTTATAGCAGAGGAATAATTGCTGGTTGTTTTTAGGAATATGACTTCTCTCCAAAGGGATCTAAAAAGTAAACCTGCAGTGAACAAAGTCGTGGCTCAAAACGTTGTAATTGTTTGCTGCAAAGTTCAGACCCAGAGCACACAAAACAGTAAAATGTCTTTTAAACATGCCGTTTATTTCAAAATGCAAGAACTATTACTACACTACTACACTGCAGTACATAAGCCTGCAGGGACTGTAATGTTCCCAGTCCCCAGGAGGATGCACACATAAGACACTTATACATTGGTCTGTGTAATAAATAAATATATATGGCTCCAGAATGATGATCAAAGTTAAAGGAAACTAGTCCTATCAAATTGATGTCATCCTCAAAATTCCCTGCACTAGTTTAATTTCAACTTTTTATCATCAGTTTCAAACTGTTGATCAAATGCCTCTCGGTCTGTTTTGTGTTTATACTGTTTCTGACATTGTACAGTATAAATATTTTTCACCAGCCAAACTCTGTAACAGGAAAATTCCAAATCAGTATTTTCCAATTTGACCCTTTGAAGCTTTTAGAGTCTCAAATTTCCTTTCAACTCTAAAAGTATGGCCATTGCAGAAGTAAAAACCCTGTAATTGCTCCTATCGTGGGATTCATGGAATTTTTTATCCACGATTGTTTAAATCTGTGGAATTTGTTCCTTTGTTGCTGTATTTAACAGTTTTATACAATAGTATGTCCCTGTCCCTGGACTTGTAACTCAACACCACTCTATAAATTCAAAGATTGGAGGGAATTCAAAACTAGATTGAGATGTGATGACGCATCAGACTCGGTCATTATACCTGTCTGTATTATTAGTTAGAAGGGTTTTGATTATTAAAAAAAACTTTTCCTTTATGTAAAAATTACTAGTTACAGCAATAATAATAATAATGCACTTTTGTATTACATAATAAAGGTCAATATATTATGTCATACAAAAGGTAAAAATCACCTGGGCATGTGGACCTAATCAGTGACACTATACAGGACTGACCCCAGTCAAAATCAAAGTGCAGCCAACATGACCAACAATTCATTTGAACTCACAAAGTCTCAGGAAATGTCAGCCAAGCACTCACTGACTATAAAATACAGTTCTGTCTGACAAGTACAACACAGACAAGCCAATTACAGCCGTTCAGTGCTTCAGTGAAAACAGAAGCGGCTGTTTGGAGAACTAATGTAGTAAAACATGTAATGTTATGAAATGAACAACAGAATTTGACTGGTGAAGAAAAAGCTGATGTTGACAGCTGAATCACAAGCATGTTTTAGGCTATTACACTGTACACATAACAATTAAAGCTCTTAATCATTTAACATCTTTCTTCTACAGACAACCATCTTTTTTGAGGTTGGCAGAATGGCACTATAAAGGATGTTTGATCAACTCATCAAATGCCCTCTGTACTTATTTTTAATTCTGCTCATATTTAACGATCAATAAGTGCAGCTCCAATTAAGAAATGAAGACTTTTTATTTCATTGTGTTTTCTTCTTTTGAGAAAAAGAACCTTCAGCCAACATGGTTAATAATCTTTATATCGAGTATATGTTTTCAGGGAGCGTGTTTTGCTCTAAGACGGCAGTGAAAAACTATTGCACCCTTTTATTCTAGTTATTTTGACCATTGCCTAGTTGTAACAACTTCCTACATAGTGCCTTCCTTGCAACTTATCCTTGTGTCTTTTCATCTTACATGAAAGGAATCAAGATGCGTGGACAAGATGCATATTTCTAGGTGAGAGAGATATTTTGGTAGGTAATGAGAAGCACCCCGTATCGTATGAGCGAGTACGTGGACTTTGACTTGAGATTATTTTCTCAGCAGTTGTCTTACTTTTTCCAGCTTGTTTCCATAGTTTTAGGTGGAGCATGCAGCAACTAGGAGAGGAAAAAAAACTAATTTGTTTTTGTGAATGGTTCAATCCATGAGGCTGATATGCACAACAGCTGCACGACAAGTATAAATTCAAAGCTGCATAGTACAGATGCCAAAATAAATTCATTTCAATTTCAGTGGTGCATTTTATTGTATTTACAATTTTCAGTAGGCAAGTTGGTATGAACTGAACAGAATAATTGTGTCACAGCTTCACAAGAATATTACATGACACATGCTCATTTGTCTCCCCATAGAGACGCCACTAAACAGGTTGCAGACAAGCTGCAGCACTTCTGCAGTGCATCGCCTGGGACGCTGCCATCTGTCTGTGCATACAAGCTTGTATCTATTTGTTATAGGACAAACTGCTGCTGCAGACAGTTTGTTATAATAAGTGTCTCTATATACCTAAACAACTTAAAGTTCCTGTAAAAGAACAACAGGAACTTTTCATTTTATAGAAGCAGCATTTAGTATAGCAACTATCACTGCCATCCACTGCAGGTGGGTGGGATTTCTTTAGATTAGATTTTACCATCCTAGTGGCATTAGTGCACCAAGATATGGATATTGGATATATCCTTCTTTGAAGCTGTGCTCCCCTTAGTACATACACTTGTTTCACCAAGTTCTGTTTGAATTTTATTATGTTTGTGCATTTATAGTCCTAATCTAGGTGCATGACCAAACATTCAGTGACTATTTGGCATGATCGAGTAGCCACTGGTGTATTGACCTGTAATTAATGATCAACAGTGGTAGATTAAATGTCTTTGGTTGACAGTATATGTCGTAATATAACAGTAAAGTGACCATATGAACACTGAAAGGGATGCAGTTTGTTAGTTTCTTCATACTGGCTAGAAATTGCTTAGTGGTTTATCACAGCAGGTGAAGGCTACCAACACACAGTACTACTACAGTACTTTTTGTTATGCCTAGTTAACAGGAAGCATGTTACTTATTATCAGCAGAAATCTAGGGCTGAAGAGTAAATCATGTAAAAATTAAAAATGAAGTTTAACAACCTCCAAGATTTTTTTTTTGTTGTTGTTGTAGTTTTTTTGGTAATGCTACAGATTCCAGTAAGTCAGGTGTTAAACACAGACTTCATGTGAAACCTGCAGAGGGAGGAAGTAAATGTGAGTGGGCGAAAGAAGTTCAATAAACAAGAGCATTATAGGGCATTGGTGGCTTTAAAGTCTTAGTGAAGATATTGAACAAGTGCATGCCCTAATGCCCATACTTCAGCCAGAATGCAGTAGCAGAACTGCAGAGAACATAGTGAATAATGGAATAAAAATATATTTCTATAACTAGTTGCACAATAAAATGCAATATTGCTGTAAAATTGCTGTTCTATTATATACTTTCCGAAATCTTTCTACTCTTACTTCCTATAGGCTTACATTTTGTGTGGAAATGAAGGATTTGACTTTCAATTCTTCTGCTGCTATTGTTTGCTTTTGTCCTTTTACAGTGTGCTGGTGCCTGTAACATATATCTATTAAATCTCCTGCCCCTGTGTTGTGAGTTTTAATATAAATAAAAGAGAAACTATAAATAGACAATCCCCATCATTACCTGCACCTCATCTGTGCAGTCTTATTCAAAAAGCCCATTCTATAAAAAGCCATCTATATTTTCTATTTGCTGTCATGAAGTGAGATGGCGATGGCTCCTTTATTCAACACAGGTTCCTTTTCAAATCTGATTCTACCTGATATAGAACCACGTATACCAATAAGTTGATAATGTTTTGGCATAGTTGCATCTAAAACTGACAAAATCGTCTGATCTTTTATTTATTTATTTTTATAGTAAACAGGTCGACTGACACCAACTCTAATTACTGAGTTTGCAACAGAAGGGTTGGGTGCATGACTGGTCTTCCTCATTAATGAAAGGCCACAGAGTAAGAGAAGGTGGACATGAAGAGTGGAAACTAAGAAATTAGTTTTAAAATGAAGGAAACATTTCTCATCAGCGCTGCTCTACACCCACTAATGATTTGAAGAAAGATCACACAAACTAGAAAAGGCCCCTTTTATCAAACATTTCAAAGATTCTTGAGATTCTTCTAGTTGAAGCAGCGGACATCTTGGTGCGATAATTCATCATATTTCAAAGGTCTTTATTTGATCTTTAGGGAAATGCCAGAATGCAACACCTTCTTTTTAAAAGGCCCCCTCATTTTCAAGTCCATATGCCATTAACCAGCTTTCTGTGAAGAGAAATGACTGTTAACGGCGCACTAGACGGTTTGGCCAGTGCGTCACAAAGTATTGATGAGGTGGAGGTGGTGATAAGGTTCAGTCTTTTGATCATTTGCAACGCATAGTACCTGGAGAATATTCCTATTACTGACTTTTACACAAATCTGGAGTTCAGGTTACTTTAGGAGGAATAGGAGGAAGGTGTGCCTCAAATTGATTATATTATCAATTATTAAAATGTACACTGCCTGTCCAAAACAAGTTACCACCTGGATTAGGATTCACTGGGCTCCAATTGAGAAATAATGGTTCAGGGACATGGCACATAATTTTTACACATGGACTACAGAGTCAAGACCTTAACCCCATAGAGAATCTTTGGGATGTGTTGGAGAAGACTTTGCGCAGTGGTCCCACTCTCCCATCATCAATACAAGATCTTGCTGAAAATTTAATGCAACTCTGGATGGGAACATATGTTGTGACATTGCAGAAATAATGCCACGGTGAATGCGTGCTGTAATTAAAACTAAAGGCGGTCCAACGAAATATTAGTATTTGACCTTTTTTGGGGATGGGCAGTGTATATCAACCAATAATGCAAAATTGCCACCACAAGGGGTGTAACTGTCATACTGATTCTAAGTAGGTACGGCAATCACAAAGGTAATGTCATTGCAATCGGATTACATTTATGTATCCTAACATGTCAATGTGTTGGCTATTCATAGTATAAACGTAGAATTCGTAGTAAACAAATCAATAACTGGTTCCCAATTGGCAGATTTCTTTCATCAAACAGGTGCAAGAGTATTTGTACATCAGAGTCTTCTCCTTTTCTTTAGTTTCTCACAAAATTTTCTCTAAATCAGCTGTCACTTATGTTACAACTGCAGTTGTCATCGATTAGTTCCACTAGTTTGAACTCTTCATACTAAGAGTGATTTTGCAAAGTGGGGTGATATTTTCCAGACCGCTACTAAAAAAGTGTCTCTTTTGTCGTGGTGCAGTTTTCAATCCGAGTCATGTCAAATTCAGTTAATTGAAGTTCATTGGATGTAAAATTTTCCACTGCTTAAACATGACAATATGGAGTTAATGTACATAAATGTACATAAAATATGCCAAAAAAAAATAAAAAATAGAAAAGTGCAAATAAAAGATGTCGGTACATAATGGCACTACTACAGGGCACCCCAACTGTAAAATCAGCATTCATACTTTGCTGTTTGCGACCAACCTTTTTAAAACTTAGTTTAATAATTAAACTGAGTGGAAGTTTGAAAAAGGTGGATGAAATCTTTTTTGTTCTCACAGTTCCCATACACAGATCAGGCACAAAAACACCATTCCATTCATAGTACAAGTTGGCTCTGACTGTTCCTTCAGTGGTTTTTTGTTTGTTTTTTTTCCACCACTGGCTGCAATCCACCAGAGGATGTTATAGAGGTGGACACCTATCCTGTGTATAGATTTGCTTCCTCTCATTTACTGCACAATACATTTTTTACACACATTTTTGAACCTTTTCCCCTCACCAGAGCCAACCTCAAACCTCTCTTGGGTACAATTAGGATAAAGTATTTTTTTCTGATACAAGCAGTCGTTATTGCTCTGACTTTAAAATGTTTATAAAAAAAAACTTTTACTGGAGCTGTGTATAATGTTGAAAACTGTTCATACACTGAGCCTCTGTAAATAAAAAGAAGGTGAATTACTGCATTCAGCCTTTAGAAATCTGCAGACTGTGAGAGTGATGGCTTTCTCTTTTGTTTCAGATCTACAGTATTTTAGTGATTACATTATATCTCACACTGTGTCCTTTGATGCAGGGTCAAGGTACAGCACAGACGAGCTTGTTGTCTTGGCTCTCTAAGTAAAGTGGGCTCAGTGTATCAAGCTTTTCACCACAGATGCATCTTGACTAATGGAAACACCTCTGGCACATTATTGTATCTCATATCACCATGGTGGCAGACTGTAAACCATTAAATAAGAGTCTGTGTTATTTATACTCTGAACACTAAGAGCAAAAGCAGGGGCAGGAAAGAGTGTTTTCAAGGTGTCCTTAATGGCCTCAACTCATGTTCACTCCACAGCAGCTCTAAAGCCTGTGGAGTTAAGTTTTGCTGCTAATTGAATTGGTTTACTTACACCCACAACTAAAAAACAACTCAATGATAGTGCTGTAGAGGGAAAAGTGGGGGGAAAAAGTTATATCTTCACCCTTTAAAAGCCCATATCTAGTTAAAGGCCAGTGGATAAGGACATGCCAGAGGTCACACACATTTTCTGCCCAAAACATTTTCTGCCCAAAACATTGTTTTCCTGTAAGATTTCAACATACCATTATCATAATTTGTTATTCATTAAGATTAAGGTAACTCTGAACTGGCAACACAATAGGGAAGTAATTCCTCACAGACAAAGAGCAGTAATGACCAGGCGTTCGATCGGCAGACGTAGAGTGTCAATGTTTTTCCTTTCTGTCTAACGGCTTCCCATACTGTTGTTTCAGCAGTTCCTGTCTTGTCTTATCTGCTTCACTAGCTATTGACCAGGTGGGAGGTCAAATAGTATTTTCCAATAATTCTTAGTTTGTTTGAAGTTACACATCTGTAAAGTTTGTCAGTTTAGCGCATGTAGGAAATTTGAGAATATATAAGTTTCATTTAACAAGTTCCATTTATGCATTTTTAGCTTTGCCTTAGTGCTTCTTCCACACTGTTCTGTGTCTTATTGATTCGGCATTCTGGACAAATTAATGCTTTCCAAATTCTATGCTACACCTTGCTCTATACACCTGCACCTCAGCCCTTGTGCATGTGCACAATTGTATATACTAAATTATAAATCAAATAAACCTATAGATCATTGAAAATAATGTGCTGTTGCAGGTGTAACCTGCAGTGAATTTACTGGATAGCTTTTACTAACAAGTCAGACTGTGTCTGATGTGCAGTGTCACACAGAAAATGTATTATTCATACCCAGTGGACCTCTAAAGAGCTTTTAGCATGAAGAGATCAATCGGTGTTGTCTTATATGTAAAACTGCCAATTCATGCCAGAACTGCCTGGTTCTCTGGTCTCACAATAAACTCTGGATTTGACCCGAGGATGATTACCAATGTTCCTGGTGAGCAAATCTGTTTAATTGCTGCTATTGCGTTGCAAACAAGCTCAACCTGTTTTGTTATCTGCACCCGTGTATGTGCAACATAAACAAAAACCCTTTTGGAAAGGCTTCCTGTAAATGATGACTTAACTTGTCTATAAGGATGGACAGAGGCTTTGAGAACTGAGCTCCTATTATGCACTAATCCTACCCTGAGGACAAAGGAACAAATTGAAACACCTTTGCCAAAAACTCAGCTCAACCAGATCATCTGAGGAAATGACTATCATACCTTCAATTTTCCCCAAGGACAGTGTAAAACATTTTTATATATCAGCATTTAAGCGTTCAGAATGTTTTTAAACCAGCATTGGGTTGAATTTGTGTATTTCACGTTTTATGCTGGTGTGTTGCCCATCTCTGAGGGCACTTACAAAGTTATTGAAAGCACAAAATTGAAAGATGTTCAAGGGCTGCTTCAAGGATTCTGTCTTTTGGAGTACCCCTTTTGAATGTGCTATTGAAAGCATTTAGGGTAAAAATACCTTCTTTTAATTAAATATATATTTCCGAACACACTGTTCTACTTGAATTTGCTTTCACCCTAGTTCAAAATCCAGATTTGATTTGAGTAAATGCTGTGTGAGCAGTGTGATGACCTTCTTTTAGTTGCCTGTCAATAAAAGTTGACATTTCATTTATAGTTGTCACTAAGCACAGCAGAATATTGGTTGGTGATATGTTTTATTTTTTATCATGTGAAATGTGTAAATGTAGTGAATTGTCACTTTGCTGTGAATCTCTTTTAGGATTTTAAAAAAAAATTCATATTAAAATTAAGCTTAATGAGGGCTAGAAATATGAGCTGGAACAACTGGGGAGCATATTGATGTTTTTGTTTAGAATATGTTGGCATGTACTTCTTGTGTTTGTGACCTTAACCCTTATTAGAAAGCAACATGAGTACAGCTTTCTCATTTATCATCTTCATTTTGTTACGGCTGTGTTACAGTTTTTCATGCAGAAATAAAGTTTGAACCACTAACCAAACCAGGATATATTTACAAGCAAATCAACCACTTTATAATTGACTAAACAATGAGTCATGCTCCACTGCTTTTCTTCACAATTAAATTATTTGGATGGATGAGATTAAAATAACTTCAGGAGCTGAACTCTTGAACTTAATTCATATCAGGCAATTTGTTACCCTAGTGTGAAAACAGGCAGGATTAAAAAATATCAATTTTTTATGTTTTGCACAATTGTCTGTTTTGGTTTATTAGCGACTCCTCAATAACGGCACTAAAATAAATCTCTTTATTTCATTTCTTTGTCTTTTCAGTTCCATTTTTAGTGCACAACAAAAATATCCCTTAATGGTCAAAATGCAGAGTTTCATCTACATGTTGTTGCAGAGGGCTCTATGGGGCTGCACTGTCTCTGGGTTATTACTTTAACAAAGGTAGTGAAGAAGAAATCTCATGAAAATAACTTTCACGCGCATGTATTATTAGCAGAATGTATGCTGTTTTTGTAAATGCCCCATTTTCTCAATTAACCTGATATATGGTCTATAAGCTTGACCATCAGACAATGTCAGGTGTTTTGTCTAGACAGTAAACAGTTAGACCCTCAGCCATAACTTAATAGATCAGTTGGTAGAGCAGACCACAGGGTGTTTTTGGACAAGATACTGAAATCCTGTAGTAGCACCATCATCTATGGGCAGCTATCCAACAATGGTTTCCTCATGGGGATCAATAAAGTAGTTACAAACTAAAAGAAAGCAGCGAGAGAATAACCTGAAAGCCTGAAAACGTCCATTTTTAGCATTTTTGGTGGAATAATTGACTGACTTTGTCAGTCATGAAAATGGTTATTTAAACTATTGACTTTCTGCGAATTAATTTAACAATGACGTTCTTGTAACTTTGGTTTTGGAGGTCTCTTAACATTGATGAAGTTGGAATCTTTAAGCCCTTATTTCTTTGTTTGTACGACCAGAAAACCTACAGTATACAGTCCCTCATCAAAGCAATGGAACAAAAAACACATGTCCAATACACTAAAACACGATACACTAGAGATGTTTGGGAATATATTGGAAAACTAAAATTCTCAGCTATTATTTAACTTGATACATCACTATTTGTATCACAGGACCCAAACTGTGAGAGAGAAATCACACTGTCAGAATTGCTCTATCATCTAGTTCATGACAGAACCGAATATCTGTAAAATAACAGATTGAGGATAAGGTTTGTATTTAGCTGGAAACCCTCCTGGACTGTAATCGTGTCTGTTCCAGTCCGTTTCGTCACTGCCTCTAAACACGCTGTTGTGATTAGCTATAGGGGAAGCTGAACACTCAGCACGGACAGTAGACTGATCCAAGCCCCTAACTGCTTTTCATTTGATCTCTATCTCTCAGCGTTTTGATTCAAGCATCCTGGGATTGTGTAATCCGCTCATGCCAGGTAATAATAGTTGCGGTCAACAAAATCTCTCTCTCAGCTGGATTTGTTTTTTGTTTGTTTTTTTGTTTTTTGTTTTTTTTTTGTTTTGCTTTCTCTTAGAGGAACTTTAGTGCAGCATTCCCATTGGGGTTATTTTAACTTTAAAAAAAAAAAAAAAAAAAAAAAAGAAATTCACTTGGCATATTTTAAGAATTGTTTTGTTTTTAAGTCTTGATGGTAAACAGCTGCAGGACTAATGAAAAAACATGTAGAAGTCTGGATAAAATCTGCTACAAGTTTCTGTCTCCAATTCAACAACAAACAGAATATTTTACAGGCCTATGAGTTGACCGTGAGAAAAAAGTCATGACTGTGAAAATACTCTTCACCTCACAGACAATACATTTCTCTGATTGTGTCTCAGTTGCAGATAACATTTTTCCTGACATTCTGCAGCAATGTTCAAATTGGGCAAAGGTTTAAATTAAATATTGAACGGTCACTTACAGATCAGATACTAATGAATTTCCACAAATGAGTCAAGGATGATGAGCTTAATGATCATTAGTTATGGCTGTGTTTTTTTTTTTTTTTTTTTTTTTTTTTAAATATCACCATCAGGAAAAAAAATGTTGTTCTTGGTCCACACTAAAATACTGTATCAACAGCTATTGAATAGACTGCCATGAAACATATTCCAAATGTATGAATCCTATTGAAATCACATGGGCAAGACCATACCCAATGGAAAATGAGAGAGCATATGGGTACTAAATATTGTAAAATAATGTGTATCTTCAGTAATATTGGCTCAGTCCAGCATCACAGAGCGCCTAGCCAGCTGTCAGAAGTGAAGTTTTTACGCAGACTGTCCATTCATTGGCATTATTATTGAAGGTGATTGTTACAGAAGGTAAAATCTCAGATGTAAATTAGAAGTGATTGCTCGCTCTGAAGAAGAGACAGAAATTACTCGAGCTGTGAGAACTTCATGCTCGACTTATTGTATTCTTTCACTGACAAGTTACTTGAGTTCATTTAGATGATCAATTCTTTCTAGTTCATCTGATATGACACTGTCAATATTTGTTGGCAGTCAAGCTAATTTGTTTTATCGATTTACTCGGGGCATTTTAGATTGGTAACTTAAAAAACATTGACAGAAGCCTTTTCTGCACATTCTGAATGTACACAGTAGATACACAATATATTGTATTATTGTAAGTTGGAATAGTATAATGGCTTATCGGTAAAGTGTCACATTCCAGCAAACCTACATAAATAGCTGGGTCTGAGAAGACATGATTAGGGTTCAGGTGGCTGAGTCAGTACTGTATTAAAAACAAATCCTAATTTCAAGCAGCAGATAATTGGTGCATGACTAAAGTTTAGAAGAGTTTTATAGATGTAGCTGCTATAGAGAGATTATTTTTGTCAGTAATGGTGTTTAAGCTTATTTTAACATTGCTGTAATAAATATTCAGTGGTCAATGATTCCATGAAGTGACGCAAGCTTGTATTTAAAAAAAAGGAAGAAAAAAAAGGCATCTATTTAAAGTAAATGCTTTTCATCGAAAACACACAGTAATTCCTTTGTCGGCTCATGTCATTTCATGAAATGAACATGGCTTTTCTTGTTAAAATGCAAATTATGTGCCAGCTAAAATATTGCAGAGTTGACATGACAAAGAAACGAGCAGCAATTTGACATCATAATTATAAGGTAGAAAATTGCTGCAGCCTGGGCTCCATTTCCAACTCATGCAAATACATCTTATACAAGGAGTTGTCATTTTCATCATCCTACTCTTATCTAGAATTATGAGAAGACTTCCACTTTTTCTATTTGTTCACGCTCGAGGTTAGTAGTTTGAGCTGGTTTAAGCTGTTTGAATGAGCTAATGGTGCATCTAGTTTTTCCTCTTCACCTAATGAAACTCTGAGGTTTCCCCCCACACTCCCCTCTTTACTCTAAATTATGACATCTGATATGAAAACAAAAATGAATACAAAAAAAAAAAAGTGTGTGTCTCGATATAAATGTATATGTGTGTGTACATATACGTATAGATACTGGTTCGTAATTTATGGCACATTTGGTTTTAAATAAGACATACTGTCATAGCACATTGACAGTGTGAGGACATTTTATTGCTTACAAAGCTGCTGTTGGGTGTGAATGAATTTGTGGACCTAGCTAGACACGAACAGATGTACATGTGGGATGTTGGGACTTTGGACCTGAGTGGCATGCACTATTTTCACTCAGTCTGGCAATTCTTAGTTAAAATGCAGTTGGGCTTGTCTGTTCAGTGCTCTGTTTACACTGCATGACTGCAGGCAAAAGTCTGAACAAAACAAAAACCTGAAAAGAAAATCCCTCAGTTGTGGCTGTTTACATAGAAATCAAAGTTATTTATAATAGGATTTTTAATATGAAATGGATTAGGACTACTGTGTGTTCATTTATATCTGAAGAACACAAAACTCCGAGGTTGGTTTCAAGGACCTGGTGAATTTTCAGCAACTATGATGAGGGAAAAGTCAATTACATAATTAACCGACCTTTCTTTGGACAGTTTCATGACACTAAAATGAGTCGGGGATTGCTTCTACTTCCAGAGAAAAGAAAAGACCATGGGATGGATATTTTTCGTGTATCCTGGGATTATTGTATATGTAGCATGACTATTTCTGTGGGGATTACAAGCCTGGGAAATTGGGTTTAATTCTGGGAAGAGAATTAGTGGTGAATTCAATGTCATATAGGGATTTGGCAACAGAAAAGAGTGAAAGAAGTTTCAAATAATTTATGATTGTGTGCTGCTGTGGATATGCCGATTGACATGAATACAATTTCAAACAGTTGATTACTATAAATGGATATCACCCTAAGGAAGTGTTAAATTGCTCCTACTATATGTTTAATGAGAACTGAAGCTTTAAAGCCTCTTCTAAAAAGTAGATTTGTTTTGTACATGCCCCCAAAACATGTCATTTTTTCTTAGCCAATTTCTCTCAGAGTTGCTGTCTGTCATTTGCCACAACACGTTTACAGCTCTGACATCTTTACAAGACATCAGGGAACATATCCTGCATGGAACTGACATGGGGTGATGTTGAGTATCGCTGCAGACATTGAAGATTCAATTTTGAGTCAGAATTTCACTCTTCTACATCTCAAGAGGTTATGAGAATGAAGGTCAAACGGAGATCAAAGTATTTCACACAAAACTATTGGATAACAGTTTACTCCATCCTCTTTAGCTGCCTCGAACAAAACAAGTTAAATCCTGTCAGTTTGAGTTCACCTCAAGATCAGCTGCCAACACTTAGAAATTCTGGTCGGCACTCCAAGGAAGAAAGGTAAACTTCAGCCCAATCAACCAATCAGCTGAACAGAGAAACCTCTTATCACCGGCAGTGGTGGCAGGTTTATAAAATGTGTCTGGTTTGAAGCGCCAGTTGCACAGAATCTGTCCGCAAACAGCTTAGTGGATCGATAGAGCATTAGGTATGTGAAGTGGGTCTGATTGCTCTCTGCATATCTGCACTGCAGTTCTGTAATCAGCAGGATCAGCATGCCACTAAACTCGTGGAGAAACTGGATGTGACTACAGTATATATACATCTTTAAAATCATTATCATCTTTTTGCTGTAATAAAGATGCCACAGTAGCCTGTTTCATACAGTATTAATGCTGTAACCCTCACAGGTTATTTACTGAAGGCTGGTCCTCTCCAAAGGTTTGGTATTGCATCAGCCAATACAGCAATGTGAGATATCTTATTTTAGAAAGAACTTGTGTACTGAGCAACATAAACCGAATGGGTCTGTCAACAAACACCGGAGCTGATGACTGAAGCATTGAGCAAGCTGTAAAGAAAAGTCCTCAAATCATAGACCTTGCAAACAAACTTTTACAGAGCACAGTGCATAAACCACAATCTAACATCTGAAGAAGACCTCATGAGTAGAAATACAGAGGCTGTATCATAAGATGTGAACCTTTCATCAACAACAAGGTTTCTCAATAATTCCTAGAAAGTAATTTACAGTCTTCTTTTTGACCCAGGCAGGGAGGTCAAACCCGTGACCGCTGTGACACTAAGTGCTTTTAATTATTTAGGACTAGAGTGAGATGCGCTGCGTCGCCATACCTTGAACAAGATGGATAAGAGTCTTATTGTCGACATGATGCACATAAAAGATGCTCTTCGCCTCATGTTACAGCCTGATGGTTTTACACAAATCCAATCTGACAAGGATCTCCAGAGGTTTGCATGGATGAGTAGCTGTGGTTTATCGCCTCAGGTTTACCAAGGCCAGACCAGCTCATGTTAGGTGCAATCATTATGTCTGAGGTGCTACAGTGGTGCTTGAAAGTTTATGAACCCTTTAGAATTTTCTATATTTCTATATAAATTTGGCTTTAAATGTAACATCAGATTTTGAAGTTTTTGCTGCATTTAAAAATGACATAGTCCTGTGTCTGTGCCCTGGAGGTTTTAAGTTTCCACGCTGCATTTGCATCACTTCTGGCTTCCAGATCAGTTGCAATATCAGAAACTCATGCTTATACATCTTCAACCCAGATTCAAGATGAATGCAGAGAAACTTTTCTTTCAGCAGATGAATGTGAAAACAGCCTTCTAGTTTTAAACTCTGCACATTCATAATTCTGTATAGTGAAGGCCAAACATCTGAGTGAAATACAAATAAGGAAAAAGTATTGAGTGGAGGGGAACTTTAAATTAGAATTTGCTTCCGGAGAAGTTTGACGGAAATATAGGAAGTTGAGTTTTAGCTGAGGAAGCAATATAGTACTTTACCAATAGGCAAAGATGTTCTTCTTTACCAGTTTACTCTAATGCACAGTAGCATATTTGGTGTCTGCAGCCTTTCACCCTCAATCTCTGCAGCAGCAAATAAAAACCTGCTGCACCTGCAATGCATAGAAGAGAAAACCAGCTCGGCAGTGAAGAACCAGAAAATGGCTTGGAAAGGAACAACCTTCAAAAAAATGAATTTATAACAAATGGTAGCCATACTTGATTAAACATTTCTTTTTTTTTTTATTTATATTTTAACCTGTGTTTTTTCCCATTTAAATGTTATTCAGTGGTCTAGAAATAGGCATCGTGTCACAAGAAAATAGGCATATGTGGGGGTTTCCATTCTCTTTTAACAGTCTACAAAACTGGAAAATTAGATTGGTGTACATTACATTTTAAATTTGTAATTGGCTGCATTGCCCTTTTTATTACATTTATGATATTTCTTTACTTATGTTCATTTAAACATTTTTCTGACTTTCTCATTTCTAACTTACTACTTTAATTTGTAAAGTGCTCGGTGCTGCAACAATGTTTTGACTACAACACAGAATTTAAGTCATTAAGCAAAGTCTCATTGTACGATGTACTAAATATTTTTTTTACATTAATCATAAATAAAATGGCATTCTCATCAGCACAGTAGGATTAATAGTTCTGTTTCCAGTGATTTGATTGTTTAGTTTTTTTAAAGAAGAAAACTATTCTGCCATTAAAAATTTGTCTTCATGCAGTTAAACTCCCCGTCAGGATCTTATTAAAGCGATGCGGGTGTGGCATAAAAAGAAAAAGGCCAAATCAGCACAACAAAACAGGAAGAGTCAATTAACATGATGAATGGCTAAATATAGATGAGTATTAAATAAAAGGCAAAACATTTAGGGTGCCATTTCTATTTCATACATCATGAAGCGAGCTATAATGAGCATCCAGGTACAAAGCCACCATCTTGAGCCTGCGGTGAACCAGCCAGAGTGTGATTAATTGAGTTTGTCACTCTGCCTTGTTCCACCCGTGCTCCGAAGAGTTGGTCTGAAGTGGTGACGGTGTATTCACTAAAACCTAAATAGCAACAATTTCCTCAAAGAAGCATCTGCCTTGGTGTCATCTAATGGCAGCAATAATGAGATTCTCCTTCATGAGAGACTTCTCTTTCTGTGCAAATAGACGGGGCAGCTTTTTAATCACCTAAGAAAAATGTTACTGCCTGTATTCCTGGCTCCTACAGCACTTTGTGTCACCAAGATCTTAATGTAAGCGTAAGATTTAACATTCTTCATGTGTAGCTTTATTATTAAATTATTGTGAAAGTCATTGTACATATTTATTTATTATATAAAAGGTTTTAATTTCCTCCCACACAGATAAATGTAAATAAATATGCTGTTGGTTATAAAAAGGAAATCAGAATTGACCAAAATCAGAATCATCTGGTCAGATTATTTATTTAAAAAAAAAGATTAGAATAAATTAGAATCTTCCACGAAAATTGCAATTTGAGACTCTAACTAAATAACATGTCAGTCCAGAGCTGAGACATTTCAATCAGACCCCATGGCTGACTAACCAACAGAGCCGTGCCACTGCATTGGTGATAAATGTGAGTCAAATGTCATGTCAGTTTATACATGGAATAAAAACTATTTCTTATATAGTAAAAACAGGAAAGCTGCATCATCCCCCATGTCTGTATCACATTTGACATACAGATGGATCCACCCTCCCCAGAGTAGCTGCTAAAACTCTTCCAGAGTAAACCAGGCAGGACTTAAAATGAGCATTGCTTCACTACAACACTGAATGGCACAGGTGCCTTCTCATGGGAGAGTGGCACGTTGGCTGAGGATATCAGCCATCATTTAATCAGCCCACTGGAGCATCTGCTCTCAGGTTTTTAAATAGATCATGTAATGAGGTGAAGAGCATTCCACTCATCACGCCATCCACTCGCAGCAGGCCACAAAAACAAACTCCACTGTATGTATGGATTACAGGTGCACCAAGAATTCAGTTGGGATTCTGGAAGGAAGGTCGCAAAATGTACAGTAGCCAAATGGCAGCTAGAAAATGAGGATTTAACAGATGGCAGCTTGAATAATTAGGAATTGAATGAACTTGTTCAAAGACTAGCCTGTGGGAAGAAGTTCATTCCTCCAGGGGTTTGACGATAGTGTTATGTCATGATGGCATGAAGGAGTGGGAGGACAGGGCACTTGTTGGCAAAGCGTAAAGCTTTTCTCCAGACAAATAATGTCCAAAAGAACAGGTGCTGCAAGTCAGTCATGATGGAGTTTTGCCTCCAGGGTCTCTCACAGCTGCTGGTCCAGACAGTGTTCAGTCTGCAGAAGACAGTAGATTGATAAACACTGTCAAAATCTCTAAGCACTAGAGGGTCATATCTTTAACTTAGTTTGCCTTTGTACCTGAAAGTTTCTGTTAGTTGGAGATTATATTTAAATTAAACAGGTACTTCACTGGGTTTTTGCTGCTTACTACTGCTTATTATGTGCTGGATTGAACTTAATGTTTTACTGGTAGAAAATAAATCGGTGGTCTCTTTCGACAGAGATGAAGCAAAGCAAATCTTGGATGTGCAAAGGGATTATCCCTTCATCCCTTTGGCATATGAACCTAACCTAACTGTAAAGCACAGGAACTCCTGGTTCTTTAAAGCCAATAAATACATGCAAACTAAGATGTATGTGCATTATGCGATAAAAGAGCCTTACTGTTCGGTAAAAAAAAAAAACACAAATCCATAAAATTTCATGGCATTACATTCTCAAGACAGCTGGATTATCAAGAGTATAATCATCAGTCACTTGAGACCCCATGTAAAGGTGTTTTAAAATTGTGATCAACTTCAGAGTATGTTCCGCCAGCTCCATTTTTGTCACAGTGTCTGTTTTTAGTGATGCCAGCACCTAAATTGCACACCCTATTTGATGTAATCATGTAGTTTAGATTCACTTACGCCACATTTGGAATAATAACATGATGTACTTTTCTGCATGAAGCTGAGATTCTCAGGTGTGTGTGTGTGTGTGTGTGTCTGTGGCTGGGTAAATGTACTTGCATTCATGCGTGTGTGCATTTGCTGAAATCTCTAAAACAAGAACTAAAACGAGAGCGAGAGAGAATCTTTTCAAAGCCATCGGACTGCATATAATAGTCTCTCCTGACTGCTGGCTAGAGCTCATGTTGAGATCATCTTAACATGGTTGTTACTCTGCCTCATTTGCTTTTTCGAGGGATATTAGCTCACCGCCTCAGAACATTTTCAGATATATTGCACAGCGCATTTACTTTTTCCTGCTGTCAAAACTTAACCTCCCTTGTAAAGGTTAAATGTGAGCTGTGTAGGATTTTCCAGAAAGTGTTATGTCTCATAAAATTGCAGTCTGCACTATGAATTGTTGAATTGCGAAAGTATCATTTTGTTTCACAAAATTATGAAGCCAATGGGTCAGTTATTTCCATCCATACGGCACTATAAATCTTGTGAAACAAAACATGCCACAACTATTTCAGTCCCTGGGTTACTTGTTTGACATTTAGTTTTATCTACATAATGACACAAAAAGTCAAAATACACAAGGTAAAATTAAATCACAAGAGCTTCACAGGCAGAGCTAAAAAACCAAGTAGACTGTTGAATTCTATTATTGCACCAACAGCAAAATGACGGCACTCAATAGAAAATTGTTAAGACGGCCAGATAGACATTTCACAATGTCAGTTAAACTTAAGGACATATTAAGAGAGTACTGCACAGTCTCAACGGACACACGTGTAAAACAGGGATTTTTACATAACTTTTCAAGTTTAACATACTTACACATTTTACAGCACAGAAGTAAAAAGATTGGACTGTAAATGAACTACTCCACCACCATTGCATGACTGACTCATTTCACAAATGAAACTCTCCAGTCATCTTTTGTTGTAGGAGTGCCTCTGAGGAATGCTTAAAAGATTAGATTTATGAAGAGATTCTTACAAGTGAGATTAGTAATTGATATTGCATTTAAAGCCAGTAAATAAAATTATAGACGGGATTAGCAATACAGCAAAAAGACCGTTTGAGAACAGCGTCACTAACAATAAAACACATAAAGACCAAGTGACTTGAAATTAAAGCTTCAACCTGTTTGAGTGAGTTTGCTTCTGGAGGTTTCTGTTAACAGGATTTCAGTACTCGACTGCTTACATTCTTCCAGTCTATTACTCCTGCAGCTCATGGCTCTGTTAACTTCTCTCCTGACTGATTCAAGGCACAATCCATTCAACCATCAAATCCCAAATCACAGGTTGGTTTACTTCAGTCAAACAGCCCCCACTCTGAGTCCATCTGTCTCGCTTGCTGACATCAGAGCACTGTTGGGGTCAATGCTAAATTGATATTCTGGAGCACAAACAAGTTCAGTATAGCTTTTGCATGTGCAGGTTGGAGCTTTGAGGTATCAGGCTTTCGCTCAGACAGGCATTCAGCAACGTTTAAACGCAGCAGGAGGCAGTGCAGGGGAGCTGTTTTATTCACCGGTGAGACAATGAAATACAATCCGGGAAGTTGGGTTGGAGGCACAGAGTGTATGTTTAAGGCTTATTAGATGACAAAGCACAGCATAGTGGTCTGTAAAGCTAACAGACTGGGTTCTTCGACTGTTTTATTTATGGTTACGATGGTCTTGAGGGTAAACAGTAGAAATATGGTGTTGATGTTTCAAGGTAATCCTTGAAAAATGTGTGCTTGCATTTGTGTGACTGACCAATGCAAAACTTTGGTGGATGAAAAGTTGAACCACATCCAACTTTGTTTTTTCATGCACAATGCTGATGTTATGTGAACCAGCTGATGCTGATAATCGGCTCAGTTGGCTGTCTGCCCAGTTGTTGAACTTTTGTTGATGAATTTCTCTCAGATCGGTTGCTTCGCAAGGGTCATGATGGCTGATTTAATTTCCTGTAAATCATTGATCTATCTGACTTTGAGAAATGTAGCATTTTGTATATTTTTTACTTCTTTGAAAATAATTTTATAAACTGAGGTTAGGTTACAATATTAGAATGTGGTATTTTACATGTTGCGGCTAAAACGGTGGTAATGGGACCTGAGGTTACATAAATAAAATAAGTGTTTTGATATCTGTATTTTCAGACTTGAAAATCAGACAATGCATGGACATACACATGTTATGCTAAGTTGCTCTTGTAAAGAAAACCATTGTGTGAATTATGTGAAAAGTACAGCTCATGCAAATGCTTTATCATATATACTTTGTTATATGCAGTTTATTATTTTTATCTTAGCATAATGATGATGGCCATTTCCAAAAGGGAAAAAACACAATTCAATGTTCAGATTAAAGTACAAGCTCTTACAATGGCCAGTCCTTGAGACAGGAAAGGCCACCTTCGGCCTCCGGGAAGACACTTCCTATTAACCTGCCTCAGCATTTTCAATAGACAAAAGGCCATAAGACCTCTCATATCTACAGAGACAATGCAGAGGTGGCACTTTGCATTGCCTCCTTTCTCCTTCAAAGAAGAGTACATGAAAGAAAAATCACCCTTTTGACAAAGCTAATCTGCAGGTTATGGGGAGAATTGTTGAACTGTGCAGAAAGTGTTTCCTTGGCAAAAAAAAAAAGAAACCCTCTTGAAAAGAACTTCCAGCTCTTTTACTAGATGTCATTAGGACAGAGTTAAGACTGAAGCAAACACAGGGCCATTGATTCATTTGTACTAAACTGTTTGCTCATTTAGCAGCTAAAACTCAAAGCCCTGCAGATCCTTGAATGGATTCATAGACCTTTAAACTGACACAATGGTAACTTTAAAACCTGGAAGTATTTGCATAAATAAATAGTGTGTTTATAGCAAAGTTTTCTCATAGTGTGAAGTTCACCGTCACTCTGTTCTGTCACTGACTGCTTAGGGTTGGTCTTGTTTGGTTGGAGCTGCATGTTTCCAGTTTTCCATCTTCTCCTCTATTTGGCAGCAACATTACTAAAGAAACCAAACTGAAATGGCATTGAGTATAGTCTCATGTGCTCATGGTGCAGTTATTTGACAGCAGTTTGACAGACTCTGAGAACATGCCAAATTCAATTATGCTGGGACTACTGTACACTACCAGCCTAAAGCAACACAATTCTCAGCTGATCACACATCAAATCTAATTTCTCTTCCAGAAGGCAGTGACCTAAGTTTGAAGTCTGGCTGTAACCTGAAAGATAAACTCCTGTCTCACTTTATTTGCTCCAATAAACATTTGGGATAGACACTTTAAATCTTCTTATCATAAAATGCAGGTCTACCACGGCACTGCTCTGTGTTATCAGAGTTATGAGGCATTCTGCTAGTGTTCATTAAGGACACATTGTGACCATTTCTTTTCTTGTCCTACGTCTGTCCCTGTAGGCATAGGAGCCCCTCATGCAATTACCCACCTCAGGCCTGCAGTGGTCCCTGAACAATCAATAACTACAGTTCACTGGCTGGGGCGTTCAGCAGTTTCATAGTTCTGACAGAGCACTGCAGCAGGTTGCAGGGCTGGGTTAAAATCAGATGGGGCCAAAGTTCATGTCAGAAAAAACAGATATCCTAAGATGCTTGAGGCCATTGTGGTAGAGCAAGATGTGACACTTGCATGTAAAATCAGATTTGAATTTATTTATTACCTTTTGGGTAAATTGTAGCTTTGGAGTTTGCCTTTTCAGAGCTCCATTTTTAGCTTTTCAGCATTATGTGGTTCATTTGTGTGCAGAGTCATGAATGTCCAAAGACGGTGCCGCAAAGTAAATAAACAGATTTTTATTATTATTATTATTATTATTATTATTATTATTATTATTGTCTAAATCAGTTTTCAGCCAGTGAGTCAGCTGTATAATGCTGTGTTCACCAGGATTCAAGAGGATTTCCAATGGATTTAAACTAAATAATTGATTTGGAATGAATTGACTGAAAGGGTAACATCTGCCATGTCTTTCATACAGTAGATATAGAGATTAAACTCAATAAGAATAATTCACTTTGTCATTTGTGAAGAGCCTTGTCTATTTGAATCATGAGATTTCATGTTTTTAATCTTAAATGGCAAAACGAGATATTGCTGGTAGACGAGTCTAAAGGCATGGCTTTTGTTAGACATTTTAAAAATACAGTCACTGTAGCAGAATGAGTACAACTATAGTACATTTACTAATTATTGCACAATGTAATAATTTTTTCTAATAGTGGTTGTAATTTAAAAAAAAAAAAGTTCTTAAGGCCTGATCACACAAGAAGTTTGCCAATTGAAGTAAATATGAAAATCATCCCAAAAGGTGGTTTCCTTTCCTTCGGAGAGTTGTGTTATTGTGTGTTAGGCTATGAACCAGCTCACTGGTGATAGGTTTCAGTATATGGCAAGAGTACTGCAGTTAAAGGAACACAGAAACTATGACACAGCACAGGAAGTGTCTAAGGTCATTATTTTTATTAAAACTACATCCACAGAAATGTCTCAGCCCTGAGTTTAAAGCAGTGTGGTGACCGCTGCAAATCAAAAACAAGCCTGTGGTCATTAATTTCCATAGGGTCACTCACAGCCAGTGTGCGTCTCCTCCTCAGACTGCACCAACACACCCTGGATGCTAACACACAGTCTGTGTTACAGATGATACAGACTGAACTGTTCCGGTCATGCGTTACAAATCACATTCCCATATGGCCTTTCAGAAGTCACGGCACAGATGTGTCTCGTAATTATTGTCCAGTTCATAGCGCACACATTCATCACAGGAATGCTTACAGATGAACAGAGGGTAATTAAATGGAAAAATGATCATACACCTACATATGTAATGCACAATTCACTATGATGCTTACAGTATGTGTGCTATGGAGACATTAAAGGGAATTACAGTGACATGCATATATTCAGAACTTTCTGATAGTTTTTACTACTATCAAGTTTGTTTTAGGTATTGTAAAATTAGATTTTTCTAGTGGTAAATATGTTGCAGTTGTAAACGAGATGGGTATATTTCAGCTCCAGGTGCAGTTTTCTCAAATAACATTGAATTCTGCCAAATTAAACTTAATTAGCAATATCAAAACCATAATTTGTTTTCACAAACCTTCTCTTCTGTTTCATTTCAACTCCCTCCTACACCTAGCCACACAACATCTATTCTTATCTCTTCCACCAGAAGTGTGTTTATAAGGACAGACATCTGCAATCCTTCATATTTTCTCAAGATTGCTTCTAGACGCAGGTGAAAGATAAAGCAGTTTTATTTCTTGAATGTTTCTCACACATTATCTTAAGAATTATATGCTGATTAATTGGCATAAAAGCTAGCGCAGCATGCAGCAGCGCCACAGGCAGGACATGACAAACCTCATCCATTTATCCTCCAGGTTTTTAAACCCCACTGTCTCCTCCTCCAAACATCTATCACAAATTTAAATAACCACGTTCATGCTTCATTTTCATATTTTAAATGTTGTGTGTTATGTGTAAATGTTAATCCAGGTGAGGCAAGACTTAAAAGGCCTCATGCTGTGCCCTCGTTAAAGCACTGCTCTTGTAGAAACAGTGGATACCTCGTACCTCTTTAAAAGGTACAAGCAAGTCTAGAAATCTTCAGACTTTCTAAGAGGACTCAATTTATAGTCCAGTGCAATCTTAAGAAACTTAGCTGAAGAAGTGTGCTTATATCATAAAGCTGCAATAATTTCTATTTTGCCATTTTCCAAGTTGCTTATTAAAACATCAGCATTCATTTGGAGTATCTTGTTACTTTATAAAGTCCAATATTCCTTCTCTTCTAGCCATGTTGTTTTTTATCTCCACCAACTCCTGGGAGACGTATCTAGCCCCTAAGCTGTTGCTAGTGCAAGCTGTCTCACACTGCTGTTTGCAGGCGTACTGTACAATGTATTTTTCCAACCTGCTGCTTCCAGGAATGACAAAATGGAAGCCAGCCAAGTCTGTCTCAAGCACTGATGTTACTCTTAAACTTACATGTTTTCCTTGTGTCTTAGATTTGAAGACGTGAGGAGCAATGCCACATTCGGTATCGATTTAGTTGAAGTGTGAAGATGTTGAGCTTTTAGCTTGGATAAGAGCAAACTGTTAGAGTGCAGATCGTTCCTGAAAAGTATGAGAAAGTAGTTGGCTAATTTCACTTTGGACCAAATCAGAGGGTCAGGGAGAGGTCCGAATGGAAGCAATTGCATTTACTGTGTTGTACCATCTATTTTTAGCATACAATGCTCCTTTATCACAGTATTAACTTCTCCAAGTGTGAGATGCAGCATCATTTGCACTTGGTTAGTAGAACAGGCTACATGTCAAAGTTGACTTTTTAAGACACTGAGCTACTAAACTATTGTATATCTTTTGCACCAGGATGTTTCCAATAATTTAATATTGTTTTATCTGTCAGGTTTGATACTTTCCATTCTTATGACACATGCAGACACATGACAACATCATCTGAAGCTCAAGAAATAAAGTGTACAAACATGATTACACACACACACACACACACACACACTCTGCAGAACAACAAAGCTGACACTGAGCTCAGGAGGCAATTGTCTTTTAGCCTGTGAAAATAAATTGGCTCATGCAACGGTGGAAGTTTTCAGAGTGCATCTTTTCTTCTTCTTTTTTGTCACGTCGCTGCCATTTTCACACAGAGCTGCTTTAGAAGATGAATTTTGATACTTGACTGGGATGAATTTTACCATGTTTGTCATCACTCCTGAAAGGTTAGCCGGCAAGAGTCAGTGCTAACTATTTGCTTATTCACGGCTGATTAAACGACTGATGAATTGCACTTGCTTTTCTTTTGATAACTAACTAGCTCCTGTGTGTGTAGTTACTGTGTGTTTGAGCATTTTAACATAAGAGGTCTGTGATCAATAACACTTGGACCACATTTGTGCAGGTGAAAGTAGCACTCTATAACCTCAACTGCTCATTTTCTTGGCCAGTCAACTTAAAAACAAGCCACACTTCCTAATAAAGTAATTATTTTTGGGAAATTTGGGGAAAAAAATCTTATTTCAGCTTTTCCATGGAGCATTAAGAGTATTTGTTTGCAGATATTACCTTGCATTCTAGGAATCTGTAATGCACAATAATCAATCACCAAACTAATCAGTAAGTAAATAACTATATTATAACTATAATAACTCATATTATATTTAGGAACTGATTTTAAGGGCTTAAGGCAGCCACATTTATCTTGACTATTACTTTGACAAGACTAAGTGATGAAAGAGATTACACAAAACCTCTCTCTGTACCTGGATTCTGCTGTTTTCAAGACTATAAGCCAATAAAAAAAGAAAGGTTTCAGTCTAGTTTAAATTCATCCAGTGGGATTACATTTATGCAATGCCTCCAGCTCTTCCTCAGTGAAATATTTGCAAGAAGATGACTAAAAACATTTTAAAAAGCTTAGGTTTACATTTGTGTATCTGATAATGTGAAAATGAATATGCAGAAAATCTGACACTTCTCAGATTTCTCTGCATACAGGTACGTGCACATGCACGCCAGCCAATGTAACAGTTGCTGATTCTTCCACCAGTTTGTTATACTGTCAGGTAAGATCGGCTCCTTCTGAACCCCACAAAAGACTTGAAAAAATACTGCAATATGCAGATGTGCTGGATTTATACAGGACTCAAACACAAACAGAACTAAAGTTGGCAATTGACACGCTACATGGCAAATCCAGCTTGAAGAAGTTTCTTAAATTACTATAACTTCCTTACAGCTGATTGCATCTTTTTACTGTAAACATATTTTTCACACAACCACTCAGCAGATTTAAATGTATAATCATTAATGTGAATTTTTATAAGAAAAGCCATGTGCTGCAGAGAAAAGTCAATCTGTGTTTCACTGTCACTCAGCGTATCTTATTTTCTAATCCTCCACCCTCTGACTGACAAGCTCTTCAGTCTCCCCCCGAGGAGACCTGTTATGCTCCATGTCACCATCAGGGCAGATGAATTATTTGTCTCCTCCTTCCATTAACGTGCTGGGGATAATGAGACATGGCAACCGAGAGTTCAACACGGTGGCAAAGACATCGCCTTGAATCAGGGCGACTGTTAATCATCACAAAGCACGTTTCCAATGCTGCTGTCATTTCTGACTCTCCTAATTTAGACGGAAGAAAAGCTATAAATTATTTTTAAATACCTGCTAAACACTTTATCTGCGAGGAAAAAAATGAATTAATCTATGTTTAATCATAAACCAGCTGTTTAATAATGCAATATCTGATGACAGGTGTCTGCAACATGTTAAGTAATAACTAATTAGGTGGAGGTGACTGCCAGACAGGCATGCTTTTTTCAGTATTTTCATGTATAAGCTGTGAAAACTAAATATAATGAGGTCAAAAGGTGTCACTCATCACACCTGTCGTCAGAGAATCCAGTGAGTCAAGTATTATGACAACATGTTGACTTAGTGGCGTTAAATTCCTTCTCGCAATTTCTAACTTTTCATTTTTGCAGTGTTTCAGCTTCTGTTTAACCAAAAATGCTCTTGTTCTTTCACTTTGTGTATACTTTCTGCCAGTTTTCCTTAAATGTTTTACATCAAGCCACTGGCGAACTTTCACACAAACGCACTCTTGTCCAATAAATCTTTTAGCACTGTCCTTCTGTGGTGTACTCAGCTAGGTGTGGGCACTGGGAATTGAATCCGCTTACTTCACATGCCATTAAGTGGAGAAGGTGAGAAACAAATCCACCTGCCTAGTTGTTGCTAACACAATATACACTCCATCAAACAGGTCCATTTGGGGCACAATTTAGAACGGTAGAGGACAAAACTCTTGTACAAAACAAGATTGATATTGCAGACGGGTTTCCACTGTTAGGTGTTGATTGCCAATGTATCTTGTCAACTGAACGTATTGACTACAAAGTGTTGAATTTCATGCCCTACACCTGCTTCGCATACAGCCTGCATCTTGTTTCCTTTGTATATTTATTGACCAACTCTGTTCCAGAATTATGGATTCTAGCATTTTAAGGCAACTTTCTTTTTCTTCTACTTATTTAATCCAGGAAATATCAAATAGTTGCACAATGCATGTCTGTACATTAAGTGCATTATTAGGAGAAGAAATTGAGGCTTCCCAGCTATGACAGACCTACAGTATGTAGTACTGTGCTCCATTTTTCCACTTCCATCTAACGTTAACAAAAAGTTCTGTGCATTGTCAATCATCCAGGTTGGTAAATTTGTACTGTGATGATTTTAGGATTCTGTACAAGGTTCCCACAGCCAGTTTTGCAGTCTCTCTCATTATACATATAACAAAACATCTTTAACAGACTTGGTTTTGACACTAGTTCACAGCTTTTTCTTTTTCTTTCTTTTTTTTCTTTTTTATTTACATTGCATATGTGGTTCTCTACTCAATTAGGATTCTCCTCGTAGCAGAGATCACAATCTGTTTCAATGCTTGAGTCGTTTGACTGAACTGAATTCATGGTTCATTCTAAAATGTCTTACGTCAACTGTCAAGCTTTTAGTGAAAGGTGATATTCTACCATCATGATGCTCTTCTTCTGGCTTTTGTTAGACTGAGGCCAGTTTTAACTGTTTAAACATTGTCACATTCATAAATGATGTCTGTGAGGGGAGGGTGGCACGCAAATATCTTTCCAGTTGAGGTTTATTCTGAGCAGAACTACTGTACCAGCACTGGTAAAGTTAATCCACTCTCCCCAGACTTGCTGATAAATTCAGCCCCTGACTGTGGCTGAGGAGTGTGACAAGAACATGTTCTTGACAATTATTTTATTCCTCTTCAGTATTTCAGTATATACAGTATTATGAAGACATCACAAGAATAACATGTAATGGCCTTAAAAAAATATATACAACTTACTTTCTTCTTCTTTTCTTTTTTTAAATGAGCAGTTCCCTCCCAAAACATTTAGCCCTTCTCCTATTTTTTTCCAATTAGTGGAATAAGATGAGCATTTCACAGAGAGGAACTGAGCAGTCTAAAGCCAGAATAATATATTCATCTTGGCACAGTTTTCACATTATTTTAAATTTCTGCTGCTTTTCCAAAGAACTAACCAGATTCACTGAGCTATATCCTTTATTAAATGTGACTGTTTTTAGCATTTAACCAAAACATTAAGTGTTTTGTGGTAGTGTCAAGTTTTTGTGGTTAAGCTGAAGACTGTTGGAATATTTGAGTTACAGTAAATAAAATACTTTATTGAAAATGTTGGTGAAATGCCAAACTTGCGCCTAATAAAAAGTATAACAAGCTCTGTCTTTGTCCACACACTGCTCAAGTGTAACCTTTTAAAGAAAGCAGTCAGGATGAATGACACTTGATGTGAGCTCATCTTTTCACCCTGTTCTGTGAGTGAAGTGAACCTTTGTGTCATGCACATAAATACCTGCAGCATCCTTATAGTAATGCATCTATTCAACCCCAAAAATGGATGAATCTGCCCCTTTGGGGAGACATTCAATAGCTGCAACAGCACAATAAATGACTAAAATAAAGAGGAAGCAATTTCATGTACACCTACTGGAAAATGGCATTTGGATCTTTGGAAATGACATTTACAAAAAAAAAAAGTCTGTGGCACAATTACAAAGCATGCTTTAGACACTCTGAACATTCAACTTGAGATAATTAAATGCCTCATTTTGTTATTATAGCAAGAAGTGGACAATGAAAGACTGACAGTTGGAGAGTCTTGGAGATGGGAAGGAGGGAGGGGGCAGTAATGTGAAATTTTGGTTGCATTGTTAACTGCTAACACAGATCTGGATCTGTGTTAGCGGTGCCTGAAATAATGGCCCCAGTCTTCAGTAGCAGGGGCTTGTTGAAATCAAAAAGCTTTAAAAAAGAGCCCTGGAAGAAACTCATTTAAAACAAACTGAGGACCATCATCTTGGAAAATTAAAGGCCTATGGTTATGTAAAATTAGCATCCTTTAGCATTTCTGTTTTAGATACCAGAGAAAGTCTGAGTAAAAAAATAATTACTTTTCAAAATGAAGAAGCTAGTTGTAGCACAACTCTCTGAAGCTCGATAAACTTCCCCAGTCAATTCAAGTTTATTTATAAAGTGCCAAAGCATAACAGAATTATCTCAAGGCACTTTACAAAATAAGAAATGAACCCAGTCTTAGCTCCATCAAAACAATAACATTTTCCACTGAATTCATACATATTGGGCAGATCTTTCAATTCAGTTGAAACATCCCCCTTCTTCATAACAGCGCTTGCTCAATATAACATCATGATTTTCTGTTTTTGTCTACTCTCATATTTTTGGTTAAACTAACACAGTATGGACTTTTCTCCATCTCGCATGTTCTACTTTTTCTTCCTGCTCTCCATCTGAATTTTGAGTTTCATAGTCACGTGATTGCAAATAACTTAATGGTCCAAAAATGTTAATATAGTCTATCTCAGTTACACTATATTGCCAAAAGTATTTGCTCACCCATCCAAATAATCGGATTCAGGTGTTCCAATCACCTCCATGGCCACAGGTGTATAAAATAAAGCACCTAGGCAAGCAGACTGTTTTTACAAACATTTGTGGGTCGCTCTCAGGAGCTCAGTGAATTCCAGCGTGGAACTGTGATAGGATGCCACCTGTGCAACAAATCCAGTCAGGAAATTTCCTCACTCCAAAATATTCCACAGTCAACTGTCAGCTGTATTATAAGAACGTGGAAGCGTTTGGGAACGACAGCAACTCGGCCTTGAAGTGGTAGGCTGCGTAAACTGACGGAGCGGGGTCAATCGCTACAGACCTCCAAACTTCATGTGGCCTTCAGATTAGCTCAAGAACAGTGCGCAGAGAGCTTCATGGAATGGGTTTCCATGGCCGAGCAGCTGTATCCAAGCCATACATCACCAAGTTCAATGCAAAGCATCGGATGCAGTGGCCACTGGACTCTAGAGCAGTGGAGACATGTTCTCTGGAGTGACAAATTGCACTTCTCCCTCTGGAATCTGATGGACAAGTCTGGGTTTGGCGGTTGCCAGGAGAACGGTACTTGTCTGATTGCATTGTGCCAAGTGTAAAGTTTGGTGGAGCGGGGATTATGGTGTGGGGTTGTTTTTCAGGAGCTGGACTTGGCCCATTAGTTCGAATGAAAGGAGCTCTGAATGCTTTAGCATACCAAGACATTTTGGAAATTCCATGCTCCTAACTTTGTGGGAACAGTTTGGAGCTGGTCCCTTCCTCTTCCAACATGACTGTGCACCAGTGCACAAAGCAAGGTCCGTAAAGACATGGATGACAGTCTGGTGTGGATGAACTTGACTGGCCTGCACAGAGTCCTGACCTCAACCCAATAAAACACCTTAGGGATGAATTAGAGCAGAGACTGAGAGCCAGGCCTTCTCGTCCAACATCAGTGTGTGACCTCACAAATGCGCTTCTGGAAGAATGGTGAAAAATTCCCATAAACACACTCCTAAACCTCCTTGTGGACAGCCTTCCCAGAAGAGTTGAAACTGTTGTAGCTGCAAAAGTTGGACCGATGTCATATTGAACACTATGGATTAGGAATAGGATGTCACTTAAGTTCATACTTTTGGCAATATAGTGTATTTCTGAAACAATAAAAGTAGAAATCATGTCTTCTCTTCATATGACTAATGAATAATTAAAACAAAGTTTTCTCATGAAAGGTTCAAAAGGACATTTTAATAATTAGTTGTTGCAACTATTTTTTTTTCCTGTCCCATCAAAAGCCAGAAGAAGAAATCTTTGCCTGATGTTGTTTTCCATCCGCATATTTTATCACATTTTCAATTTGCATTTTAAAAAGCAAGCAGGGAATCCTATAACACTTAATAAAAAAATATTGATGTATTGTGAGAAGGTTTCAAACTGAGGACATGTCCTGGAGTTGTCCTTTAACACAGGCAGCACAACAGGACATTGTCTGTGTCACAGCCATTCTCACCTACTGGAAATCTTCCATTTGGTTCAGAGGTTTGGTGAACATGCAGGACACAGGACAAACCCCAAAAGCCAAGTTGGACATTAGTCAGACTTTGTAATAGGGAGCTGGTAAGGCAAAGTCCATTGAATGTCTGGTCCAACTGCTTCAGGCATTTGCATTTGCATGTGCAGCTCCTCTGGGTAATGTCTAGATTGGTTCAGGGCTTCAGTGAATGTCTGAAAATGGTGTGTGCATGTGTGTTTTGTGGTTTAGAATTTAATGTGAGTCATTGAATAGTGTGCCTTCATCTACAAAGGCTCCTGTTGACAATTACTCTTTGAAATTGTATGCAAATTGCTATATTTTCCTTTATAGTCTGCCTTAATTATGATGACAGTTGCATTCTTTAAATTCAAAACTTCAAATTCCCTTTATGTAAGGACAGGAACCACAGGGACCACATTTAAACACATTATCACCATGGTGAGAAATTGGAAGCTGGGAGACATTTGAGATCTGTACTAGCCAAGACAATGTGTCTTTTCTTGGATGTGGAAGAATAAAATGTGATCTTTTATTCTCACATTGGTACCAAAACACTTAGCGTGTGACCGTCAACGTATTCAAGTTTGAACTGAATAAACAAGTCAAGTCCAAGGAGGAAGTTCTGGGGACACAACGGTTCATATAGATGTTAGTTTCTAGTTTGTGGAAATAGAATACAATAGCAATGTATCATAATTCAGACGAGACCTGACTTGATCATTTTACTCTCTAAAGCTTAATGCTGACACCAGAACATCAGCCAAAAGCACGTTGAAGAGAAATCAGTTGTCAAATACTAACTGTTGTGACCTGGGTGAGTCTTTCCCTGTTTTGCTAGCAGTGAAATGCATTCAAAATTTTCATCATCCTAGTTTTATAGAAGACAAAGTGACACTGAACTGAAGAAATATATACATAGAAAATTAAATATGGATTTCTGAATTGTGAGTGTTTTGGGACAGGCATCTCGTCTTTTCAGAACTGTCAAAAGCAGCTTAACAAAGAGAACGTCAGGAGCTGCATTAAACATTAAAAGACATTTCTTGTGACCTTCCAATTTTTTTTAGTTGCGTCTGTGAAATTCATGCCTTCATCTGAAACGGTTCTACATGAATCATAAGCTAAACTGAGGCAAATGCAACCTCTGCAACACAGGGAGAAAATGCTCATCTAAGTGCTTCGGCCTTAAAATTGAACTGTTTTGCCCTACATCACAGCAATGTTTGTGCTCTGATCATCACCGAGGGGGGAAAAACACGGACAAATAAAATTTCTTTTTGACCTTTCAGAAATGGCACCTGAGAGTTAATACTTGAATTAATGCCCGAGCAAGTGCTTTTAGATGAATGATTTGCTTGAATGTTAGGGTAATTTTGTTTTTACAGATCTTATGGCAAAGGGCTAAATGGAGGTGTGCGTAATGCACTGTCGCTCTTTCAAACCACTGACCTTGACCACAGTAACATAACCCCACACATCCTTTTTAAAACCCAGTGAAAATACAGTGATCCTGGCTCTTGTGCTCTTTAATCATTTGATCACAGGCACCTTGACAGAAATCACCTATGAGTAGTGCTCGTTTTATAGACTGCATTTGGCCAAATGTGCATCTATAGGAAATAAAATGAGGGCATATACATTCCAGGGGGTGTTATTTACAGTCACGTGAGGCACACATTAACCACAGAGTGAGTATATCATCTGTCAGGACAATGGGCTTTTTAATCGCTGAGCTCCAACAAACCAGGTTTTCTGGTGAGAGATATTTATAATGATATCTAATGTAGTAAACATCTGCTCTGGTATGAACACCTTTGAGGCCCTAAAAAAAAGTCCTAAAAGGTCCTAAAAAAGAAAAACAGCAGTCATGCAATTTGTACCAAAATGCTCAATTAAAATGTTTCTTCCAGTTTGGCTTCAGCAAAAGCTTCATCATACAAATATCCAACTCAATTGAAATTGCTTTATAATAATTTTAAACTAATTATGATTCCTAAGACACTGGTGGGGACAACAGTAACTTAGAAATGAATTAGAATTATCACACTCAACACTGGGGGACTTGGGACCGTTTTGAACCTCGCTAAAAGTTCCCAGCACCCCAGGGGTGATAATGTCCAGTCTTTCATTTCGACTACAACCAGCAAAATTTAAGGTCAACGTTTTCTCAGTTTTACAGTAAAAGATCACATTTTTATTATGTAATGACTTCAAATAAGATTTGTAAACGCTTGATATTCATGTTTTTAATAGTTGAATATATGGATTTGTCTTAATCAATTAAAATATTTATACTAAAAACTTAGTGGGAGCTTCCAAACCAGTGTTTTGCTTTTCGTGGTGAGGTGACCCTTTATCAGGGAGACCATTTTGCCAACATCTTTGATGTTAAGCAGCCGTCACTTTGGCACCTCTGAGCTCAGTTAGTTCAGGACTTAGTTTTTTCCTCATGGGTCCTGCCAAAGATACAACACGCCCTGTTTCCTAAAGTCCGATGTTTACATAGATTTTTTCTTTCTTTTTCTTTCTCCCTTAGAAAAACCAACTGGTTACTGGGCGTCAGCTTGAAATGGAAAAAGTGAAAGCTTCCATAAACTGGCTGTTGCTTAGGTTATATAAGCAGCAAAATTGTTCCTGGTGAAACTAACTGGAATTAACTTGTGACAATTTACTCTTTGACATTTTCCAACAATGCACCCAGGGAAATTTTTCTTCATCTTCTGCTGCAGTGAGGCCAGTTTCTTCCCTAATGTTTAATCTTTGTCGGGTTGTGTGGTACCCTTATTCCTATCAAAGATGCAATGTCTGTTATCAGGTGAACTTTGTTTTATTAAAGAACCAACAGACTATCCCTGTGTCTGTATACAGCAGTGAAATTTACACTTACAGTACAGGTTCACAAATGTTTTGTTTCCATCTGTTTACACTCTACCCAGATGCTGCCGTAATGTTGTAATATTTACAAGCTGATGCACATTAATCTAGATAATAGTCTTGCTTTTGTATGTACACTTCAGTCTTCCATGCTCCCTGCTTTTCTGTTTTGTTTTTTTTTTAAAGAGGAAATGAATAGCTGTGGGTGTTTAATGCATTCATGTTCCCTGCAAATTGACTTTTAATATATCAAAGATTAAAATCCAGAGGAACCATCAATAATTGAAAGAAGCATTAGGCAAACAACACACATGAACACTGAGATCAAGAGAGAGACTGCTCAGTAAGACACAAAGGACACAATTAACCACAGAAGGAAGCAGCTGCTTTGAAAGAGACCAGAACGCTACAAGACGGCGAACTACAGACAGTCCCATAAATTCTCTCTTGCTGCTGCAGGTATTTTAATTGAATTTTGCCTAGTTCATTTATAACATGCCTTATACAGTCCCATCCAGAATTATTGGAATAACAAATGCAATGGGTTTGTGTTTGCTGTACACTAAAGACATTTGGGTTTAATATCAAAAGATAAATATGAAAGAATTTCATCTTTTATTTTGTGGTATTTATATCTGTATATATTAAACAACATAGTGAATGATGCCTTCTGTATCGGATTACATTTTAAGTGAGCAAAATTATGGAACAGAGTCCCAATAAATAAAACTTAGTATTTGACTTCAGGTCCCTTGTTTGTAGTATCTGCATCAAGCCTGTGACTGACATCAGGTTCTTCTTCTTCTTCTTTTCAATATGGTGTTGCACAGTGAAGCTCATCTTAATTTTGAACCATTTCTCTGTAAAGGCTTTACAGATGAGCTAGTTTGGTTTTAATCAGGTCCACAACTTCGTTCATCTTTGTATTTTATGCAAATTCTTACTTCTGATAAAACGTTTGTAGTCTTCAAATGGTTGATTGTGATACTGTGAATCCTGCTTTTTAGATGTTATTATGTGTATGTAGCTCTGTACACCAGTTCTTTTTTCCCTTAGATTTGCTCTCTGGTTTTCATGTTGATTTATCTTTTTAACATCAAATGCAGTTATCACAGGTTGAAACCAAGAGCACTCATTTAGATTTAGGTATTGCGTGAACAGTCAATCTTACGGCACACAATTCTATGGTTTATCAGAAAGAAGTGACAAATACTTCTGATGTAAAATTTCCAGCACAGTGTATTCATAGGTTGTATATTGTTAAAAATAAAGAATGAACTAGAGAAAGATTAAAATCCATACCTTCCACGATAACACTGGTATATTTTTATGGGATTACAAAAATGTCATTTCATATTATTGATGATATAGACTCATTTACGTTCTCTAGCAAGCACAACGACGACACAAGCCCAGCATCTGAGAGCAAGAGTAGCTTGTCAGTCTTTGATGCCTTATAAAGCAGACAGTTGAATGCGGGAGAGGTAATTTTTAATTCATAGTCTCACTGAAAATACAACCAACACAAGTGCCTTGTAGAAATCGAAATAAGTCGCTTTCTGCCGCGGATTTCTTTTATTTATACCTTAGTTAGGCAGCTGTGTGTCTCTCTCCATTCTTTTCATCTCCTTCCTCTCTTTCCTCCAATCTGCAGCTACTAACCTGGTTACTTAAGTGCATGTAAACACAGTAAGGAAAAGGAAGGATGGTAAAAAATGCCCTTCATTTGGTTTACACTTATAAATTGAATTGAAATATTGCTATTTCAGAGATGGAATGACTGAATACATGTTGTTTTGTAATTTTCTTTTCTGCATCTTCATAAATCATATCAAATTTCCTTAAAATATCATGTCATTTTGAGGCTATTTTGCCCATTCTTACATAAACCTTATGAAAAGTGTTTATTCAAGAAACATTAGGTGATGTATCATTTGCACTTTTAACTCTCAGAAATAAGGCAAACAAAATGTTGAGCAATTTCTTTAACCAGATAATCTTTATAAACAGTGATTGTATAAACACATGTACACAGGTTATTACATTACATTACATTCTTTTATATGACAACTGTCTTTGCTGGGGTTTAATGATTTCTATGCTTCTTTCTTTGTGGGCTATGAAAGTTTTTTGATCTCTAGCTGATGAAACCCTCTGAAAGCTCCACTGAACAAACTAAGTTGATCTTAGTCCCTTGAAACATCAACATTTTAGAGGAAACTTCACCAATCAGCTGCTTCAGTCTGACTTCTGCTTTCACAGCATATTTATTCAGTATCTTCCCATTTTCTATATTCCTTTTACTGACTGGCAGGAAAAAACATTGACATGTCAAACCAATGTCAGACTTCATCAGCTGCATCGTACCAGTGAAGTCAGTGATCTAAGAGGACCTTACAGTTTGCCAATAGATTATTGATAGGCATGTTGATGTGTTAATGTGGATGGCCTCTGGGGTGACACGCTTATGTTTTTCTGCACGGACTTCTAAACAAATTTAAAAAGACAGATGGCTCTGCTTATTAAGTAGCATCTAGAGAGACAATTAGAGAGAGGAGTGAGGGTACATGCTGGAACTACTGTAGTGAGTCCTGCACCTATTGGGAATCAATGACTGCCACACATCGATTTCAGCTTCCTGTAACAAACTCTGTTGATTCTCAACATCCGGAAAGCTTCATTGTTTTATATAGAGTAATAATCTGAGCTTGAAACCTGCCATTCATGCAGCTATGCAACACAAAAATATCTGAAAGTAGGGTGGGTTTTTTCTTTTTTCAAGTGCTGCTAGATATTTTATGCGGATCAAGTAAACATAATAAAAGCCTAGAAAAGTAACTCAGCACTTTCAGTCACCTCAAGGCCACCATGCCTCGTACTGTATGAGCAGCTTCAGCAGAAAGCACTGCTGTGACAATGAGTGATACACTGAAATACAACCCATCAGCTCAAAGAGGGCTTTATATGCTGGGGTGTCATTCAGTTACTATTATGTCTGCATGCTACGTATGTGATTCAGTACGTCCTGGAAAAACGAGCACTGCAGAAAACCTTTGTCACATGGTAAATAAAGCCTTCTGTAATATTTGTTTACATTTAGGTTGAGCTGCTTTCAAAAGCAGCGTTGGAGGTTCAGTTTTTTTTTTTATCATTCTTTCCATCAAACATATTTTTACTTGGTAACTGCGAACACGCATTTAAGTAGTCTGGTTAAAGTTGGCTTTCTTGAGGAAAAAAATGTGTTAATTACTCTGCCATGTCCACATGACCAGGTTTTTATGAATAGAGGAAAGAAGAGCAGCGAAGGTGCCCTATGTCTGAATCAAACAGTATATCAGATCGCACTTCTATTGACCTACAAGATGATCTCCAAGGTTGCAGGATCAGTAATGGGCAACATGGGTGAACAGTCCACAGGCACCCTTCAGTGTAAAATTCTGGCTGTTTTTGCATATTACCTATGCAACACCTCCGTATTCTAGTTATGTTAGTTACTTCAGCATGGATGAAAACCCCCTCTTTACCATTAAAATATACAGGCACTAAACTAGATGTGTTTACAGGCAAAGTTTCTCAGTACAGGATTTGATTATGAGATGCAGGGGAGCATGAAAAGAGACTGGGGTGTTTTTTTTTCTGCAACCACTAACAGACTTTGACATAAAGTCCCCACTGAAACTCTAAACACATATCTTATAGACCATTGATCACAGAGCCTGACAAATATTTGCAGAATGCATAAATCAGCAAGAACAACAATACAGTATGATCCCTCTTACATTATTTGTTCATCAGCAGTTTCTGTGAAAAGCTATCCACCACCATTAATCCACGACTGATCAGACTTGTAGATGCTAATTGCTAATTGTCATTATGTTACAGTATGCTCTCAGTAATATGTTTGTTTTTCTACCCACATGTTTAAATTGGTTGGAAACCTGTATACAGAACACTTACAGTTTTCAGCTCTTACATTGATATCTCAGAATAACAACGATCCCATTTGCACATGAAGCGCTCTCATTAAGCACCAGATGGATTTGGTCTCACAGGAGTAGAATAATTAAGTTTAAATCAATACGAGAATCACAGAGGTGAAACTGGAACTTACAGTACATTAGCTCTAAAATATTCCCGCTGCAAAAATCCTTTTCTCCAGTCTGTGATCACCCTGTGGGGAATTTAACTTCATCCTCAGAGAGGCATAATTTCAAATAGAACTCTACACCTTAAAAGCGGCAGTTACAGCCATTTACAGGCGAGAACTGGAGTCTTCAATAAGAGCTGTAAGAATAATTGACCTAAGTCTGTAATACTCCAACAATTTTAGCTGTTAAAACCTAATAAAGGCAAAAACATGCAAACTTGAGATGATGTACAGAATGTAACGTAAAGCAGATTCAATGTGATACAGTTTTGAGGTTTTGATATAAACCAGAAATCTAGGGAAACAGCAAAAGTCAGTTTTTGGAATTTTTACATGAAAATATTGAAGACCGGATAGGAGAGGTTGGATGGGAAAAGACTGATGAAAGATGGATTTGATGATCTCTAGATATTGTAGCTCAAGTCAATCACAGCACAAAAACATCTAATTTTGTTCTAGGAGAAATACTATTTTATGAAAAAAACATTGTAGCATGTCCTATAATTAGCAGCTTTAATACCAGCTACCGCTCAAGTTAATCTCACAATTGGAATAATAATTAAGCTCTCTCAGCTAAGTCTGCAGAACTAACGAACAGTATGAGGCCATTTGAGAACTTTAACTTTTTTCCTTTTTGAGCCATTAAGAGGTCGACTTACACATGTGCTGAGATGACACAGTGAGACAGACTGATGATCTGATGTTTCCGGTTTACCAGGAAAGTGGGTCTTTCTTTTTTACATACAACATACAGACTTTTACACTTAAATATTGGCTATTAGCAAAACATGCACATGCAGGACATATACTGTAAAGTAACTGTATAAGACGAATGCGGGGAATATCTCAAAAATGTTTTAAAAAATTTGATAATACTTGGTAGAAAAAGTGAGACGGACAGAATAAAAACTGTTCAATGTCACAAGGGGGGAAACTGATAAACTAATTCTGTCCTCATCACAGCTGAAATGATTGCTGAGCCCCTGCCTGTCATAACAAAGTCTTTATCAAACATACTGAGGCTGTTGTAACTGATGGGCCTTACTGGAGAGCAGATGCATCCTGTCATCAAACTGTAGAATCGAATGCAAGACGACTACATAAAAGTTTGTTAAATCCATCACACAAAAATCTCTGTGGCATATTGTGGTACTTCCAGGCCAAAAAAAGTATCTCGATGGAAAATAAAATGACAAAGCAGAAACCCTACCTCACCTGTCACAGCTGACATGCATGATGTTTGCACTGCTGTGCACGCGCAGCACCTAGTTAAATTCGGAGGCGTGATCCTTGGCAAGTAAAGGCAATGCTGATTATGATTCAGCAGCTGCAAACACCCAAATCCCTTTAGAGCCCTGGCAAGTGGATTCACTGTCAAGGTCTGGTGGTGACAACAAGACTAATTACTCCATAATGGGAATCATCCCTCCTTTTTTCAATCCAGACACGAGGCCTGTATTGCTGGAAACTGCATAGGAGATTACAACGTGGCCTTATAACCATCGGCCATACATAGAGATCAACTGGGGTCCAATCAATCAACACAGAGAGCTGGTTGTTACCCGCTGAGTTAGCATACAGTAGCATGAAAACGGCTCCTTTGACGATTTTGTCTGGTCTGACTTTGTTTTCTTCAGGGTGTGTGAAATGGGCGCTTGCATATGGTAATACATATTCAACAGCCTTTAAATCATCTGCAGTGTGAAAATGAAATGAGAAAGTTTGAGGGAACTTTTGCTCTTTGATGTGTTCATTTACATGTACAGTAGGTTTTGTCTGCATCTGTTGATCATTCAGAGGAGCTCGTCTGTTCAGCTGCGTTACAATCTAAAATGACAGGCAGAATGGAAAACAAAATTAGCTTTAGTCTTCTCTTTGCCGTTTGATTTCATGTGTATTTATTCAAAATACACAAAAGACGCTGGTCATGTAGCGTACAGCTACTGTGATTGTCATTTATGCAGTAAGCTAAATTAATGTGCCAAGAAATAATATAAATGTTCAGAGTAAAATAAAGTGACTTGGCACATTTATCCAAACATCTGTCAGACTGTCACATCAGCTGAATAAATATGCAGGTGTTCAAAGATGTGCGGGTCAGTACAAAAACAAGCGCATTCTTGCGGAAATTGGATTTTCATTCTGTATAATCAATTAATTTCAGCATGTATTTCTCAAGATAACAAACACTAAACAATTCCACATCTGAATAAATTTAGCTTTTGAGATCTTTTGAAATTCAGTAGAAAGAGCTGTTCAGCTGTCAAAAATGTTATTAAATTACTTCATATTTATTCATCAAAGAGAGCCTTGGCTTCTCATTTTTCCTGTGCAGGACTTACAGCCTCACAGCAAAAACTTAAATCTTTCTCCAAAATCAATTTCCTCCTTCAATAGATCTCTTCTCAGCAGTTGTTCTTGTCACATTTTAAAGCTTTTTATGTATTGCCCCGTGTCGGCGGACAGCAGGCATGAAGTGTGGACTGACATCTGAGAGTAGATGGACAGCCTCCGTCCACGGTCACAAGCACGAGAGACAAATGTGACGAGCAGTGAGGCAGAGAACGAAGCGGCCCGTGATTGATACAGGTGCCACTGCGAGAGGTCAAAGCCATGCCTCAAAAAACGGGGCCATCGATTCTGCTGCCCTTTAAACAAACAAAGGGACATCTCTGCACTGAGCCTCCAATGAGCTGTTATAGGCTTTGACTTCTACCTGTCCCACTGAAATAACTCCTCACATCGACACACAGCTCAGTGTTGAGCTGTGATGAAACATGGCTGAAGAAACACTACGATTTCTCTCTTTATATACATATATATCATATACGTGAGTATTTTTGCATTGTCACCCAGCTTCATGCAGGGCTGAAACCCAAGTGTGCCTCACTTTGGGAGAAAAGCGCTGCACTATTTTTAGTTTTAATGCCTTTGCTCTATCTCCATTCGCCTCATGTCTTTTTCCTGATAGAATGCTGTTGAGAGTTGCTGGGGCATTGCCGAAATCTATTTCCCTCCTGCTAAGGCAGCTGTTTAGAGGCTCTCATTAATAAGAGAGAACTGTAAGGAAAACAGCATGAAGAAGAGGGCCACCCTCCCCTTGCCACATGTCATCATAACACCCACCGCCCAATCCGTGGTGAGAGAAACCACAGTAAACACAAGAATGAGAGTGGAAAAAGTCGTCATGTTGCCCAGTGTCTTGGTGGGCTAATAAAGTGAAAGGAGCCCTATCATTTATCGTGTGTGTGTGCGCCACCGATGCAATCCAAAAGAAACCATGTGTAGAGATCTGGACTCGTTTTTGTGTGGCGATTATCTCCATAAACAGAGAGAACTGGGTGTGTGGGGAGCAGTTGGTGGTCTGCAGTAAAGGTCAGGCTTTAAGAGTCAGTGCAAGAGGTCCCCACAACTTCAAACATCTGGTTCCACAATGTGTGCACGGTTCTGTTTTACATCCACGTTGCCCTGCGGATCAGCTGGCATGTGTTAGTGCCAGATAACCTCAAATATAAAGACTATAATCATGACTTTTCTTCATATCTACTGCTTAAGTCATATCAAAAATATACCTTTGTAGTAGCCATGTTGTTGCCATATAAATTTTTGTTTCACTGGGTGTTTTTAATAACAAAAGCAGTGTTTTTATAGAACCATCCAACTCAAAATCTTTTAAATTAACTATTGCATTTATTCAATTTTCAACATAAATTCAACAACATGCTGTGTAAATGCTGCAGACTCTCAACTGCTTTAAATTGTATGTAAATTAAATACAAGATTGTCTTGAAATGGCAAGATTTACACTTAAAATGTCAGACGTGACATGGTATTTACTTTTTTAGTTTACCCCATAATGTCTACTCTTTTTAAATGCTGTTATTTTAAACTAGCATAGTTAAACACAATGTAAAATCATTGGACTCACCGAATCTTGTTGAAAGGTGCTATGAAGTGTGAACCTTGATGTTTGACAAATATACATTTGCAAAGGAATAATTTTTGTTTAATTTTCCTCTTTTGCTAGCTTTCAGTCAATTTGTTTCTTGTTTGTTGGTTCATTACTACAGTTTTCATTGGATGTGGCTTCAAATTCTGTTACTTGCAGCAGACGCTACACTGCACCAGACTTTTAGGCTGTTTGCTTTTCTGAAACATGAATGACCTACACACTGTACAGTCCCTGAATCCCTCATTCACAAGTGTATACATTGAAAACAAGCAGGTCGTAATTTCCCACCTTTTCATTGCCATTCAGTGTTTAATACAGGTTTTTTTAATATTACATTTTATTTTTCCAGACGACATTTATATAACACAGAGAATAGGAACGCAGTCTGTTTACGCCTGTTAATTCTGTTTACACCAGTAAACCTGTGGTTTTCCTGCCGTAGGGGATGGCGTATACACAGCTCTGTGCTGGCACATGGAGCGGTGTTCATGAATGCGGATTGATGTGTAACACTGTCTGGTGAAATAAAACCAGATTAAAACAATAAACACCACACAGCAGGGAAAATGTGCTGAATTATGATCACTTGTTGATTTTGACATGAACCAGAGCTGCTGCTTCTGACAGCTCAGTTGCTTTCTTTAGTGTAGTGCAGCTTCAGTATTCATTTAATTTTTGATGAGCCCTAATGTCCTTTTACATGTTTAATTAAAAAAAATATGAAATCATGTTGTTTTTGCAGATATATGCATCTATATATAGTTATTAAATATAGTAATTGGAGTAATAATCTTAAAAACCAGCCTCTGATGTTGACAAAACTAAACTGACAGAAATCAAAACTAATGAAATAAACCCATACAAAGGTAAATGCATCCATGCGTTTCACAGAGAGCATTTGATGAAACAGATTGCAGCAGTTCATTCTTATTATCCTGCTGCCTTTGGTATTTCTACCATGGGAAGCAAACATTAATTCCTTGTGATTAATTTTAAAGGACTGGACCAGAGAAATTCACTAAAGAAATCTAATAAGACCTTTGAGAAGATGAATGTACCTTATTACCTTCATTGAAATAAATGTTCAAGTCCACATTATTGTGCTTTGTGTGTATGTAGTGGATGTACAGTACAATAGAGGAATTAAACGGGGTTTGGGAAACAACAAAGGCAAATTACGGTCACAACTCATTTTTAATAGAAGTCATTGTCAGTGTTCTGTAGTGTATTGCCGACGCCATGGAAAACCTTTTCAGTTTTGTCTCAACGAGAAGCTTATCCTGTTTCCTGACCAGGGATGCACCTATTGCAATTTTCTTGGCCAATTATGATCCCCCCCCCCCCCAAGATCTGCCCATTCTAATTTCAGAATGAAGCACTACATTTATTAACAGAAAGCGAGTTGCAAGGAGGCAGTTTGGGTGGATGGAGGGCGTATATGTTGCAGGAATAACAAAATGGCAGACCTAAGTTCAAGTCCGGAGTCCTGTGTCTGTTAGACAAGATAGGGCGCCTTGGTTAGGGTTAGTGAAAGGTCACAATTTGTCTAAGATAGACATGGTCTGAAGTGTTAAATTTTTCTTTAAGCCAGCCCACAATCTTTCCTGAACTTCAACCCAGTGCTGCGAGTGCCGTAGAAGACTGTACAACAACACTGTAGTTACAAAACATAATTTTACAGAGCAAGATCAGATATTTAGGCTAAAGTAAATTGTATGTTTTTGATCAGATATTGTAGTGGACAAAATCTGCACTCTGACACACTGAATTATTATAAGTTTTTTTTTTTTAAATCATATTAGTCTTATGTATAAAAGTTTTGTAAAACTGATGTACACCGGCAAAAAAAAGTATGTGAATATTTTTGAATTTCATGGTTTTCTGCATTAATTTGTCATAAAGTGTGATCTGATCTTCATCTAAGTCAAGAGTATTAGAGCCATAAATATCTGATCTTTCATGTCTTTATTGAGAACAACCATGAAACCCTCAATGTGCTAGTGGAAAAGTATGTGAACCCTTGGAATTAATAACTAGTTGACCCCCCACGTGTGCTGTTGCCCCCTATTTATACATATCTCTGCCCCAAAACAACTGAGCAAGCAGGACATAATTGAGCTGTGCTTCGAAGTGTGTTGTAGAAAATGGAGGCAAACTCTCAGCGGGGAGTCTGTCGTGGTGATGTAAGACACGGGTGTATACGGTGAACGGAAAGGTCATCAGTGAGAGACCCATAAATCGTCTTGACACTCAAACACATTTCTAATCAGCTCGGGTTCAAATAATATTATGGTTGAATTTGCTGCAGTCATTAGCTGTTACCAAAGACTAAATTGAGTGTGGCGAGACTTGGGGTTTAAAACCACTGCAAGCTCATGGCATGAAGAATAATTATGTATATTCACAGAGAGTGGTTCAGGCAGGTGGAAAGCTTTCCACTTTCTGCCCAAACTTGCTTCTATTTTATATAGACTGATCAAATATCTCAGTTAAAACCTAGGCCCACAGAGGGAACACTGCAGCATTTTTTTTGGTCACACGCCTCGCTTTAAAGCTTCTCCACCTGGATCGAAACTTTTACAAACACTTGAGCCAATCACAACTACAAGTCCAAAACCTAGAAAAGTTAGTTTATTTGTATCCCTCCTGCCCAATGCGTGACAAGCAATTATTCCACACCCTATATCTCACTGAAGTCTGTTTGTATACCCATTCTGCTCCGGGGGATGAGCTTGGCAGCCATGTGTTGACAGTCATTTCCACAATGGACTCCCTCTTTTCAAATACTGTAACTCCAGCCAGTAATTTGCTCATACATCTTTGGGAACAGCTCACCCAAGCGTAAAAAAAAGACTTAAATCCTGGAGCTAAAACAGGGATTGAGCGCCAATGGAGATACTTTTATTTATAATTTTATTTTTGTTTTGGACAGAGTTCTTGTGAGATGGAGGAAGTGAGGCTCTTTCGAATGAGATCTGTACTTCCTGTGTAAGCTGGTCTCTGAGGTTAATTATTACAGTACAGACACTAATTTGCTCTTTGTATTGGTACTTATCTCCCCTCACAGCTGGTGTGTTTTGCCGAGTGGACGGCCATTAATCAATCCTTTCTCCTGCAGGAAGTTGGACAATCCATCACCGTCTCTTCCTTCCCCTCTCTCCCTCTACCCTCTCTGCTGCCTCTCCTGTCCCACAAGGCGCTAAACCTTTTCATTTTACATGCCCAAGTGCAACCTTGAATATAATTTCTGCATTTTGCTGCAAAGCTGGGTTGAGTGAATCATGTGCACAAATTAGAGCATTTTACAAGAGGTGGTTTTGATTGGTTGAAATTGTCTGTCACTATAGAAGAATGGTTAAGAGAATGCAATCATTTTACATCCACTTGGCAGACAGAAGTACCTATTCACAGAATGCACAATGAATCACTGCTGTTAAAACTTCTGCTTGTCATACCCCTCAATGGCTGTAAATTAAAACTGGACAGAAACATGTTGTTTGATATATAAAGCCATGGTATTTATTACTATTCAAGCTTTTATCAATTTGTTTTGGGTAGGGTTAGAGGGATTTAAAAACTTTGCTAATGCTTGACAAGACACTTTAGCCAGGAACAAACTGAGTAAGTGGGTGTCAGCACACAGACAGAAGGCCTCTACCCCTCATATACATCTCCTCATTGGCTGTTTTATTGTTTGTCTGAATTTCTTTCATTTTCGATGCATTGTCGATCCAGTTGATTCCTCATTATGATGTCAGTTCTATCACAATTTCATACCATGGCTGATGGACAAAGACAAACCATGTAATTCACCTTATTAGCCTGAGAGACATGGGTTAAAAACTCCATACAGCAGTAGTTTTGCTACTTAATGTTGTACGTACATATCTACATATTGTAAATATACTAATTGAAACAATATATAGTAGAAGGGTCACAGGCTTATCGTGACTCAACTAAACTCAAATAAATATTAAAGTAATGTAGTATGTATTACATACTGAGCTTTATAGTACAGTACATTGGCTTGCAATGGGACTTATCAGTATGTTGCTTGTACACATTTTGATGAGGATGGCATTCCCTTCCTGTACATGAAGGATTTTTAAACATGTAACTTTGAAGCAGTCATGCTTTTCTTGCGTGTCGGATGGATTTTTACAAGCTACACACATCTTATTTCACATGCTTTACACAAAATGTTGCTGTCCTCGCTATCAGCTCTGTTTTGTTCTTCTTTGCTCTGCCACTCTACAGAAGATCTGTAAAATAGTGGGTGATCTGCCAGCTTGTACCTCTAAAGACCCTTCCAAGTCTTTTGTCTGGGACGCACCTCACTGGCACATGTGCACACACACTATAATACACAGACACACAACAGAAAACCAAAGAATTCTCTTGAGGTTTATCGGCTGTAACCCTGCCGCATCATAAATAATCCAATCCCCTCGAAACAATGCAGAAACAAGCCTCCTCGGTGTAAAGTCCCTTGTTTTAAGTTCAACCAGATATAGAAAACCTTTATTTTCTAAAAGAAAAAGAGAAAAAATACTTTTGTGGGCATGATACAGAGAAGAATAAAAACTGAGAGCGACAACCATTCGGCTGCCTGACTCTGCTCTTGCCTCAAACCACAATGCACTTATTCTATTTTTTTGCGTGAGCAGAAGCGTAAGGGCTCAAGCTGAGTAAAACAATGATTCAAGGTTGCAGTGATAAATGAGCGTGTGTGCTCTGATAGCAGAAGGTCATGTGCATTGGCCCCCAGTGTGCGTCTGCCATCTAGCACGCAGCAAGGGTGCACTGTTGGCATGCCACGACACCACAATGCTATTTTCTCTCCGATTCAACGTTTGCCATAGGGCAATTTAATTGTTTTGTGCATTGAGCTTGAGGCACACTTGGGATGGGTGCAAGACACAGGCAGTTAAACTTGACTTGTCCTGCAGAAGGTGGATTATTATATACATTTTTAAGCTTATAGAATAAAAGCAGGACTGAGTGTGTTGCTCAAAAGGAAAAGGAGACACATCCCTCTGCAAGCATCAAACCTCAGAGACTAATCAAAAACTGCTAATGCATAATTAAGTGTGATGTTCAGAGGGCGCCTGAAAGCCACAAAGAGCCACATTAACATATTAAGAGATTGCAGTGTGCTAGTGGCACTTTTTCACTTTTTAATTTTGGATTGAAGTCATCACTTACTTCTCACTGTTAAACAGTGTTAAGTGATTTAATGAAGTATCTTTATTTAAAATTAATGACTAAATGGATTTATAAATAAATCTACAAATCCTTCATTTGCTGTAGAAAATAAATTGTACTAGAGAAGAGCTGCAACTAGTTATTTAATCAATTGGCAATTCATTTTCTGTTGTTTGACTGTGTCTGAAATTCACAATTCACAGATACCAGTTTCTCAAATGTGAAGATGTTATTCCAATCTTTAGGTGTAGAACTGTTTGATTAAAACAAGCGATTTCAATATGTGACCTGACCCTATTTGAATTTAAAACAGACATTTTCAAAAAATTAAACGGTGATATAATCTCTCAAGCAGCTGGTTGCTCAGAGCATCTTAACCTTTACATACATGTGTATATCATAAAGCTCTTAAATGATTTCATACACATAATAATTCTCCAACGCTGCTTTTCTCTGGTTCCCTTTGTTGTCTCTTCTTCATTTTCATATGTGAGTTTTCTCTCTACTTCTTCTCTCCTGGGTAAGGCTTTCTGTTTGACAAGTGCTTTACCCCTTCCAGCTTTTCTTCCACAAACAGGTCAGAGGAAGATCAATAATGTGTGTGGATAGGCTCTTATCTGTGTCTAAAGGAGGCCTTATCAGCCTCTCTTAAATGGTGTTTCATGAAAATTCCTTGAAATGTAATCCTCCTGGAAATGGGAGACAAAAGAGAAATAGCCTTCTATCAAAATAAATATCAAGTGTGTTGATGCAAATAAGTTTCCCTTATCTGCTTGCTTCGTATCACAACAATAGAAGCTCAGGGGGGAAAAAATATAAAATACCATCACTCGGGTAGAGAACTGAGTAGCTTGTAACACTCAGGAATATCTCGAAACTGTGTGTTAATACGCAGGAGTATATCTTGCAGAGTGTACTCGACTGGAAGGCAGCTGGAGGAACGTGCTGATAAGCTCTGTGTACTTTTTATTAGTCCAGCAAGTGCAGGTACTGCAGAGCAGGGTGATGGCAGCTGGGCTGTTCGGTGCACATCCCAGAATAAACATGTCCACTTGGTGTCTTAAAAGCCACGAAAAGAGAATAAGAGACTTGCAATACATCATAGGATTCACTTTTTGATCATCTTATTCTGCTTTCAGATTCTTAATTCACTACCCAACAGCCCCCATTGCTCCAATCACATTTCAAGTCTACACCAGCTTAAACACAGTTTATCTCATTCTTCCGGGCACATTATCCCAAGTTCACACTGGATGGGTGAACTGTCTTGTCTGTTCAGGTCTCTGCTCAGATGTTCTATGGGATTGCTTTTGTTGTGATTGATGATTCCTTCTGCCAGGTTTCTTCTGAGACAGCTTCTGAAGCTGTGAAAGTTCCTGATCACCTCCCTGACCAAGTCTCTTCTTGTCCATTTACTCAGTTGGGCTGGACTCTAGAAAGAAACCTGGTGTTTTCAAAAAATAGTTTAATTTCCGTATGGGTTCTTGACAGTAGATGTATTTATTTCATATTAATTATGTAAAGTGTGCAGTAAGTGGAGGCATTGAAATACTTTCTGAAGCCGCAGTATTATCAGCAGTAAACTGGCAGGCTATGTGATGACAGCTGTGGTTAATAGTTCTACTCTTGAGATGTACCTTGTTGAATTGTTAATTGCTTTGAGATGTTTATCATGCAGGCTGAGCTTGATGGTTAACCAAACCTCTCATCACAGAGCCTGCCAGCCTGTGTGTGTGTGTGTGTGTGTGTGTGTGTGTGTGTGTGTGAGAGAGAGACATTATACTTTTTAAAATACATTGTGAGAAAGACCTGAGAACAAAAGACAAACTACATACAGTATACAAATTAAGACAACAATATCCACTTCATTTGCCCAATGTTTAATCGCCAAGTCCATCAATTTGCCTCAGTAGGAGCTATAATCCACTGTGTGAATAAAAAGCAAAGAAACATTGGCAACCAATCAACAAAATCGAGCTCAATCCTCTGTGTTGCCTCCAAAAAACAGTGACAAGTACCCGTGTTGAGCTTTTAGCAGCAATTACATTGGTTACATTAGCACCCTGCTGAAACACTGTAGTTATGTTGCATAATTGAACGAATGTCTGTAGTACGGAATATGAGGCTGTTACATTTATTTAATGAAATGGGTTCAGTTTGTGCTTTTACACTCTGGGTACAAGCAAATGGCAACCTAACCTGTATGAAGGTGTGAAAATTATTCTGCTCTTAACATTTGAATGAATGAAAACAGTTTGTCCAGGTTGGTAAGTATCAATAGATCCATATAAAAAATAAACTATAATTTCAGAGGACATAAGCCAGCAGCTGCACGTCAATTACAGTCTTCTCTCTCTTCATTTTTTTCTTTAGTTCAAAAGCAGCTGAAAGCAGTTTTCATTTCAGAAAAACAGTCAGATATTATTGCCAGTCATTTTAGTCCAGTTAAGAGGGTTTTCATGATTTCCAAAGGACCTAGTTTTGATATGAAAGACACTCTGGTCCAATGTGCTTCACTATGTCCAACATCTCTTCACACTTCAATGCACCAAGGTGAGTCCGTGTTCAGCTGTGCAGATGACAGTGAGCGAAAGAAATAGTTGAGCAATCAGTGTAACACTGCTGTACACTTAGAGCAGCATATGCTGATGCATTATTTAACTGATTATGTTAAGAAAGATATTAATTGTTTGGACAATTAATTAAAATAAAGGTAAAGATGACCTCGAGAAAATCGAATACATTTTCATTAGAAACATAACTATTTCATTAGAAACTATGAATTGATCATTGAAATAGATGCAGATGAACTAACTGATGAATTGAATAATCTTTAAATCTCATACATATGTTTATTCTTTATGGGAGAGTAGTTAAACATTTAGGGAACCATGCTCATTTTTCTTTCATCCTGCCAAGAACAGGATGAGAAGGTCTGTCTTGTTTTGTTTTTTGTGGTTTGACATGAAGCTGCAGCCAGATGCAGGTTAGCCTAGCTTAGCATAAAGACTAGAAACAGGTGGGAACGGCTAGCCTGGCTCGTGCCTCTAGCACTGCCTTGGCTGTGCCCAGTCTTCATGCTAAGATAACTTATATATGATGTATTTGCTACACTGACATGAGACTGTTAGCTGTCTTTATCTTTCAGCATGAAAGTAAACAAGTGTATTTTTCTTTATTGAAACCTGTTTGTTTAAAAATATACACAGAGATTAAGGTATATGATAATGTATAGACGCAGCTGACAACTTGACACCTCACTGGATGCGACAGGATGTGAATGTAATCTGTTAAATTTGTGTTGCACTTTCACTTTCCTCTGTCTCGCTCCACTGGAGGCAACTCTTTGCCCGAGGCGTCCTGTGATGAGGAAGCTTTGAAGCGGTCTCTTTTGGGGTTAGTTCGGAAGATCTTTGTCTTAATCTGCAGATCATTCCTTTATCTGATCACTCGTGTCTGGATCAGATCTATTTGTATGCAAAACAGGGACTTGTGTCTGTGTGTACAAGGCAAGTGCCTGTGTGCTCTTGGATATTTCTCCTCCCAGCAAAAGTAGTGTTTTAGATGATTGTTCTGCTGTTTCTACGCAATTAGACAGTGTAATGGTACAGTGCAGAGTGACAGGGAGGTGGTATGCAACACATTTCTGACTCAGAAAGAATCTCCCTGTGTTATCTCTAGTTTATGATTATCTGAAACAGCAAATGTGAAACCCTAAAAAAAGCTTTTTGTACTAATTTGATTGTATTTAGTTATACTGTACTGTAGCTGTAGTGACTTGTATTATAGGTGAAATAGGTTTATTTGTTTTTATTGTATCTGCATGAACATTTCAGAAACTGTAATCATCATTCATTCATTCATTAAAGTGAGATCCTACAACCTTAATAAGGGAAGTTGAAGCACACAGTAATCATTCAGTTTAATATTGATTGAACAATTATGAATAATTATTTTATATAAAATATATATTGACTTCTGTGCAGGTTGATTAGAAGATCACACACAGTTATAGTTCATGTGTACTAACACACTTTTTCTGGATTTAAATCTTTAACTGTGTGTTTTTTAGCATCTTCTTACAGTCAGCAGTGAACTTGTCAAATACTTATGCAGGTTAAGCAGTAATCTAAGTACTCTGTCTCCCTCTTGTGACAACATTACATATTTCAGGTGCACTCCTCGAAAGACCTGCTGCAACGTGTCTTAATATTCACCTCTGTTAAACTTTACAGTTGTTGTAGCTCTTTGAATCCCTAGAAAGCCATTAAATATGTTTTAGATGGGAGCAGCAGGGTGGTTACAGGTCTGTATCCTGGGAGTAAATCATTGAGGAAATATTAACCTGTGACAATGTTTTCATTTCTGTTTTAAAGTAAACTACCTTACCTGTAGTTTACTTACAGTACTGAATTATGTTCAGTAAATGTTACTATTATTATATCATTCATAAATATTGTTATTTATGTCAAACAGGAAAACATAGTCCAGACATAATAATACACTTGAACACAGTTGGAAGTGTTTCAGCTCGGTGTAATTATATAACATAAATTATTATTATATGTATTATTATATACATTAAAGCTTCACTTCCAAATTTTATTCAGTATTTAAGTTTAAGTTATAAAATGTATGTTTTATGTGCTGTAGTTTTTTTGAGCTTTCATATGTTATTACAGATTACTAGACAAGTGATCTATGTAATATGTACCGTTTATTGTAATTCAAGTCTCTTTGCTTTAATAGAAATAAGAAATTTGGCATGATTTCTAGTCTACAGACACAAGGCATGATATTGGTCTTACTCTTGGTATGAAATAAATTGAATGTACTACATTTGTATATTTGTATATACACAGAACTCAAGTAAATTCCCAGTTGGAATTTGACTCTGCTGTGACAAATATAGTTTTTGCAAAGTGAAATTCTTCCAGTTCAGGCGTTTTAACAGTGTTTTCTTTAAAGATTGTTTTAATGGCTGCTGAATGTTTAATATCATATCAAAGAGGGGATTAGACCAATTGGGAATCTAACCTCTTCGATAAAATGCTACACACTACACACCAGCAACCTCTGGATTAGGAGCTCTGGCACATGTGTCTCCATCTGCAATTACTCTTCTAGTGAAGGTATGTTGGTGTGTCAGCCTCTTCCAGCAGCAGCAGCAGCAGCAACATCACAGCTGTGTGTGGTATTCAGTGGGTGGTATTCACTGTTCAGCCCTCAAATTTATGGATCATCTGCACTGACTTCTGTCCACAGCAGCATGTTATGATATAGTTACCCCTGCGCCTCTGCAGCGTTCGGGATCCAGCTATGGAGGCTGCAAACATCTGCTCTCACTGTTTCAGGGTTACTTAAAATGAGACCTCCTACTAATGTTGTGTTCGCGCCCTCCTTCTTCTTCTCCCTCTTGTGTGTTTCTGTTTGTCTCCAGTCATCCAAGATGATTCATCCACATAGCCACAAATTAAATGTTTTTCATAAGAATTTGGTAATTTCTACTGCTGTAGCTGTCCTGCAGCTGGTGTTGCCCTGTTGGCACAGTTAAAATGCCTTAGACCAAACATTTACTCAGAGTTCCCACACTCAGATGGTAGATTTATGCTTCTTGCGAAACATCAACATGTCAAGTTTGTGGTATTTTCCAAAACTAGGTATTACACCCAATTTGTTATTTACTTAGCTTTTATAAACAGCAGTATCTCTTCTTCGAGGGATTTAAATGTGTAAAACAGGATAGAAAAGAAACAAACAGTGATAGAAAGAACTTTAAGATTTAAATGGATTTCAACAAGAAAACGGTGCTAAAGTTAAATAAACTGAAGAATAAAAAGTAAAAATGCAGTGCAACACATGAACTAACCTGTCTCCTAAAAATTAAGCACCGATGCAACTAAACTGCACTGTGATTATATTCTGTAAGATGTGTAATCACCAGATTGATTATGCTACATTGCAGCTTAAGTTTTGAATGAACAAAGCAGGTGTTTATTACAATAAACATTAAACCTGTGTCTGACATCACTCTGTCAGACACAGACAGTCCACACTCTTTCCCTGACCTTAACCAAGTGATAGTGTGTAAACACAACCATAAAGAAGGGTTTATAATGGTGTAGGAAAATAATATTTAAATTAGATTATATCAGACCTTGAGTGGTGCATATAGTAGAAATTCTCACATTTTGAACCTGGGAGTGTAACAGACCCATCCCAGAAGAGCTCAGAGATGTATTTTATTACTAAATGATCATTCTGAAAGTAAAATAAAGTAATAAGACAAAATAACTTGAACATTTCACATTCAGTGTCAACATTTCACATGTATTAAAAATAAATGGGAGAAGAAACAACAGAATACAAGTTTCTCAAAAAAAAGCCTTAATAATATGGCTTTTCAGCAAGATTCTACAGTACTTAGAGTTCACGTTGCAGGGGAGTTCAGTTGTAAAGCTTCTTTTTTCTTTTGTTACACCTGGCTTAAGTTGCACAGCTGCACTGAAATTGAAAGTAAAAATACGGGTTTAGATTGAGTTACATCTGAGGCCAAACTTTGACCCAGACAGTTTACATCATCCAACCAGCAAAGCTGCCACTTTACAGGATTCATGACCTTGTTTCTAGTTGTGAGCTTCACGAAACAAAGAATAAGAAGAAAAAACACCGTCTGGACAAGCAACAAAACATTTTAAAGTGCAACTTTACCATTGACACCACTCGGGGTTTATGTAACACTGGAAGATCACAGACCACATTCTTTGCGTCACTCTTTTATCCGTATGAGCTGAGCTGTAATGCAGAGCCAGTAAATCACAGCTCTGTGTGTGTGTGTGTGTGTGTGTGTGTGTGTGTGTGTGTGTGTGTGTGTGTGTGTGTGTGTGTGTGTGTGTGTGTGTGTGTGTGTGTGTGTGTGTGTGTGTGTGTGTGTGTGTCGACAGAGACGTCCACTGAGCCCACAGCCGTCATAGCTGCCTACTTAAAGACCTTATTTATGCTCCATGCCTCGCTGCACACTTTTCCCAACACGGCCCATTAATCCGAAGAAGAACTGGAAGGAGCTGGCTCATAGGGGTGCATTATACCTCACGACACTTTATCATCGCTGGAATATGTAAAGAAAAGTTCATACTCCTTTAAGTCTTTATTTCTTCTTTTTTTAAAAACCTTTTTAGCATTGATTTCAGTCAGAAGCAAATGTTGAGCATGAGTGTGTTGATTCGCTTTGTTGCCTTAATAAAACACGCTCAGTTCCAATAACAAAGAATGACGAACAAGATCAGGCATTTGGACAAATAAGCGCTCAAGGACAAATCCCAACAGTCCGCCAGTTTTTGGGTTTTTTCTTGGTGAGAAGCAAAGTGTTTGCTCATCTTTTTCCCGCTATGCTTTATTTATTTGCTGCACAATTGTCTCTCTACACCGTCTTTTACAGCTCTCCCAGGTTGTGTCTTTATGGAGCCGTAGGAAAATATACTACGTCTCACTTAATCGTCAGCCGGTGGAGAGGAGCCATTTCTTCTGTGTGGTCCGCTGTGCAGTGTGTACAAAACCCCACCAACGCCGCTGGAAAACAGTCATCTTTTTGGCTGTCACACTTGAGTGACGCTCTCCTCGTCACAGTGCTGCGGCACATCACATGTGTAGCTCCGGAGTTGGAAGTGTCGGACTTGAGCTGTGAAGGCGTCCTGAGAGTTTGAGTGTCAGGAGAGGAGGTGGGGTGTGAGGTTAACTGGGGGGTCACCGGCAGCATCATGATATAGCGTCAATGTTGGCTGAGTGAATGAAACTCTAGGACTCCCTGAAGTAGAAACATCTCTTTGTGGCTGCTGGATTTTCAGATTTATTGGCTCCAAGGTGTGCAGGTGTGTTTAAGGTGCCTTTATACCTTAAATCAAAGAGCTGCAGCACCCATAACTCACATACTAAGAACACATTTAGAACATGCGTGTGTTTGCCGTGCCAAAAGGTCAGCATTTATCAAACCTGCAACAATATGAAAAAAGTCTGAAGGTGGCATTGTTTGACTCAAACGACAAAATATTGCTGCATTTGCCTGCATGTACACCCATAACAAACCAGCCAATTTTATGAATAGGTTAATACGGGTCCCGTATCCAGAACAGCTCCATCCAGGGACAGATAGTTTTTTTAGCAGGTGTGATGTGTAATGATTGAGAGGGTGCCAGTTTCTTAATGGAATGCCCTAAAATATGATACCATGTCTGTCTCAGGAGAATGATTTCAACTGACCATTGTCTTCCTGTTTTGCTTAAAGAAAAGGGATGGTACCGTGATGCGGTTCTACAGTTCTAAACATAAAATAAAGGTTTCCAGTGGAAATAAGCTGAATACATAGAGGATAAAAATGTTTTGTAATTATTACAGCGATTTTATTTTTATTTATTTTATATATTTAATTTGTCTTCAGTTCCATCATACCAATACCAATCAGTGGTTTAAAAAAATCCAACAAAGAAAAGGCTAATTTAACATTTTGTCATTTGCTTATTAACACAACACACAATGTTGATGAGAGTATCGGATCTGTGTCAAAAATTAGTTAGCACTTGTCAGTAAAATTTAGTAGAACGCAGACTGACAAATGGGAGAGCTTTGCCACATTAATGGCAATTATTTGCCTATATGAGATAAAACGTGCATGTAGTTGATCATTGTCTCTTAATATAATACATAATTAGATTAAAAGCTTTTTGCAACATTTTTTTACACAATCACAATAACTATATTTTAAAGCAGTCTTATGCACTTACGCTTCTCTTTAGTTCTTTAATCTTTCCACATGTTGTGGTTACAAGTTTTGAGGTTTCTGTTATAATTTTTATTTCCTTGTCTACTTTTGAAAACAGAATTGAAACCTACCTGGTAAAACATCACACTAATGACTACATACTTGGTTTACTGAAATAATAAATGAAATACACCAGACAATACAGACATCCATACAACCCATGCACTGATATAAATGTAATCTTTATTGTTATATCTATGGTGTTACATATGCTGTAGACCTGATGACCTAAAAACCAGCCGGCGGTTTGTAGCTGGGATTTTATTACTGATGTTCAGCAGCTGAGTACATACAAACCCTCCTGAGCATCTCTAAAACAATGACATTCTCTTCAGCTAGTGTTTAGTCTCTCCCTGCACTGGCCAAAACTTATCTGTTCTTCACATCACTGGACGCAGAAGCAGGGGAGCTCACGTTGGTGTCGACAAAGAGGGTGGGAGTGCAGACACAGATTCTGCAGATCGAGAATTAATGCAGCTGATCATGACAAATTATATGCATAGTAAAAGGGATCATTTGGGTTTTTGCACGTTTCAGCTCATTTATTAGAAATCATATACTGTTCACTTTGTATTATTGCTGAAGAATTTCCAAAGCATTCCTCTTTCCTTTAGATTCCTGAATGTGTTTCCTCTTTTTTTTTTTTTTTTTTTCAGCCAACCATTGGTTTTGATTTGTTTAAATATGATGTGGTGAAGCTGGTATGGTGACCACTGATTTCACCACTTGGAAAAACAGTCAACCAATCAGATCATTGTTGGGAACAAGGAGAGGGATCATCTTCCGGCATAATTTGTACTGTAGCTATAAGGTACATGCATGAAAAGTAGCTTCTTAAATGATGGATGAATGTATGAATGAGATTGATGCATTTACACTGGTTTTTCATTTGATTAGAGAAATGTTGCATGTTGCATCCTTTTGGAAAAGCTTAACAGCTTCACTCAAAAAATAATGGTGAATATAATGAAGTAAAACAAAACTCCAAAATTTAATGCAAGGAAATAAAAAAATCGACCAAATTTTGTGTTGAGTCCGTGTCCAGTTTTGATACCAGACTCAAACCTTGACTTGATTTTGAAATTTTACAGCTCCCAGAACCCAAACACTCAAAAGTCTGACTGCACAGAGTAGCCTACATCGAGAGCAGCATGTTTGTTTACATTTGCTCATATTGTTTATACAGCATGTCGCTCTGGAAGTGTGTGTGGGTGTGTGTGTGTGTGTGTGTGTGGGTGTGTGTGTGTGTGCGCGCACGCACGTGCAACAACAGGAGGCTTGTTTGTGAGTACGCATTAAGTGTGTATGTTTACACAATAAGTACACTGCATGCTTATCCACTCAAGTCAAGTATGTGCTTCCTTGAGAACTAAAATGTTTCTGTAAGTATTCAATAGTACATGTGTTTGTGTGTGAGATACAGTATGATGGTCTGTGTCATGTGTGAATGGTGTGATTGATTAAGTCAGGGCCTGTGTGATGGCTGCTCTGAGTTTGTCTGCTGTCCGTACTATCAGCTCCTGCTCCTTGTTGATGCGCAGTGACACAGAGTGGCCGGCAGCTGTCAGTCATCTGCATTAACAGGTCTTTGCTGTTTTTACATAGATAATATGTTGATGTCATTGTTTATACATAGCAGAAACCCCCAAACTGGGAGTCGAGTTTATAAAAGTTAATATATAACTCTTGATAAACACTTACAAATGTGTTTGCACACATGCAGTTAGCTTCAATATTCAAGCTTCATTTTGTCACTTTTTTTTTTTTTTCCATTGCAGAAAAAAAGGTCAGGGTGTAATTGATTTAATATTAAAAGATTATATGGATACTTAAGACCAAAAAAAGTTTATCATCTAAAGTCCAAACTTGATTATGAAATGTAAAAAATTGTCTCATTCTTTAATGTTTTGTAACTTCATATTTTGGAAATAGACAATAGCAACATAAAAAGAAAAATCTAATCTAATCGTTGTCTTTGGTTCAGTTGATTCTGTTCCTGTGTAGCCTGAGAAACTTTCAGAAATAAGTCCTCTGGTCTTTTGCCAGGCCCCTCTGTCTCCATCTCTTGTCTCCTTAGTCTCTCTGTAATTTGGAGGCATTGTGCTGATGTGAAAAGAGAGTTGTTGTTTCTTGCCGGCCAGCCTGGCGTCCCCCGGCCTCTCCCATACATCCCAGCTTTTCCAGGAGGCTGTTTATGTGTTGAGTGCAGCACTCCGTGGAGCTTAGGGCCTAATGGAGTGTGAGAGAGGGGCCTGGGCTTCTTCAGCTTGTGTTCAGCTGTACAAACATGCTGCCATGCCGCAGCTTTTCCTCTCTGTTTCTGCCTGAATCACTGTTTCACCTTTACCTCTGTCTGTCTGCCTCACTCACAAGTGGACACATCATTCTGACTTTTTTCTGCCTGTTATGAATGTGGTAACTAGTGGAACTAGCTATTCAACAGATTTATTAAAAAAGTCACAGTGAAAAATACACAGCGCAGGCTGGCAATGCTGGCGGAATAATAAACAAAGAAAACTGAACCAAGGATCACTGCTAAGGAGGCAAACTATAGACTATAACCTATCTGGAAAAGGAAACAAAAATTACTGTATAGAGACGGGAAAGAACACAGTGAATGTGGTAGGACTAGGGAGAGAGAACGCAGCACAAGGCTGGATTAAAAGAACTAATCAAACCTTATATTTAGGGGAAACACTAATAACAAAAAAGTAAGAAACTACTAATGAGCTGACTAAGCTAACAAACCAGAAACAAAATCGACTAACTTCTCTGAAAATACTTACAAGACCGAAGGCAAACAAAGCTAGAAGTCTGGGAAAGGTAAATGGAGAAAGCGAGGCAAACGATGTACAGAAGATGATGAACAAACACAAAACACCTGCTAAAACCAACACACCTGAAGCCACTAATACCAGCTGAGCCAAGCCCAGTTGAAACCAGGCCAGGCAGTGGTATCAATACTTTCATCTTGCAGGAACTGCCTACACACTCTAGCCACACATGAGGCCAGGTATTGTCCTGCACCAGGAGGAACCCAGAAGCCACTGCACCAGCACCAGTCAGGATATAAATGGCTATGGCATGGAGGTCTGTGTGGCCCTCTAAAGATTTGCCTTCCCAGACCATCACCAACCCACCACCACACTGATTATTCTTAGTGATGTTACAGGCAGCATAGCATTCTCCACAGCATCTCCAGGGTGTTTCACACCCTTCACGTGTGGGCTGGTGTGCTGCTTCATGCTACCAGTAGTGGCATTAACACTGGCGAAACAAAGAACTTCAGTCAGTCCATCTTTGTCCCATCTTGGGGGGTGGTTTTTGCGTCTCTATTGCGCCTGTTGTCACTTTTATTTGCACCAAAGCAGGTGAAACTGATTCACAGTCCCTTGTGATTCAGAATTTGACAGATTACAGATTTTTTTTGTAGTTTCTCCTACATTTCACTTGTTTCTCTTTTAACAATCTGTGAAGGGGACAACATTGAACTACATGAATGGAGTAATGGATTTTTCCTTTCCTACCTTAACCAGTCTCTCCCTGCATTTTAAACAACCTAATCTTAATTCTAATCATACACTAACCTGATGAGATCTAGCCCAACTTTAATGACACAATAATCTTGATCTATACAAGACAATATAATCTGAGTTAGCTCTTTCATTAGCAGAGTTGTTTGCAATGTGAAATTGTAGAAACCACAAGTTCACAGGGACAACAGCTTTTTTTGTTGTTTGTTTGTTTTTTGCTTGTTTGTGTTTCACTTTTAAAACACATGCTATATAATTTTAAAGTGAGGAATACATGAATATTAGTGAATGAACACAAGAGTAAATGACAGGCTGTCTGTGTGAACAGGAAGTAGATTCACAGGATGATTTATTCCTGACTTGATGACCTCACAAGTGTTAACGAGCCACTATAAATTAGGACTTCATATGCATCCCTGTTTATGTGAGTTCTGCCATCTTCCATGTCCTGCACCCTCTCCTGCTCTGCAGCATTAACGGACCATGTCATGATTAATTGTTCCATCATTATCCACCATGCATCGCCAAAACCCTGCCGACATACACTGCCTTCCCAGAACTCGTGCTCTTCAATGAGCGTGGCTATGCAGAGTGGAAATCTCCAAGGTTGTGGCTCACCATTCTCCAAAGTACAAGCACCTGAAAAAATAAGCTAGCCTCCGCCGGCCTGTCCAAATGGAGGCAGTGCAGTTAAATTTAGATATAATATCCCTCTTTTCAGTTGAATCCAAACAAATTAAAGATGTCTTTCTTACAGAACGGTCACCGCAGAGAGTGATCGTAAAAAAGCTGAGGAAAATATGCTGTGTGGCATGACACCAACAAAGCCCTTAATGGTGCTTTTGAGAGATTAATCCCTTCATTAATTAGTTTGGGCACACTGACATGTGCAGCAGCACACTGCTGCTGTGACTGGCAGACTGAAAACTGCTGGACAAGCAGAGCAGGTCCTTTTAAGCACTTATTGGGTAACAGGGAAAGCTCAGCTCATGTGTGGCCACAATGGGCAGAGTGGAGAGCTGGTGAGTTCAAGAAAATCCCATAGTGGCTCAGTAAACGAACAGAAAACAGAAGCCCGTAGACAGATTTCTGAATAATCCGACATTCTCTTGATTGTACAAAAACCTGAATCTGTGTTTTCCTGTTGGGGAGAAATCAAAAAAAGTTTCTTCATCCTTAACTTGCGAACCATTAAAATCATTCAATAGCTAAATGAATACCAGCATCATGTCTGCACACAAATAGTAGTTAGCTTAGCATAAAACATAAAAAAAAACCTTGAGTCACACCTTCATTTTTAGTCATGTTCCAGTATGGCTGTTAGCAGTATACTGCAAATGTACAATTAACATGCAGTTATCAATCATGTCTAACAACTTTTGAGATTCTAACCTAAGTCTGTTGTTTAATTTAATTTTTTAAAGTTTAAACTGTCTAATATAGTTTTTTATCTAAATAAAAAACTGCAGTAGATGGCAGGACTAATAACTTTAAGTGAGAAGTCAGAAAATAAACACTAGCTTCAAATATACAATGAAATAGTACAACGAAGTACTTTGCAGCTGATTGCTTTTGCAGATGATTTAACTTGTTCATGTTGACTGTCTGGAGATAAACTTGTACAATCCCATCTCTAAAGCTACAATAAATCACATAATATTGAGTGTTCACAAAATAATGAACTAATGATTAATTTATTTATATTAAACAAAATATGTTTAGCGAGCCTAACAGTCTTTATTCTTAGCTAATTAGCTGTTGTGTAAATTTTGTGGTTTATGTTGTTATAGTGCAATATAAAACATTGACTTTTTCAACATGACAATTGAACCGGTCGACTGGCAGGAGTGCATGTAAATGTGGTTAAAAAAAGAAAGCTACAGTAAAACACCTGCAGTCGGAGTTTGATTGGGTCAATCTTTTCTCCACATGTCTATCCACCCACAGTAAAAGGACTTAAAGTGCTTCTGTAATAATTGCAGGGCCGGCTAGGTGACCAGAGTGCACAGATTCCCCTCGCTGACAGATTCATTGCTTCATAATGATGCATTACAAAGAAAAACACTTTTGAAGTTGCATTAATCTACTATGTACGTGCGTCATTTAGAGTAGCCCCATCCAGAATTGTATTTCACTCCCAATTTATCCAGGAATGGAGTATATTCATAGTACTTGTTACATATTTCCATTCTCCAGTTCATGTCCCGTCTATTACTCAAACTTTATTACGTCTCCATCAACATGTTTTGCTCGGGCTGCAAATGAAACAGCAGGAGCTGAAAGTAATGAGGCAGTGTAGCAGTGGCAAAAAGCATGTCTGATGGATGGATTATTATATAATAAAAAAATAATTTATATGTGTAATAAGTAGTAATACTATTTTACAGTAAAGCTGCATAATGTCAATCAACTAATATACTTTTGAAATTAGTAATTTAATTTATTTTATTTATGAATGTGTATGAAGAATAAACTTTTTTCTTGCATATTTGCTTTAATCATAAGGTTCACAGTTAAAAACAACTAAAAACACAGTATGTAAATGACAACATTTATAAAATTAAAAGTAAAATAAATTCTTCTGGCCTATTATCTTTATAGGGAATCTTCCCATAAGCGTATCTGACTTCGTGGCTCATCTTGAGGTTTTTCCTCTGGTTTGTTGGCACTTAAACCCATTTACATCTGTTCCCTGTCCCTCTTTACCACGATCCCACCACAGTGAGACAGAGACCAAATGGGTGAAACTAGACACTGGAAGTTAAAGAATGTGTGAAACGTTTAACACATGGCCTGTTAGGATCAGGATGTAAGGGTCATCAGCATTTCCATGACAACAGGACCTCTGCCATAGCATCACTGTTTTAAACTACTAATTTCTTCTTATTATTATTTAATTTTTATAAGAGGAGGCACCTGACATTGATACTAAAAGGTATTTATCGTTATTATTGTATTTTATATCTGAATGTATAATCCACAGAAAACACTCTTGAGCACTTTTCATTTAAAATACCTTATATTCACTGTGTTATTCATAGAAACAGGGAGACTAGAAATTAAACATTAATCAAAAAAATGTAATCAGTGTCTTCTCATAGCATTTTGCTTTAAAATGTTGTCCTTGATTTATTTGCTTGTCTTGTACCTCACTTGTGAATCACTTTAGATTAGAGCATCTGCCAAATTACTAAATGTGAATATAAACAAGTAGAAATTGCACAGATTGAAAAGCTGGGCAAACAAAATGAAAACTATTCTATGACTTGATACCACAGAGCAACAGTACTAATGTAAAAAAAGGTCAGACAACTGCCTTCCAGAAAGGAGAAAGAAAGAGTCCATGTACAATAACTTGCAACAACATCTCTGAACATTTGTTAACAAATAGCAATAATCAATACTTACGACAATCTGACACCAAATATATTGAAGTTTTTTCAAATTCAGATTTAAAACGTTATAAACCATTGCTGAAAACAGTGAGACCTTTTTTCTTTCATTTGACAGTATTAGTAAGGAGACGGGCAGGGAACATGGAAGAAGCGAACCACTATGACATGTATTAAATATTCCCAGTCGGACTTAAACTAAGAATACTGCAGCTACAGAGCATGTTCTATCACCATTCAGCTTCCAGGGTGCTCCAAAACAATCCCTATTTGTTTCTTTGGAAGTTTAAAACACAAAAAAATGGGAAAAGTAATTTAACAGTTCGAATCTACATGTAGATCACTACTCCCCAACACTAATTAACTGAAATATTAAAGAAATGAAAACAGAGTAAATGAGGGAAAACATCAAAGAGCATAGAAATAAACCAAAACAGGTTTTAAAAAGTGGGTTACATCACACTGCTGACAGCTACCAGCTAATTTAGCTGCCAACATGCAGGCATTTACGCCATTAAAAATAATGTTGCATGTAGTATTTTGTGATCTCTTTCATGCTGACCTGCCTGTGTAATTCACTCTCCGTGAGTTTGAACATCTCACCATCAGCTACTGTACGCTCCATCATCCCCTGTGTAAAATCTACACGCCTCCAGAAGAGGGCACTCCGTCTCTGTTTATTCTCCAGCTTTAACAGAGCTCTCCTTCTCTGCCTCGCCGCCCGACAAGAGCCCCTCAGTGTGACAAGTTTACATAGACCATCTGCAGACCTCCCTACCGCCATAAAAACACTAATCACAAGGTCATAAAATGTGGCTCCATAACGACACCCAGAATGCAGCAAAGGTACGTCTTAAAATGTTGGACTCGGTGTAGTGTACGCCAGCAAGTGACTGTAGTTATACATGAATGTGGTTATTGATTTAGTTACAGGAGTGATATGAATTAATAAATCAGTTTTAAACAGACATCTTTGTAAAGTGGTAGGGAGATTTAACTGTTTAAAAACATCTGGGTCAGGAGGAGGGTGAACCGGCGATTTATAAATGCTTTACTAAGTTTGCGTGTAAAACTGTTTCTGCTATTTCTCTCTAACTCATATGAAACAAGTGATTTAATGAATTGAAGTCTTAGCTAGTAAGGACTTTAATCATTTGTAAATCAGCTGCTAGAAATCATAGCACAGTCCAGTCAAGAGCAGTCGAGTGTAATTGTGATGGTAATGTAGCATCACAGGCTGTAACATAATTTCCAAAAGAATTAAGTAATTTAAGAGAATAATATCAAAACTACTGGAACTGCAACTCTTTGTCAATGCAGGTGTTGATTTTTATTTGTTTTTAATTAAGTTCAACGTGAGTTTGTCTACAGATTAGCTTTTATTTAATCCTTTAGTGCATGAAACAGACAAAAAATGCCACGGATGTCTCCAGATGTTACGTTTCTAATAACACGACAAAGAAAAGCAGGCGATCTTCTCATTTTAAGAGACCAGCATCAGACAGTGTCTACTTGGAAAAATAGATGCTGGTTATTTTTCAGTTGATGGACTCATTGATTGATGCGTACGTGGACAAGTGTGTGCTTCTGAGAAAACTGCAGTTTAGCTTGACAGTAAAGATCTATATTATAAGATATATATTATTTAAACATGGTCATAGCTTTGTTTTTTAGCAACTCATAGTGGGTGTAAATGTTAACAAGTAATCTGTATAAAAAATGTATCAAACTCGCTTGGTGCCTACTTGCATTGTAACTAGGTTAAACTCTGTTCTAAAAGCAGTTTAATAGGTAGTTTGGTTTATTACCTTTGTTGTGTTATACATCACCAGAACTTAATTTGATTTTACATGTGTGTAGTCTAAAGGTTGTGAACACTGTCAGTCATGCTGGTTATAACAAAATGTATTTTAGTGTTAACAAGTTTCTTTTTTCATTATTCTCCCCTAATTGTTTCTAAATCATATTTTAGAAATACTGTTTGTTACATTTGTGAAACAACCATAAGTAGACTTTGAAGAAAATATTTTGGGTAATTTATAGAAGCCTGACCATCTGCCTGTATGGTCGACCTCTTTTCTTTCTTTCTTCTCCATCTGTCAAAACCACAGGAGAGCGGCTGACGGACAACCAAATTTATTTCAACAACAAGCTGACACATTATGGGAAATCAAACATGGTGGGATATCAAGGCGGTGAAATCACTGTATACCACCCACTTTGTTCCCAAGCACAGCAGGAGAAAGTCGGAGAGTAGGAGGTGAGGTTTTTCTCATGAATTGTGTGCAAGAGACGGTGCTTGACTCATTGGCGGGCCCTGTACTCAGCGGCCTGGTGAACGGGCACTTGTCATCTGGAGTGCGAGGCAGCTGGGGTTATCCTCAGAGACACAGTGAGGTGAAGTGGGTGACCATGTTTGAGGTCCGCCCAGCTGTTATTGCCCCTAATATTCAACAGATGTCTGGGAGCCCGGCCTGCTAAGTCCTCGCACATGCCGGTGCAGGGAAATCAAAGCAAAGACCCAAAGACCCTGCAGCCGGCTGAGCACCACGATTTAAATGCACACACACTCACACAGCTCTGTCTGTATTGAATCACAGTCATTAACCATTTAGTGAAATGATGGAGGCAATTAAGATCAGTCTTAATTTTTGGAGAGAGGATCAGTCTGACTCTCACAAAACACAACTGCTCTTGTTGTCTATAGACATTTCTAGTGGAACATTCAGTCACTTCTGAACTGTAGCAGCTCGTATTTAATATTAGTATAAATGTTTTTATCAAATTCTGCCTGTTTACACATTTAATCAGACATTTCTAGTTAGTAAAAGATCAAGTGACTAGAATCATAAAAACAACAAACTCCAGAGCCGAAAGTCATCTGCAGAATATTCACCTTTACTATGTTTGTTAAACCTGTGTCCCCTGTTCATCATCTTAAAAATGTTGCTCGTTTTAATCATGTTAAGCCCCCTTTTCAGCGAGAGAAACCCTGCGCTTTTAAACATGCAAGCACAAATCGAGTTTAATAAAAAGCACCACTGTGTTCAAACACATAATCCATGCAGAGGCTCTCATTTGACGGCAAAAATAAGAAAGTGGGGAGTTGCTTTGCTCCAAGTGGTCACAAGGGGGTTGAGCATTTTGAGCCCCAGCTCACACAGCTCGCTTACTTTGGAGAGCGCTTCAGGGAAGGCAACATTAGATATAATGAAACATTCACTGACCGGCCCTCGTTCCAGCCTCCACGCTCGTTCACCGCCGCGGAGGACATTCTGACTGAAACCTTTCTACAAGTTGTTATAGTACCATGCCAGAGCAACATGGCAAGATTAAAGAAGAAAAACACTTCATTTGAGCACTCCCTTTGTGACTGAAAATGAGAGGGAACGTTTCAAAGCCGATGGTGAAGTATCATTATGTAGGCCACAGTGCCTTTTCTGACGAATCGACCATTATCTTCTTTGCAGCACTTGGTAAATCTTCAGATGTTGTGACTTTTAAGCTCCTACTGGTCCCTCTAAAAGGACAACACAAACTAATATTTAAAAAGTTTGTTTAAAATGCTGTACAGTGAGTATTTCTCTTCTCCTGAGCTGGTAAGCACTTACCTTGACATATTTTTGCATGGAAAGGGGAAGTATAGAATTTCATGATGCTGAATTACTGCAGGAGAAGTTCACATGTGATGTTTTTCCTTTTTCTCCCCCCCCCCTCCTCAATTAATGCCATTTCAGTGGTTTCCGTTGTGGTGCTGCATGTGTCCCACTGTTGGCCATAGCACTGGCCATGGAGACACTCCCAAGTATATAAATTCACTTACTCACTCTGAGACACGTTGATTCGTACCCAAATATCCAGTCAACTGTGAAAAAGATGGACCCCACAAATCAAGCCCCTGCTCATAACGAGCATTTCTTGCCATCTAAAGAATATATTCATGATTTGGGGACCTTTTATGAGGAAGGTGATGGCAGATTGACACCAGATGTGTCATAAATTATCAACAGAGAGATGCCAAGCTAAACAGTCCAGCATAAATATACAGTGACTCCAAATATACTGCAGCTTCAAATTCAGATACTGTTCATCTGTGCTCGTCTATTTCAGACCAATGTGACGTCTTTTAATATTCTTTGAATGACAGACATACATTTGGAAAAACACAAAATAAAATATAAATATCTAAATTTTACAGCTTTTGCAAATGTTGGTTTTTGCTCAAGTCGACATTGTTCACATACTTTATATTTGGTTTTGGGATAAAAACATTAGATATGCCTGTAATCATATTTGCCTAATTGCTACTGCTACTCATACAGCTTCTAATTTACAATATGCAGTTTCTAATTCATCAAAATAATGAATCAAGTAGTTTATGAAAATAAAATTATTCTGCAGCTGTTTTGATCACTTAGGTTGTTGAACAAACCAAAACCACCTCACAATATGTGACATCACAGTTTCTGATTAATTATTAGCTAAATTATCAGCAAATTAATCTATTATGTAAATTATAATACAATAAATAAAGCTGCAGCTAAATTAAACCTACATAAAAAACAAATACAAGTATATGAGCAATTAAAATATCATAAATGGGCTCATTTAACACCAGTTATAACAGTTTTAACTGCCGTTAAATGGTTTGTCTCGTACAGTATGACTAATTTATGGTATGTTACAGATGTAAAATCACATGACACAAATTTGAGATACTTGTTTTGTTACATTTTCGGTTTTCTCTCTTAATATATTCATTTAATAAATACATACAAGTTAAATGTGAAGTAGTGTAAAGAGTTTCAAAGCATCGTTGTGCTTTTTCTAATTACCATATCTGAACTGTTGAACTCCAGTCTCACAAGAACTGCTCATTCAATTTGAATAATCCCTGTGAATGACCCCACAGCTTCTGAACACAGTTTCTATGTGTAGCGGCACCAATGACGTCTCTCAGCAGGAACGTGTCTCCCTAGTTAGAGTGCTAGACACTGGTCAGTGTAAGTGAGTGTGGACGTAAATAAACGCCATTATACCCGCCATCTCCTCGGCTCCTGTGGCACACTCGGGGTAAACACAGAGCTTCCTGCAAAATACTTCTGGAGCTCTTGCAATTAGATCAGCCACAACAACATTAAACCTTAACGGCTCTGAATCAAATGGTGACAAAATAGTAGGCTACAGTAAAAAGGTTAATTATTAATTAGACTTTAATGCTTATCTAAATACCACCAGAGCCACACTGACAGTGGATGAAACCTGGGAGAAGTGGTCAATGTGAACTAATGAGATGTGACAAACGGTTTCCACACAAACACCGAGGTGTTCCCTCCAGCACACACGTGTTTGACGTGACCATTAGGTCATTCAACACATGAGAGGAATTCCAGTATGGAGCTGAGTGGGACGGGGAAATAATTTGTACACTCAAAATAACAAACATTTCCCCCGGATTTGTGTAAACGTACTTCACTTCTACAGTCCCGTCTCTTAGAAATTAATTAGCAAAGATTAGATTTTTTATATCAATATAATGCAACATAACCTGGCTTAGGAAAAGATCATGGATTAATGTTAAAGAAGTCAACAGTTGACAAGGCACATGTTTACTTTATTAAGATTCCAACAAACTTAAAGGGTAGGTTCACAAATGTTCAGGTTTGTCTAAAAGTAAGAGTCAGTTACACTAAAAAGATGTTTTACTGGCGATAACCATTCATCCTGTTCTGACACTGAACTGATCCTTTCCCTAAATCTCTTTCAGTGAAAGTGATGGAAAATGTTTTCTAAATGTGTATCTAAAGCTAACATAATGCATCCGCAGTCTCAGTTGATAAGTCTGTGAGTTCCTGATGTGTTGTAATGGAAAGATGGTATCAAAAGGCTGCAACTTCAGACATCCACTTCATGACTCAGGACTGTGGATTTAAATAAGGAGCATCTTTTTGAGACGAAAGGCCCAAATTAGCTGGATGAATTATAACAGTGTTTATACGGCAGCCAAATATTGTTCTAAGACAGACTTGCAAAATTGGGAAGTTATCTTTAGCCTTTTTTGTTGTTTTTAAGAGTAATTCCTGCTTTTTTTCTAATGTTAAGTTTAGAGGAGGAATCCAGTGTTAGAAACTAGGGGGGTTAAGCGGGGGCTTACTACTCACTTTTTGCCCTTGGCTTAGCTAACAGGTTAATGTGGCCCTTCTCGTACATACATAAATGGCAAAGCAAATTGCAAGTATGTTAAGATTCTAGGACACAGTGTTGATATCTGGTAACGTGCCAAACATTTAATACCTGGGTAACAATTTCTAAGTGTTATGTTGTCCATGTGTGGACTAAATCCAATTAGCAGTCTTTTGTGTTGTGACATTTGTGGCCAAACAATCTAAGGAGGTTTTGACAATCAAGTACATGGTGTGAGTGTACGTACAAGTGTGCAGACCGTCCAGAGTGCCAAGGAGGAGATTCCTGTAGTAGCTGGTAGTTCTATGAAGACAGCATCTCTGACAGGACCACCTAGGCCCTCTGTTTATTGTTTAAGAAAGTGTTTTGGTGGACAGAAGCAGGGCACTGCTCTAAAACGTGTTGCAAGTAACCGATTGAGGCAGATCTGGACTCAGGGAGGCAGGGGACAGTTAAAATGAGACTTTTAGGGCTTTTCGGGGCTTGGGGGTTGGTGGGGTTTCAGGCCAAGAGGGCACATGGGAGCCATGGCCTAAGGATGGATCCCAGCCGACCCCCTCCTAGGTGTCAATGTTATGACATGTGCACCGGTCCACTGTTTTCTCTCACAACAAGAGCACTTCATCTTCGAGGGTGGCCGTGCCTCATAAAATAAAAAAAAACTTGATTTGCATGCTGGGGATCAGATCGTCCACCTTCTCCTCTTCCTGTTGCACTTACGCTTCACTTCCTGTGGGCCCAATCTGGACCGTCAGGGGTGATAAATAACTGCAGAATAGAGTGGGGAAAAAAGAGAAGACTTTTTTCCTATTTCTTTTATTGGAATGTTTTGTCAGTTCTGCTTTGTTATATCTACCATGACTGTTCCTCAGAGGTAAATCACGATGAGTACATTGTTACCGTATTGACGTCTTGCGCTAAAAACAGGCTCGTTTGATGTGGAATCACAGCAACATGCCCAGAACAAATGCAACATGTAGGGGATTTTTGGATGTCCGCTCTGTCATCCCATGAGGAGGAATTCTACATATGGAAAATATGATGTCGGTTAATAAATATCATACAACTTCTTCAGATGACTGCGGTTGTCAGTAAGGTTTTAGGACATGATATTTATTGTCATGTGTAATGAGTCATCAGGATTCATTCTGATTTTTACTGCTCTGAACTATGTCTGAATGTAATATTGTTGTAAAAATACATTTGTCTTGATTAGAATCACGACCGCTGGGAGCAGATGATGTGAATAGATGTGTTTTTGAAGATTTATCCTCATACCTAAAAAACAAAGTAGTCACTCCTTTCCCCGAATGACTCATGTGAGAGTTTTCTCATGTGCCATCCTTATGGTTAAAGTTTGGTTCAGTTTAAGCAATTAAAATTACTCTGTTAGGGAAAAAGATCGCCCTTATGTTTAAAGGAAACCAATGTTGACTGTTTGTACAACCACAGTCTCCACTCTTGCAGTTACTTGCTTTGTACGCCCGATAATCCACCCAAACCTCATCTCTTTGGGCTTTATGTGGCAGTGTAACAACATCAAACTACTTCTATCCTTGCTACGGACAGAACGGACAGTCATTATTTGCACAATTACAACCAGTTGCTTGTCAGGAAAAAGAAAACATATAAAAAGTGTTTCTAAAGTCAAGACTCAACTTTTAAGACAACTGACAAGTCCACGTCATTAACTGCAGAGAAAAATGGAAATTTCATTCTTTAAAAATCCATTAACATTATTCATATGCTAATGACAATCATGAGATATGATTCGAACAACTGCAGTACTGCTGTAAATACATGCAAGCAAAGCCTTTCAGCAGACTACAGATCAGGACTCAAGTCTTTTAGCCCATATTGACCTATCTAATCTTGCTTTGTTCTTATCTAGACTTGTGGTTGTGAAGGACAATGAGAAATACTTTAAATCTATTTCTGGCTCTGTAAATTTCAGATACTGTGTATTCTTGGCAATATGGTGGTGGGCACCTCATCAGGAACGTAATCCAACATTATCAAACCACAGAGCACCAAGGATAAACTGGACGTTCATTGTTTTCATCTTTAGGATCACAATGGCTTTTCTAAATGTTATATCTTGTATTTTCACAAAGTAGTGATTATATACAAGCAATCTGGTAAAGAAATCAAAATTAAAAGTGGAACTACGCAATTCACATACACATGACCATATATTTTGTAGTGTGAATTCTAATGAGTTCTGGGGTTTCCGAAAACAAGTGGTCTGCTGGACACTTTGGACACAAATGTACTCAACCAGTTAAAATGAAGTTAGTTATAAAAATGAACATGTTTCTGACAGAAAAGTGGATATTATAACATTAAATAGATCAGAAATGCACTGTAAATGTTGTTAAAACTGTTAAAACTGGGGTTTTTTTTTTAAAAAGAAATATTCACATAAAGAGATCTGTCATCAGCAAACATTAGCACTGTCTGGATAACTGGTCATTAGAAAACCATCTTGCGATGATGGTCACACAGCTGAAGACATGTATCTTCTCATTAAAAACATGGTAATTCCTCCGTGAGTCCAAACTTTTGACTGTGTAATTATTGGGTCTGTTGTTAATGTAAGAATATAATTTAAAGCAGCTTTAAGTGAAGTTTTTCATTGCTCTGACCATCACAGGCTGAAATTTAATTTACCTCCATTGTATTGGCAGGCATCACAAGGAAACCACTTGAGTCATTTAGAAAATGTTTGGTTGGGTGAACTGACCTTTTGAACATCCAGTAAGGAATGCTTTAGAGATTTTTTTTTTTCTAACTGCTCCATTCAGTGTAACAGGTACCAGCCCACTGACGAGGTGACATTCATTGAACTGACAAATAATCGCTTTCTCCACACACTGTAAGCTAGCGTCTCATCCTTTCCTTTCGCTCAATCCAACCACCTACCATTGTCTCGGACACAGAGAGCATTATTCAAACACAGCCACTGTCAGCACAAACATGAAGTCACCCTTTTAATCAACTTGTAGTTCACAGGACCTCTGGCGCCAGAGAAAAAAACAACCTCTCATCTTGTGGCACAAATAGGGAAGCCCTTATGCCTCGTTGCCATTGCCAATAATATTCGAGCCATGATGATGTTCCCACACAAATATTTCATGTTGTACACGGCATCCAAGACTCACATTGCATGAATGGAAGAGGAAATCTGCGTTCTATCACTCTTATAAGGCAGTCAGCTAAAAGTAAACGAGGAAAAAGTCTCTTGACGCACCCCACCACGAAGGGTAATGCTCTTAACACCCTTTCATGTTGGTGGAGTATTTCTTCACCGGGCTGTCTACTCCTTGTTTTTTTTTTTTTTTATTTAAGAGTTGAACTTTACCCACATGAGGCGAGGTCTGTTTCCGAAGATAATTGGATTGTTAATTTTAATAGCCATTTCCATTTCATTAATTAAAACAAACATTGCCTCAAGTGCCTGTTGAAGCAGGTCACAAGTGTTTCTTAAATATGTGTAATATATGCACCGAAGCATGTTATAAATTAGGTTTTCTTTGCTAAGTGTCCTTGTCTATTTTTCTATGTCAAAGCACATGATTGACTGCACAGAAAAAGAAAACATCTTAATGTGTATGATGGTCGAGATTTAGGTATTTATTCCAATTGGCCAATAAAAAAATGTCTTTGAATTGGACCTTTATCTTGGCCTCTGAGTTTCTTGTGCACAAGTGTAAATGCATAAGTGCATAATTAGAGTGTAAGAGGTATATTTAAATGATCGCAGCTGCTTCAAGTACATTTATCAACACTTTATTGCTACAGAGGAGTAAACTTGGTTTACTCTAATTCGAAGTTCCAAAAAAAACTCTGAGATAATAACTCGTACGTGATTTGACATATGATTAAATTAAATATTTATTGTGACCAGTTGACCGTCACTCAGCAGGTGCAGGCCATTTAATAAAGCAGAACCTTGTTCATAGAAAATTAATTCAGCACCTACATCAAACCAAACATAAAATAATTTAAGACCCATCAGTTCATATTATCAACAGTTTGATATCTCTAGATCTACCAATGAAATTCTAATTTAAAATAAAATACCCCATTTAGCTGGTGGTTTGTTGGAAACCTGGCATGAGATACAAGTTTATTTATACATCACATGTGTCTGGTCCAGCTCACAGCTGGGCGCATTTCATTCTATCAAAAGCTCCCTTTTTAGTCTTTTTCAAGTTCATTTTCACGCCTTCAGTGTGTACACTCAGCAATGCATGTTGGAAGAAAACATTACTGTAAATCGGATCGTGTTTTCATTTCACTCAGAAACACAACAGTCAATGAGTTTCACGTTTGTCTTGTCAAAATATATGATTGGCTGATATTTCAAAACATTAACTTCAAATGTCAATATGTACTGTAACACAAACCGTGAAGTGACTACATGTAGCTGCTGGACAACAGCCCACTTTGAGAAAGTGGTCAAGCGGGTGAAGGAGCTCTTCCAAGTTTTTAGTTTTTAGTTCAACATCAAATTCTTGCAAAACAGAGTTGCCCTGTGGTGATAATGAGATTACTTTCTTTTCAGGATTTAGCACCTACAACTCATGTAAACTAGAAATGTACACAAACTTAAAGCTAATCTGATGTTCAAAATGCAGCTTTTTTCACAACTGAGGTGAAGTTATTCAAAGCAACAATACAGTAAATGTTAACAAGTGAAAGCTAAAAAAAATGATCTCATGTATGTTGGCTTATTGGAGCCGAGCAGCGAAGGACTCCAAGGCGAAGAATCATGGTTTCCCTCTCTGTTTTGACAGGGAGAGTTATGCCTCACAGGCACTAGATTCACCACCAAGTCTCATAAGCTTGTGGAGAACATTTAGGGCGCCACAGGGGCCTCTTGACCCAAGAGGAAGTCAGGAGTATAAAAGGTGACAAATTGGTTTGTAACCAAACAAAGACACATGCAGATACTCCCATGCTGGAACATAAATAATTACACATATACCTGTTTGCTAAAGTGAGAAACTGTCAGGAAATAATTCATTTTTGCTACTTTCTTTTAATATTAATGCCAACCTCTGGACCTCTGCCACTCCAGTTACAGGAAATGTAAGAGCAGTAGGTCTCCCTACACCAGTCTATGATGAATGGAGCACTATGTGGGGGGAAAACCAGCTTACTCGTTTTAGAGATGCAAAAACTGACCAGAAGTCTTTTTATAAGGCAGTAAATGAGACGGGGGGTGTATTCAGATGTGTCTTGGCGCATGGCAGTGAGAAGAGCTTGATTATGTGATGGGACGTGGCTCCACAAACCCCTCACCACACTGTTCAGCTCATAGGGCTGAGGCTCTGGGTGCATCCCCTTGGGATGAGCAGATGCCTCCCTGCTATTAATTATAAGTTTCTACCCCCTGCCAAGATACCTATGTCTCTATCATCCATCACAGAGGTTGTTTATCTTCTTCTTATTAACTTATTATCCCTGTTTTACTGAAGTCCTACTTAACCAGTAGGACTTTCTGGAGTCTCTTCACCCTTTTGCAGCACAGTGAGTGTAAATGGCAAAGTGTGTGAAGACGTGCACGCAGACAAACAGAACAAACTCCAAAATAAAGTGAGACATGCCATCGATATCCTCCTTCACCCAGCACTCTCTGTTTCTCTGCCCTTGGGGAGCGAGGATAAGAATGCGGCCTGTCATTTCATCTACCAATCACCTTGGTGGTCTTTGGCAAAGCCGCTGTCAGGGAATCCCCCGGTGTGTGACTGACCTCCTCCCCAAACCTCTGCATTCATCTGATGGAGGTCAAACGGGCCGTGCTGCCTCGACTGGTCCTACTGGCTGATGAAACCTGAGCAGGTTGCTCACTTTGATCTGAGGGCGGGCAGGAAGAAGTGCCTTGTGGTAAATTCATTACTGTGGAAAAGCAGCTTCGTCATGCTGCTGCTGGGAGAATCTGCTGATTGACACGATGTTAGCCTAAGAAATTTCATCCTTACAGCTACAACATGCAACTTTTGGGAATCAAGCTAACAATAGCATGAGACTTGAATCAATCTGCTCAGCCTTTCAAATGTTAGTTGTTATGAAACTCTACAAAAAGTACTAGTCGTGCAGAAATAATGCTGGATCAGCATCTTTTTGAAAATTCCTGTTTTCTCTCAGATTTCTCCATATACTGGAGCAGTGCCGACCTAAATTCTTGATCTAAACCAAACATTTTTGGTTTCTTTCCTCTTCAAAACCCGGTGTTTTCTTGTCCCTTTTTTGTGTACACTGGCTCAGCTTCTGTAATGCCAAAATTGGGAGCTTGTTGACCTGTGAGTCAGCCATAGCGACGTCCTTAACCTGAGGCGTGTTTATTGACAGCCAAGAGCACCGACCAGTAAAGGGTGTTAGAAGGGGGAGCATTGCTCAAAAACCTCTGAACTGCTGCGAGGCTGTTCTGATTCTGGGTCACAGGAGGCTTTGACAGCACATCTCCATAGTGTCTTTTCCTACTAAAGATGTACTGATAGTCTTATTTTCTATATTTTAAGGAATGCTACAACTAATGATTCTAATAGTTAACTGTTTGATTTTTACATCTTAGAAAATGTCCTTCCAAATTTGTAAAAGACCCTCTGTGTTGTTTAACCAATAGTCCGAAACCCAAAGAAGTGAAATTTACCATCATACAAAGCTTTAAAAAGCAAAATTCTTCACATTTGAGAAGCTGAAACCAGCATATTTTTGTGATTTTGTATAATAGCCGAACAACATGAAACTATTTGCAGGAACAAGAATCCCTGAGATCTGACAATGTAGTGATAGAGTTTAGCAAATGCAAAACGGGACGGAACACTAGCAGTCAAACTATTAAACACATTGGGAGATTAACTAACTTAATTGGCAGAAAAGGATCATTTTAGACCAGCTGACGGAGCAGTTGGCTTGTTTAAAACCTGTCTGCCTGTCTCACTGTTCCACTCCCAGATCTCAATTGCTTTGGTGAGTACAATGTTATTATAACCAATAGAAATAATGACCAAAGGTACAAAAATAAGACCTAAAGCTTTCCATAAATGAGCTGCCTCCTTCACTGCTACGCAGGAACTGATGTAACCACCCTGGAGTCTCAAAACTTGGCCTGGACATCTGAAAGCATGGAGACATATATAACATATTTTAGTCTGGCCACACTTTCAGATGCCCGAGCACCTCGGGGTGCTAATAGTTCTTTTGACTTTATTACTCAATTTTAAACTCGGCTTTAACTGGAAATATTATTTTTTGTCATCCACTCTAAAGAGAATCTTGTCCTGAGAATACAGTTTGTTTTAGATTAGCGTAAAATATAATTTATGAGGACATAAAAATAATATATCGCATTGGTTCAGGGGACACAGCTATCTCAGAGGGCTGGGGTGTGAATCCAAGTCTTTATTTGCCTTCAAATGTCTCCACAGAAACCAATTTAATAATATAGAAAAGCCCTGAAATGATGAAGACAGTGAAGTCTTTTCACATTTTTGTACAGAAGGGAACAGGTCAAACTTTAGTTGATGTATTTTCTGCAAAAGTAGTTTATTTCCTTTCTTAAATGGCTGCATGGTGCCCTTCATTTTTCAAGAGAGCCTACCTGAAAAAATATCCAGGTAGCTGTAACACTTTAAACTTTAATCCCATTTAGTGTTTATGTACTTTCTCATTGGGCGAGTGTGTGTGTGTGTGTTGTGTGTGTGTGTGTGAGCGGGAGACTAGCCAAGGATCTGGAAGGTCACAAAGGCAGCTTTGTAAAGGAAGTTAATGAGTGTTTTGTGAATGTCTCTTGATGCTCTGCAGCGCTGCAACACCTCCACGACGCATCAGTTGCAAGTGCACGTACGTGTGTACAGTACGTGTGAGTATTTATGACTGTGTATATTTTCTTTTAAGCCGTGATTTTATGTTTCTTCACTGTTTAAGTTTTGGTGGTAGGGTTTCGAGTTGATTTCTATTTTGGTTCAATATATGCTGAGGGTAAAATACTATGGAAACGACGCAGATTCAACCCAAGTGCACACAGTTCCTTTCATGCTGCACATCTCCTCTACTCCTGTGGTCAAGTACCTTGCAGTTATTATAGCTTATTTGTTCAAGTGTTGAGGAAATATTAAATATCACAAGTTCTCTGCTGAGACTGGGCAATAATTATCAACAGATGTCTGCCAGGCAAAGTGCATTCAAGTGTGTATGTCCACGTGTGTGTGTGTGCGCCGCATTGGGCAGAGACTGACTGGAAACAAAGAGATCATGATGCTGATTGAAGGTTCCCGCTACATCTTGTGAAGGAGAGGAGGAAGAAATGAGATGGAAAGTTCGAAGCAACACATCTCTGAGTGGCAGCCACTGGACGCCCCAGGTGACCAATAGTTGGCCGTCCTGCGTAGGATCAGTATGAAGCTAACTACTCAATTTTTTCCACTTTGGACATTATCTTAACCTTTCCTGTGTACCCCAGATGACTAGTGAGAACCCTCTGTCAGGGTGACGAGGATCCTTCACCTCCAGAACAGTGGAGAACACATAAAATACCACTGTTTGGAAATACTAAATAAGGCATTAGAAATGATATAAAAGTACTCATGTACTCATTTTTTAAGTGTAACTGGTAAAGGTAGGAGTACTTTTAACTACTTTATATGCTTATCTATAGTAACGTAATTACTGTATGTAGTAAAGTCATAATATATTAAATATATCCAGACTTGAAAATGCTATGAATGAAATAAATGAAACATTTGCCTGGAATATACAGGAGCACAATGATTAATCGTACATATCTGACACTTTATAGACAGTCACAAAATTACTAATCATGAAAATAATATGAAGATTCATTCATTGCTGCCCCACTTGATTTTTATCAAACTGTTTTTACTTCCTTAAAATACTCTGACACAGTTTCACCTTGGAAGAAAGAAACTAAAATCCATCGTGCTGAAGATGTGCATTTTCCTACGCCGCCTGCTGCACTGCTCGGCTGATGAGGTTCAGGTTGTTGGCTCATCTGTGTGGAGGTCAGAGGTCAGCAGGGCTCAGAGGAATGAGTGGTGAATGACAGGAAGATCCCCCACACCTTCTCCACACGTTCCACCCAAAACACTGACCTCTCTTGTCCCCCATGGGTGCTCACCCACCACAGGCATTAGCCACTTAAAAGAAACTCTACACCAGAAGAAGCACACAGCAGCATGTGCCAAATTACATTAAGAGGTGACACCGGTCCAAACGTGTCGATCTGCCACTCGCTCTTCTCCTCCTCTTTTATCTCCTACACACTCATAGAAGGACTGATGTGCGTGCTAATCCTGGCTAACTCAATTAGAACTTCAAAGATGAACAAATTGGCACCAGGCACTCAATGAAACAGATACTTCTTCAGTGCAAGTGCAGAGAGGAGCAGCAACCTGCAATTGTTAGGTTCATCTTTAATTAATCCACTTTAAGGAGGTTCACTGTTATGGCTTTAGTTGTATTTACCATCATATAAGTTCATATTTATTCTTGTTTGCAAGAACAACTTTATTTCAAGGCTTCAAATGTGTTGCTTTAATGTTAAAACGGTACTTAAAGCTGCAATAATGAATATTTAATATAAACAGTGATTGATTTGACTGAAATGTGAAGAGAATGATTGTGTTTCACTTTGTCATTTTGGTTTTCAAACTGACAGGTTTACATTTATTATTTTAGTCTCATGCTTTAATTCCAGATCCAGCAGGAAGCCGTGAGGTTAGCAGCTAGTTGATGAACATAGCAGAGCATTTAGTGACTGAAAATCCAGGTAGAAGACGAGGCAAAGCTAAAACAAGAGTGGACATTGGACAGTCAAGTGTACAGTACAGTATATGACCCTGATTAGAAATGGATGCTAATTTTTTTTTTTCTACTGAACTGTGGCCTTCATACTTCAGAACAGCCAGTTATTATAATGTTACCTGTTTTTGACAGTAATTATCTACAGAATGATTAACAGAGTGATTAACGGGAAGTTGATTCATCAGATTTTCCGCCACCATGTGCTTTTGCCACCTACGATTCAAAACATCAGGTTTCTAGTTCAGTCTGTTTATTTGTTGCCTCCCCAATGAAAGTACTGTAAAACACACTTGACACAGTCGGCAAAGATGTCAGAAACATGACAATTTACTACTGATTAGTCTGTTAACTCAGCGCTAACACAGCGATATTTACCTCCTTTGGTGATCTTTTCTTTTACCGATGACTATTGGTCAGCAGCACTTTTGATTTACTCAGACAATAATGAATTTAGACTTTAACCCCCTGTGGCTTTACCACAACATCAGAGTCGTTTTCTATTCACACTCAGTTTTAATATTTCTTTTGCTCATCTCTGTGCTGCTCCACTCTGGTCTGTATTGATGCAACACAAAGCATGCTGTGTTGAACTGCTGCCTGTCCTCTGAGAGCCAGCCTTGCTTTCTTAGCTGGAGAACATAAGTGTTGACCCTAAGACAGAACCCTTTCTCCCCTACTGTGAGTGACAGCCCTGCTTGAAATGTGGACACAAGACCTTGTTGCCCCCAGTGGGAGGTAAGGGGCACGCTCCCTCACAACACTGCAGTCTGGGTGGGCTCAATCACGGAGAACATCTTCCGCTGGTGGTACAGTACATGCAAACATCTCAAATGTGAATCAGCATATTATGTTACGGTGAAAGCACCTACCATTCAGCCTGCAGGTTTTGCTTGGGGGAAAAAAATCTAACCTACTCTAACTCTTTAAAATTAGCCGTTACGATTGAATTTCTTGTTTCTTTGCTCTGCAGATTAAGCCCGGTTTGTAAAATAAGAACATTAAATAATCAAACGTCGATTTTTGGCCAATGAAGAAGAGCTCTACACACAGCACCACCAATCCATAACACCGTATGAAACTCAAACTGACTCGCCGAATGTCTGCCTTTTCAAACAAGCTCGCTCTCAGGCCAAAATCATTAGTAAAGTAATCCATCAGCCTAACCCTGACTTACTGACCCAAACCACAATGTCAGCCAATACAGACAGAGCCATTCACTGTTCAGAAGGTAACACAGACCTTATCTGTCGGGATCGGGAGAAGATCATCTCACATGTAGTGCAAAATGAGTGATAACGGATGGAGTGTCAAATAAACATGGTCGTATTTTGTCAGACAAGGAGATGTGGTTCATGAGGGATAAAGCTGTGTACTGGAGTGACATCTTGCACAGCTCTCGAACCCTTTCTCCTGCTTCTCCTTTGGACTTCTGCTCGAGGAAACGGCGGTTACACTAAACCGGGTTTTCCTTGGCCAGAACAGAAGAGGCCCGCTGCACACCAACCACTTATTGCACCAGATGCCAGTCATGGTCCGCTGATGTTTTTGTAGACAAGTTTGGTGAAACGTCAGTCGTCTTCATTCCCCCCTCAGTGTATTTATATGCTCAGAAATTAGCCACTTTGTTAGCTCTTGAACCTCACACGTCTACTGAATGTACGTGATTCATAGGTGGGTAAGTCAGCCAGCGTGCAGCATGGAAATATGGCAAGGAAAAACTTTATTAAACTCCAAGTTTATTGTAGTCTTTGATGGAACTATTGTTGACTAAAATAACACAAAACCACAATATATATTAGAGTTAGTGGTGGAAATAAGTTGTTTTATAACCCATCAAGTTGCCTACTGTAGGTATTTAAAGTGTGAGGAAAAACTGTGCTCTGCATCTCTCCCAAGTACAGTGAAGCTGTGTGGTGGACAAACAAATAAGGCCAAACAAGTCCAAATAAAGCAAAGTACTTTGGCTCCATTTATATAACTGGGCCTCTTACATTTGGACTTGCCTCCTCTCTTTGCCGTTCTTTGATGCATCCAGCGCTCTGGTGCAGTCGGATCCCATCAGACAGGCAGACAACGTAGATACAGTGCACCTGAGCTACTGAAGCCACCACAGAGAGCAAGTGGGGAGATGTACTGGTATGCAGGAAAAACCAGCTCTATTTCAAGCCCTTCAGAATTGCTGAGAGGGTTTCCTTGTAATCTCATCCGTCATATTTACTGCTGCATCCCCTCCACCGCCTGACTCTCGAAACATCCATGAGGGCCAGAGCCCACCCTCTCTTCAAACAAGCCCTCTGGATCTGAATCAAACGGGGGGGGGGGGGGTACTTTACCATGCTGATCAGCACTCAGAGATCAACAGAGGGCAAGTACTTCCTCACTAACCATGTGGTGTTGCTCTTCAGATTTTAGTGAATCACTTTGTTCAGAGCAGGAGGCCTGCCTCTGCATCCTCTGGGTCCAGCGAGCTCAGCAGCCTGTCAGCCGGTCAGACTCTTAAAGAGTTATTTAAATGTGCGCCTGCAGCAATGTGCTCACTCAATGACCTCTTTATTTGTTAAAATAGATTATTTTAAATAAATTACAGAGCACTTTCACTGAATAAACAGAGACTTTGGGACTGCGGCCTGCGTTACATACTTACCACAGCCACAGAGATCCTAAATGACTGGTGAGCTGTGTAATCGCCTTTGATTTCACTGATAGGACTGATTCTTTGGGTAAAAGAGATGGAGCCATTGAGGAATCTGAAAGGCGACACCGCTAAATGGAGGGGGGGCAAGAAAGTCTCATAGGGAATATGAACTTATGATGTTTTTAACCCCAGCATGTCGATGGAGGAGTCCATTAGAAGAACAGAGGGGAGCTTGAGGGAGTCCTGTCACTTCTTTACCCCACAGCCTGAGAGGTTTAACACTCCTTCAGCCTGGGTCTGAGCCATGCCAGAGACGCCACCCCGAGTGAAAAATGGAGAGGAAAAGGTTCAGACCTCACTACTTCTTCGTCTTCCTCTCTCAACCTTTTCATTTCTTTTGTTTTGACCGCTCGGAGGTTGAGAGTTGCTCCGGATGAGGAGACCACAGAACCACAGAAACACAGCATGAGGAGAAAAGTATTTAGTGTAATTCGACTCCCGTCCAAATCCACCACCCCTCCATTTTCTAATTAGTTAATTTCCCCACACGGTGCTGGTATGCTGCCTTTTTTAAAAGAGTTACTCAAGGTGAGAAATGTACACTCTTACACTGTTCTACATCTGTTTGCTGCTAATCTAGTGTGGCAGGCTCTAGTACCGCCTGGATTACTGTTGCTCAGAAAGAAATGTAGAATAAAAAGATGACGGGGAAAACGTTGGCAGACGAAAGCACAGAAACCATGAAGAAATTAGGTTTGATAAACCTTATGAGTGCTTGTTTCAATTCTCACAGGTCTGTTCATTTTTGAACATGTGGTTGACATTCCTGCAGCTGCACATTTCCCGGCACGTCTATTACATCTAATCTGTGAGTTGTTCCAAAAAGAAAGTTGTGCATGTATGTGCACATACGTCATACAGGCAATTTTGAAAACTGACATTTGAAATGGTAATGTGGTCCTGATTGTTGTTGGTCAGTGGTGCACGGACTATAAGTAGTACATCAGAGGAGGGATCCAACATTTCTTTGTACTGCAAACACAGTGACGTTTGTTACCATGTAATGATCTGAGTGTTTATTTGTCATTTGTCACATCATGTGCAACACAGTTGAGCAACAATAATAAAAGTTCTGCAAGGTACCAAGCGCCAAGTAAGAAGGTCACTAAGTCAACTGGACTGTTTCTGTTTCTTGAGGCTGATTTCTGCAGATTAGCTAAATTAACTACCCTGGAAATAGAGGCAGACTGAACAAAGCAGCATCTGAACTGTTCAGTCAGCTCCTACAGCTTCAGATGATCATGTGCAAACCAAGATCGGACATCATTGTGCAGAGTTTGTTCTCGGTTAGCAGGTGCACTCAGCCGAACAAGCAAATACTCGTAGTCATTTACATAGTTATTTGGTGGACGCGACGTACAAGTGAGATAAAGGTACAAGACAATGACATGGTGAGCCTAAGGAAGTCTCGTCTGACCCCTAGTTGAGGTATTGAACCCCGATCTATGGTCTTACCACTACACTATCCAGCCTCCAGCTGTCTTTGGTCTTTCTTTTTGCTAATAATAACCCATTTCAAGTTCAACATACTGAAACTGAAGTAAACACATTGGTTGTATTTCCAGTGATGTTTCGCTCTGAGTCGTTGTACATTTTGTGAACTCAGGCTGCAGTGTTTTCCCACTGCAGCCTTTTTATGCATCACTCAACGATAAAATATATAAATTCTTTTTATTCAAAAAAGTTTCTGCTGAAACTGCTGAACCCCCCAAAGCCAAATATGTGATTACTTTTTTTTTTTTTTTTTTTTTTGTAGAGTGTGCATGTGTGATTATGAATAATTAGAAGGAAAACTTAATTCATAAGCCATTAAGTGTTATGAATAGCAATTTCTGTGACTCTCTCAGTGGCTCTTTAAGGCCACTCTGAATGCGGCACACAGAGCCAGTTCAGTTCTCCTTCTTCTCTCTGGCAGCTGTAATTGAGCCTAATAGCCGCAGCACAGACATAGGGAACCTCTTTGACACCTAGACCAAATTTTCTAATGAAACGATCAAATAAGCATCATCCAGCCTCGGCATATCAAAGCCGCCGGCAGCTGGCAGCATGTCATAGTCTGACATTTCAGCTTTTTAAGCACTGCCAGGCCTGTAGCCCTCCATGTCCTCTGGCCTTGTATTAACTCTAATAATAGGGAAAGGTCCACAAGTAGAAGAGATGCAGTGATGAATGCAGGAGACTTTTGCCAGCTGCTGAGGAGGAGACGTTGGCTGATTGCATCTGTAATGGAGTACGACAAGTCGCGGCGTTGACGCCTGTGTGTGTGTTTATGTGCGTGTGCGTGTGCGTGTGTGTGTGTGTGTGTGTGTGTGTATGTGTGTGTGCGCGTGTGAGGGATTGAGAAGAACAGCGAGAAAGTGGAAAACTGAAGGTCACCTCTATTCCAGCAAGTTTTAGTTGGACACTTAGCATGTATGTAGAGCCAAAACACGTGGCCCATCATAAGAAAACTAACTGTTTATAATCAGAAGTCACAGGCGTAACTCGCAGTTTTGTTTTCTCTTCATTGTCTGCATTTCAACATGTCCTCCAACTCATCAACAACTACACATAGTAGACAGTTTGTCCCTACTCACACGTACAGTACAACACAGATGAACAGACCATGTCCAGACTGGACATGTTAATAAAGATGTCATGTTAATAATAAACACGCAGTTAAGGCTCAGTCATGGTTTGGTTACGTCCTCTCAAACCAACAGTAACGTTACAGCTTAGTTTAAGACATACAAGGATATGAGCTGACAACAATGTTTTTATCTTTTACAGTATTTTAAGTTATGTCGTGTGTATGGAGCGTCTAATAAAAAGCTGATGTTCAGTGACAGTGTTTGGTTTTTAAAGGTGCAGTGGATTCATCCACAGGTGGTGTTAAATCAGAAAGGTGTATGTAGGATTGACTGCATACAGTGCCACGGATTATGAACATGACGCATAAAGTGTCAGGTTTTGACTACAAACACAGAAGAAAGATAAATTGCTGGTCTTTGGTATTTTTACACATCTGTTGACAAGAAGCTAATTTATCTGTTCCTGAAAAGAGGAACGAGTGCAGCCTGTGTCTGAGTCTGAGTTTATTGAACAGTGTGGATTACATTTGTATCATGATGCACATTAAAGTCCACAAGTGAAAAGTCTTTACTACTCATTTTTCCTTTTTTATTGTAGAACTAAAACAAACTATTTTAAAATAATTTCTAAACCAAACAAAAAAACCTCCTGATTCCAGCTTTTTAATTGTGGACGTCTTGTTTCTTATCCTGTGTCATTAAGCACAATGTTGTTGCTGTTTTATAGGCACAACAAATTAATTAACCAGAACGTAATATGTTGATGAGAATAGTAATTTAATTTTAATAACTAAACACACCTAAAACCAAACTTATGTACTGTTGCAGTTTCTTCTTCACTGATTTTAACCCAGTTGAATTTAGAACAAGTAAATTAAATCAAAACGATTGTTAAAGCTCATCTTCCTAAGTTTGACACCGCAGCTCCAGCAGCAGCGGTCCGAGCTTTTCAGGAATCCCCAGTGGAGCTCCGGACGTCGTCAGCCCAGCGCCTGCTTATTTTTCATGCTTCTATTGGGACGTGCAGACCGGTGCCTGCACTTGTTTAGTTCCATTTGTGTTTCTGGGAGATAGGAACCAGATTTACCTTGTGTAGCACCGAGCAGCAACTGGGTGAGAGGACGCTGATAGAAAGAGAGGCTGAAAAATGTCCTGCTGGGGGACGACTGTGTAGTCTGCTCTGTCTCTGCGAGCCTGCCCCTATTATGTTACTTTTAAAGTGCTTTGTCACAGGAGAGAGGGCGAGATATTCTGGTTTGTTTCACCTGTGGGCCGACTCCAGCAGCCTAGTGTTGTTTTAAGAGCCTTATTTTAACAAGCGTGTGTGGAGAATGTTTCCAGTTAAACACGCACTGTTTATTTATGGAATATTTTCTGACACGTACTTACACCATTATCATCCACACGTGCTGCCTCCGAAAGTGCCTGCTTGACAAAGGCCACGTCACATTTATCCAGGACAGGCTGAACAGAAAGAGTAATTAACAAAAGGAGATTTAGCCTCTTAAAGCAAAAGGATAAGCGACACTCGACTGCTTTTAAATCTCTACGATTAGAATATTTTTATTGTTTGTAAAACTTACACCGTTCAGTAAGTGGCAGTTCCTGTATTATTTAGCTCATTGTAATCCAAATAAAATGGATTCATTCAACATGAAACACATTGAATGATGATTTGCACAGAGAGATGAGAAGCCAGATGCTGTAATTTACGAGTACGTGTATTTTAATTGATTAACAGCACATATACAATTTAATTCTCCCTCTCACATGATGGCAGCAAGCTACCAGGTTCTGAACAGGAAGAGTTAGAGAGTGAACCAGCAACCAAGTGATTAGTGGATGACCAGCTCCTGCTCTCTATAATAATAAATAATAAAAATAAGAACAAATAAAGCTCAGTCTGCAGGTTATTTAGTATTTCTGCTAAATCTACAGCAAGAAGTCATTTGAAGTCAGTAACATTTAAATTGTACTGTAATTTCGATTTTTGATAGTTAGACTGGTGAGGAAAAAACTAAATAGGTAAATATTATACTTATACTACGCTGTTTACTGCTTCTTTATGCTTCTACTGTAAAACAAAATACTGTTGTCAACCTACAGTTGTACTACTACAAACCTTGAGGTGGTTTCATGTATTATGAAGGAAGATGACCGCAGTTTTTCCACTCCACCATTACCTGGTGCTGCTCAGGGGGGATTTGGGGGTTTCTTTATAATTTTGTAAGGTCTTTATTGTTCTGTGTAAAGTGCTTTAAGATGATTTTTGTTGTGGTTTGACATAAATAGCCAAAATCATACTGACTTATGAATGAATGTATGAAAGTAAACTGAAAACTGAATCTGCAAAGTGATGATTAACAACAGTACAGTATAAAAACACTCAGGCACAGGTGGTAGAAGTACACAGTGTCAGTACTCAAGTAAAAGTGCAGCTACCTGCTCAAAGAAGTACCATAAATAAATACAAGTAGATGTACCGGTTTGAATCCTAGTATATGTTGTCTAATTTAACCCCTAATAAGAAAACAATGTCTTTTAATTATTGATGCTGTTGATTTATTTGACTTAAAGATGAAAAATCATGTACAATAAGTGATTGATTAAAAATAAGGGTCACAGATACCCAGAGATATTTTACTTTCTACTACAAAATACAGAAATATGTGAAGTTCTTCTTCAGTCTGTCGATCGGGAATAAAACCTGCAGACTAGTGACAGACTGCAAAAGTGACGTCTCTCTTTGTAAATGCAGCTGTTCAGACAAAAGCTTCCCACTTGTTTTAAAGTATCTCCTGAAAGAACAACATGCATCGAAGTGTGTGAGCGCCACCTACTCCAATCAACATAACTCTCATATTGTTCAGTGTCAGCGGAGGACAAACCGTCTCAGCTTTAACATGTCTAAAGGCAACAAACAACTGTCTGCGTCCGTCTTTCATCAGTCGCCTTATCGTCGTTATTTGTCTTGACTCGTGTTCTTCCAGAGCTGCAGAGATAGTTTTTGTGTTTGGCTGTTTGGACAAGGCCTCCTCTCTAACACCCCTGATTTGCAAAAGGCTCTGCACAATTAGGAGTTCAAACAATATTTTAACAAGCAGGGATTTTTCCAGCCCTTCACGCCACCTTTTATTACCTGAGGGTATCAGCTTGTCATTTTGGGGGCGCTGGACAGGTAAAGCTAACTCAAAAGGAAGGGAAATAACTCTAATTCTCTATTTGACATTGACAGAAGTCGTCTCTCTTTCCCTTTTTTTTTATCCCCCCCCCCATCCCAACTCTTTCTTTTCTGTCTTCACCATCTGGCGCAGCTGCCAGGAGAGGGCTCGGCTTTGACCCCGTTGTCAAGGACACAGATGGGAATTAGGAAAAGTGGACTTGTTTCAAACAATTATAGAAATTACTTTAATATCTTAAAACAAAGAGACGGCGAAATATATTTGTTTGAGTTGTTGACTGTCAGCTTGAATTTCCACTTCGGTGAGCGTGTGTGAGTTTTTGTGTGACAGACGAACTCCAGTTAAAGACGACGTGGAGATTTTGCCACCAGGTGTGTTTTGCATCGGACTTAATCTTCTGTTTGGTTGTACTTTTTTCAAATCGAAAAGCACAAGCACCTGTCTGAAACTAGAAGAGGAGCAGGTCGTGACTTTGTGCCTCCAACTCTGAAATGGACACCGACTAATAGAGGCCCGTCTGTGAAATTGCAATTGAATGTTACATGGCACTCGGAGCTCAGAAAGGCCTTTTTTCCCGTAAGTGTGCAGGATTTAGGCAGACGCTCCAATGACAACTTAATTTCATCACTGAGGAGCAGCGGCGAGTGTTTTTGTTCAAGCCTCTCCCTCCAAATACGACTCTTATTAATGATAATTGGTAAAAAGGTGACACATGTCTGACTCTTGTTTATCTTGCATTTTAGATAATTTGAGGCGCACTTTTTTTCACAAGGACAAATTAAAATTGGAAAAACTCCAGCACAAAGTCTTTTTTCAGGGAGAAATAACTGGGCGACTTTGTCGCATTCACACCAGCACCGCTTTTATTCCACTCTCAAACCAAACAGACGACACAGGACAAACAATACGCAGCCAACTCATTGTTCCAGTTTACATTTCTGCAAAACCACCGTCCTAGATAGCAGAGGAGGGAGTACTATTTTATTTTAAAGTAGAAATACTCTACAAGTGAAGGTCATGTTAAAGGTATTGGCTCAAAAGAAACTTACTAAAGTACTTTTAATTCAGAATGGTTCATTTAACCTTTAATGAGATCATATAGTATTGGATTTTTAATACTGCTGTATTAATGTGTTCATCACTTTAATGTTGCAGCTGGTAACAAAGCTAAACATTTAAAATCTGAATTACTTATTACACAAACTGCTTGTTTTATGTCTTATAAAGTGTACTTTGTATTTATGAGAGTAACTAGTAGTAAATGTAGTTATCAAACAACTCAGGTGTAGTAAAAGTACAATATTTGACTCTTAAATGCAGTTAAAGGATGAACAAAAATAAATATATTCAAAATAAATTCAAATTGAATTCCAGTTGGACAGAATGATCAATAAACTATAATAACTAAAATAATTAGAATTTCAGTTTAAAATTGATTTAGTCTTGACTGAGTTCTAGTTTTTTAAAGAAGTATTTATTAAATAAAAATCTATCTGCTATTTAATGCACAACATTTAATGTTCATCTGATGCGGCAGATTTTATTACACAGATCTGTCTGCCGTAAAACTCCCTATCACTTTTCAGAAGTTAAACATTTTGACAGTGGATTGATTCAACAGCAGGTCTGTGTTTGGACAGTGAGTGTGAGGACGGGCAGGTGGAGCTGTGTTTACAGAGCGGAGGCAGCAGAGGGAGTACGGCACTGTCTGGGGGGATTTGTTTGTGTGGCTGTGTGTTTGTTTAGAATCAACCAAACGCTGCTTCGTCTTCACATAAGTCATTGTATTAAGTCTAATTCCTTCCTAACGACGGCTTTGACCGTTTTCCTGATTTCAAAGTCAAAGTCGTGCCTTAAAAGCAGTGAAAGGCAGATCTGGGATTGAGCTTGTCTAATGTTTCCAAACTGCAAAAGGCCCCGTAATTGAAACGCGGGACCCCAGAGGGCACGTCTCCTGTCAGATCAGCCACAGACACGAGCTGCCAGAGCCACATACGGCAGGGAATAACGGCTAATTAGCCCCGTTTAAACATTTCCTGGTTTGAAGAACTTAAAGAGCGGTGGGCCCACAATCACACGAACAATAGCTGCTCACTTGGTGACCCCACCTGAGTGCGGGCGAGACGGTTGGTAACGTTTAGGGAAATGAGACGGAGCAGCGCATAAAATATCAAGCAACCTTAATCATCCTGCAGAAAATTACAACTACAAACAGTCACGTTGGTATTGACCAAATGATTTGACAGCTAACTCTCAATTTATTGTCACATGTTGATGATTCAGGCTTCGACTGTGGTCATAGAGATTAAATCTATTTTTATCTAATTTCTATGAAACCTTTGCAGTTATGATGTGTGTATATATATATACAGAACTGTGAAACACCATTAGATTTGACCATATGTGTTTATTTCTTAGTGTCTATAAGAACTAGAAAATAGAGGATGTGTGTTTACACGGTATTAAAGTACATTTCCACTCTATGTAAACACTAAATCTACAGGGCTATCAAGACTTTTGCACAGTACTGTTTGTTTTGAATATTTATATATAAATAGAAAAAACAAAGAACCAAATCATAAAACACACATCTACCACTAACATCAACAACTGGTTTAGAAACTAAACCCGACAACGGCACTAAACAAACACAGACAGTTGACAAATAAAAACTCGACAGTACAACTACTGCACTTGTCATCCATTTGTCATCCTGACAGTGTTAACACTGCTTCATCACAAAGCTTCACCCATCGCAGAGTCGGTGTGTTGCAACAGGTTGGATGATTATTTATGATCCATAACTTGATCCACGTCTTCACAAAGTTAAATTCATTTCTGGATTTTATTATCATCGCCTATTAAAGACATTTAGGTGATTATTTCTGGTTGCACTCTGTATTGAAAACCTGCGTCAGATTTCATTTCTTGATTTTAAGAACAAAGTGCAGCCTTCTCTAACTTCTTTAAACTGTTATTATTCTATGACTTTTTCTTGCAGTTGATCTCTGAACACAGTTTCACACTCGCGCAGCAGCAGCAGACTCGGCCTGAAGTGTTACCTTCTCGCTTCACCAGTGTGCGTTTCCATGCTGTGCTCACCGGACAATAGGCATTAATAAATAATAGACAGCTGGAGAGAGAGAGCTGAATGACAACTCCGCACAATGCTCACCTCACTGGAAAGTACCCCCTCTCCTCACCCTCCCTCACCCCTTCAACCACCTCTGTCACAGATCATCATTAACGTTGTCACGCCTTGTCCCTCGGCTTAGAGAGACACACACGGCACTAAAGCAAATAAGCCTTTTCTCCTGCTGCGTCTGGGTCATCAACATCCCAGTGTTGGACGCTGTGTGACCAGCATCAATGTGCTAATTTGCATTCTAATTAAATGCGACGCACGCTGTTTGTTCAGATGATTGCCTGTCACTGACGCTGCAGATTAGTGCACTGATGCCGTACTTTACATCACAGGTTATTATTATTATTATTACATTTATTATAATTATATTAAATAGCCATATTTACATTTCATTTACTGTATTTCCAGTCCCAGTAATGATCCCATGACACCAGTAATCAGTTGGTAACTTGGACATAAATGAAAAATTCACTCTAAAAACATCATATTTAATAGTGAAACACTTTGAACTCAACCAACATTTAAAAAGTTTCTGCTTGTTTGAGTTTTTCTGCAGTAAAATGTCAGAGTGCGTCTTCTTCCACTAGTTTTTATTTTAAGATCTTTCTCTTTACTCTGTGCAGCATTGCCTGAACATTGTTGTGTTTCCAGGAGCAGCTTAAGGTTCGTTTTCACATGGCCTCTTCGTTCTCCGTTCTTCTTTGTCACAGTTACATTTTACATGTTTGATTCTATATTTCCATCACCTTTCATCATCGGTCTCCTCTGATCTCCATCCTGTTTGGATAATCTTGTACTAAAGCTGCTTTGTGTTCCCACCTGGCCTCAGGTCGCCAGGTAAGCATTTAACAAGCCCTACACTGGCTTGTCTGCTCCACTTAACACCTGACATACCCCCTCCGTGCCGACCTTTGACCCCTGACCCTGGACTGACAACCCGGGACACGTCTCTCGGATACTCTCCTTTCTCCGCTGCACTTCTCCTTTCTTCTCGGCCCCTCGTTGAGTGCCGCAGAGTGAGACCAGGTGAAAGGTATCCAGGCGTTTTCTGGGAGGGGGGCTGCGCAGGTGTTCATGCCTCCACACCTCTCAAGTTCAAAAGCCTCTGAGTCTTAAGCAACCAGGTAACAGTCAAACAATGTGTCACCCACCCCCAACCTGAGGCGACAATGTCTTGTGTTTTGCTGTCGGAGCTCTGGGCTTTAAGGATCCTAACCCAGCGTCATCCTCACCCCCCGACAATAAAAACATACATATGAACCCCACAGCCAACAGCCACGCATGTTTGACATCATGTGATATTATTCAAAACACAGGCAAACATTAGTGAAACCTGACAATAAAAACAGCACCGACGTCTCCACGTCTCAATCTGTCGCCTTTTTTTTAATCAACATGTCCAATATTTCCCAGCTCCCGTAGGTTTATGGGTTTAAAAAATGGGAGCCAGTCCAAGCATTACTAGTAATATTAGTGTCAGTAATTTAATGCACAGGTGTGAATGGATTCTCAAACAAGCCGGTGAGGCCCCCGGCGAGGCCTGTGCAGGGCCACCAGGGCCAGCGGGCAGGTTTAAATAAATACGCAGCTGAGCAGACATGTCGGCAGCTGGGGCCCGATATGGCCGCCGCTGTTTGTGTTGTGGCTTTGCGACGGCGCTGAGGAGAAAGCAGCAGGACTGTAGCATGTTTCCTGGGAGAAGAAGAAGAAGAAAAAATCCTCCTGAGGAAAATAAGTAGCACCTGAAGACGTGCTGTAAGCTGCTGCGTGTGTGGGCAGGTTATGAATCCTGATGGTTTCAGTGTCTCGTCACACCTCTGGTCACAGCGTCGGCTCAGTGTTTGTCTCTTTACTGTGGAAGAATCGAGAATCCTGCACTAAATCAGTCAATCAACTATATTTTATTTAGCAAAAGCTTTCAGATCGTTTCTGACTAGCATGATAATGCTGTAGACTAACCTACAACAACATAAACTAGTTTAAAATTTACCATGTTTAATAGTAAAACACTGACAGGGACCAATTTTCAAAAGATTCTAGGTTCAGTATTTAAAATACATTTTGATACTGTTGCATTGATGTTAATTAATGTGTTTTATATTTTAACACTTATTAATATTTACTTTTAGACTAGTTTATGTGAAACTATTCTGTACGAAAACTTTTTAATGCATTTGGCAATAGCAACATTTCATGGATCAAAATCAATTATCAAGCATATAATATAAGCATCCAATAGTAAGACCGACAATAATGCTTAATGCATAATTGCTTGAAGTTTAAGCTTCAACAATTATCAATTTTCTGTTATTTTGACAATTGTTTGGCTCATAACATGTCAGACAACTCTAGTATTAAATTCCCTCAGAAGTCTCGTTTGATTTGTCCAGTAAACTCAAATATTTTAGAAACAATGAAGAAAGTTAACATTTGTATTTTTTCCCGAAAGATAAATAAAACTATTATTATTAAGTTAACTTAAGTATTGCTGAATAACTTTGATTAATTGTGGCTTTTCAACATTTTTACTCATTGACTGTGCACAAAACTATTTTATTTATTTACACATCGTGCTTGAGTGAAACTGTAACAAAGCTGATCCAGAAAACCAACAAGACAGACGGGCAAAGTGAAATCACAGGCAACGAGAGGACAAGCCCCAGAGTCTGTACGATGGGGAGGCGACCAGATGTCAGATGGGCCTGTTCAGAGATGGTTTATGGATTAAGAGCTGAACAGAAAAAAGCCAAAAACGAGGAGGATCAGTTTCAGTGTTTCTTTCCAACCTGCCAAAATTCCCTCATGGATGTCCTGACAGTCATTAAAAAAAGCTGGAGCTGTTGATTCCTTCAGGCACGCTGCCAGAGGTGGTATGAAGAGAGTGCACGTCTAAGTCCAGCAGTAAATCCCACAGATTCTCACTAAGACACCTGCAGGATATGTGATACTGTATATTTCATCTCAGCCTTTGAGCTCAGGTACAGCTCCTGAAAGCTCAGCTTTAACACAGCAGAACACTTTATCATCACTCTCCTTTGTGTTAGTGTTCTGCTGTCCTGCATTAACACACGTAATCAAAAGTTAATATGAGTTTTTAAAGCTTTTATTTGTTTTTGAGAACTTAAAACCCTTTATTTATAAGGCATTAACTTAACCATAAGATAAATTCCCTCTGATATAACTTCAGATTTAGACATTAAACTATAAAATAGTCTTTAATTCTAATAAAATATTAAAATGTTCTTATCTACACATGTTCTACTACAGTAGATATCGCTCATTAATTTCTCCTTCAGTTGGAAAATTCCCTTTTACTTCTCTAAAAATAATCCTTTCAACAAGCTTTGAAGGCCGAGCATGAACTCATTACATTGCGCTGTGAGTTTTACACGCAGGGGCAGAGAGTGATGGTGATATTGTGTTAACACCATGTCAGAGGTCAGGGGTCCCCAAGGTGGGTGGTGGTTCTGCCGGGGGTTGAGATAACACTAAGAAGTCTGTGTAACAAATCTGGAATCAGTGTTACAGCTGAAAACAAAGACGCACATCCAAAATAATCAGCTTAGATTATTACGGTGTGCATCTGTTATTACACAGGTTCACGTGTGAACATAACTTTAAATTTACTATAAGTTACAATATACATAAGAAGAAATACAGTAATCACCTTGAAACTGCAGAATACAACAAAATCTACAGAAATATGTACCAAAAGGAAAAATTACGCACTCTTCATATCCGTTCGCATAGTTTGCAGCATCACTCCAGTGTTATTGTGTCATGGTTGTGTGTGATGCCATGAATTGACTGAGGAAGTGAGGAAGGGTTAGATTTAGATTTTGATTATGGTTAGTCACACTGACTGTCATACAAAAATGGGTTGGTGAGACTGAAAATCTATCATTACTGATTAAAATGTGATGTGTCTGCTGTTTTAAGCTCAGATTTGCCTGAAATGCAAAGCAGAGAGCAAACTTATCTGATTTCATGACATTAAAATTAAATTAAAACAATTTTTATGTGTAACACAGACAGCACAGTGAATGTCAAGCTTTTATCTCCTTTTTTTAATAAATGAACATCTGCAGAAATGAGAATGTCGCATTGAAATACCAAACTTTTGGAGCCACAGTTGATCACCGATGCTTCTTTTTCTTCTTTATTTTTTATAGTTCTAATAAGCTTCACTCGACCAACTTCTACAGCTGGTTTTTTGCAGCTATGTTTGTTTCTCAGCACATACACGTTATATTATAAAGAAATCTTACAGAGACCCTTTAAAGTGTAAAAGTCCAACCTATATTATTATAATTTGCAGGAGTTCAGGGAGTATAATATCTGCAGAAAGCTTAGCTGATCCAGCTCCATTTAAACTGTCCATCACTGTGCAGTCCCGTTACGGAGGCGCTCACATGATAGTGATGAGAAGGCTGCAGCGACCTTTGTTATCCTGACTTCATTGTGTTTCTCTCTTCGGTGAAACTCTCAGAGTGGGAGTGCAGAACCCTATCCTCCACTCTATGAATAGCAGGGCAGGACAGGGGGATAACAATAGCAGAGGGTTTGGGTGTTCCCAGCATCAACCAACCTTTGGTTCATCCCAAGTCCCTCATCAAATATTAAACCCGCTGTCAGTCACACCTGCACAGGTAACACTGCTCACAGCTGGTGGGCTGCTGCTGTTGGATCGTCTGAAGGCTGTAAGTGCGGCGGTGTTTGGTGTCACATGATGCTACTGTAAATAACAACAGGTCGGCTCCGTGCGTTTGTCACGTATCATGCTGCAACTTTAAAGTAGTCAGGCTGAAGGTGTATTTAAAAGTAGTTCAGGCTGAAGTTGGCCTGTACCATTATTTGTTTATGCTCTAAATGACCTTTGCACAAACAGGTAGTAATTGTGCTTTTGTTCCAGCTGTTGGCAAACTTAGTTTTCTATCTGTATCACCTTTCATATCTGTGTTTTATCCTTTTAAAATTTCCCTATGATTTGCTTTTACACCTTCAATGAACATTGTGAATGTAGTGTTACAGTACAGTAGCTGTCTTACATCATCACAGCAGTATCAGGACTTAATTTACCGTGGTACAATAAGTCAGTGTTTGTCTGCCAGATCTAAAAATAGGTTATTTTTTAAATTTCTAAACAAATAAAATTTGCCGCTGAAGACCGTGAACTTGTTTTACTGGATTTTGTTCACATTCCTCCCAGTGGGGATTAATTTCTTTCAGAGGGTTCTCTTGTGAATTGGTTCTGATCTGAAGGCACATGATGAGACGGATACAGAAAACTCCTCTTACAACTCCCCTCCACCCTGATTCTTTGTGCCAGTTTTGGGATTAGTCACAGGATACCACAGATATTAATGACTCCTGTTAAAACGAAGGTTACATGTCATCAAGTCCCCTGTTGCATGAGTTAATTTCCACACCCCTGAACATAATGGTGGAAAATATAATTCCTGGACCTGTCAAAGTGGCTGTAAGTGGTCCTGTCAACAGAAAGGATGAAAATATATTTTGCAGGGTCCATCATGGCGATAATGTTTCAGCTGACATTCTCCCTCGCTTCACCTGAGACAGGTGACTTTTTCAACGAGAGTATTATCTGTTATAGGGTTTGAAGAGGTTCCTATTGTGTGAGGCCAGAAATATGAATAACCAAAGAGCTGGCGTCGCTGAAGGGGCGAGACGTTGGCCGTGAGCTGACACGAAGACAGGATTAGCTCATCAAAACATGAATTAGTAACACAGGGAGGGCACTTTGGATGCTGCTCCGGAGCTTCTACATTTGGCTGTGAAACACTGCAATTGGCCTGTTTATGAATAAATGACTGGGTTTCCAAATTTGATTCAATTATTCAGAAGATAATTGGCCCAGCTTAATTGGCGGTGGAGCATAAAAGATTCAAGGTGCCTCTTAAGCGCAGCACATCGGGTGCCACTTAGGGTGATGACAGACGGCTGTTTGTTGGGTTGGGTGACAGGTGGGAAGGCTTTGTCATATTCACACTTCCCCTTGTTAGGAGGCAGATCATGTTTTTACTCCCAGAGCGTGACATAGTTTCTCTTTTTCATACAGCAACTGTGAATGTGATGAATTATTGAGACGCAGTAAGCTGATAAAGAGCCAACCAGCGACCTCGGTAAAGAGGCACGGCAAATGTTTTGTTTCTGTTTCTTTTCAAATAAATCAGCTTAATGAAGTACTTCATGGAAAATGTCTCAACTTACAGGTCGAACTAAGTGGAACCAGATCCTAGGTTACACTAGGTTTCATGAGTTGTGTTGCCTTCTTTTATCTAAAGATCACCTGAAACTGAAACAGATTATAGTGACATCACTATAACATGATGTGCTGCTGCTTTATTGCAAATACATTTGTTCAGTTTTGAGTTCATCCACACATCTTCGAGTGTGGTCGAGCACGCCACCCTGCAGACATAAACACTCATGCAATGAAGTTCAACACCAATTCATGGTTACCTTTATAATTATGTTGCTTCATCTGTGAATCTGTACACTGCTCTAAAGATGCTCTGACCTCTTTGCTCTGATCCTATTGTCATTAAGTGATCTGACATTTTCTTTTTTAATTTTTCATCGTCTGCTGTCTGTGTACACATACAGCTGTCCACTGGGCACACACAGAAGACTACAGCAAAGGCAGGAACAATAGTTTGAAATGCTAATATCAGCATAGTCACATGCAGACTAATGGTGGTAGACTTTTGCCGGTGCCCTAATTAGATCTGTAAATGATCCAGGGAGGTGACATGTTGACTGTTCTGACGGGTTAAATTAGTCCGGCTGCCTTCAGACTCTGCCTCACTCACCAAACAATATATAATGTAAAAATAACTTCCTGCTTCTTAGATTAAATTTAAAATGCACTTTAATGTATCCCACAACCTTATAGGACAAAGGCTCCACTTCTTCCCAAATCAACCACTGTACAGTACATAAATTCCTGGCTGTTTACCTCAACATCAGAAACACCACTGCCCTGTAAAGTAGATGCTACATGCCGACAAGAATAAGATCCCTTCGAGTGTCCAGGACACAAACTGTGATGATGCCTGTCTGTACGTACAGTTTTACTGTGACAGTAATCCTCTTTGGTGCCAAACTTCATTGACAAATTTAGGAATTTTAACTAAAGACAAATTAGAACTAACTTTCTCAAATGTTTATATTTTTCCTCAACTTTTGCCCAACTAACAACCAAAACTCATCTTGACTTATTTTTATTCATTAGCTTCACGTTAACGAGGAGGTTAATTAACGTAAATGAGGCTGTGGTCAGTTACGAGCAGAATAAACCTCATTTTCCCATTTTGCATTTTCCATAAGTGTATAATCACTAATGATACATTTAGCATTGAAAACACACAAAAAAGAGCTTCTTTTTTTTATTTTCCTCTGAATCACATATGAAAACTCCACATTGTACGAGTTAGCGGTGCACGTACACACACTTAATGTCTTCCTGTGTCTAGTGTTTTCTACATTTCCCGTCCCTAATTGCCTAATAATTTAAACACACTTATGTTGGCTCATTAGCTGGGTAAGAAGGGGGGAAACACCTGCACATTTACTTAATCAACTCCAAAAAACACTGAACTGAGTTCAGGGGCAAGAAAATATACCGAGACATAACAAAGTGGTCTCAAGACATACAAACTTTTAATAGAACTCCTACAGTAAAAAGTAAATATGAGCATTTATGCTTTTGTTAATCTACCTGCAGAGACAGGCAGGAGCTGCTTTCTGGGACTGTAAATCAAGAGTTTCCTCTCTTTGGCCTTCCACTGGAAAAATAATGAAGGGATTCATGAGGCCTGCAGCAAAGAATGATGAATAAAGTAAATGTCCAAAAGAAACCATTAATGATATTAGTGTGTGTGTGTGTGTGTGTGTGTGTGTGTGTGTGTGTGTGTGTGTGTGTGTGTGTGTGTGTGTGTGTGTGTGTGTGTGTGTGTGTGTGTGTGTGTGACACACAGAACTGGTGAGGAAAATGATAATTTGTGCAAGTGGTGCAAAACCTGAAGGGGAAGCAGTGCTGTCAGGAGTCTTTAGTGCTGAATGGGCAGCAGGTGATGTCTGTGGAACTCTACATTAACAAATGCTGAATATTTTTAATGGTCTGACTTAGTTGTTCCACTGCATTTTTTTAGTCTCTGTTCTTTGTTGCATTAAACTCCAACTCTACAATACATTAGTGAAATGTGGTTATTTCATTTCTCTGACTCTAGACGTACACCAGGTATGTTAGAAGTGGACTCCGTCCTTTTTCTTTTATTCTCTGTATATAGATGTAGGGAGTTTCTTCGTAGATTCCAGTCCCTGTTTAAGTGTTTAATTCAAAGTTTGTGTTTAAAGTATTGTTGAGTCTCAGGGACCCGATCCCTTGGCCGAGCACTTGTAGTCCGACATTGATTTTACTCGCTTCCTCCTGCACTTTAAAGCTGTTATCATCAACATTTCTATGACAGTGGGTCACTGGACCTCTTACATGTGAAATAACTCACTCTGACCAACTGTATATAGATGTATAAGGTGGACAAAGGCAGGCATGATATTATAAAATAAAGTTATAAAGTTAAGAGTTGTTGCTCCTTTTACTCCTGGACTTCAGGGTGTTGCTTTGGCCCCACCACCTGGGACTGGATGCAGCATTTAGAAAAAGAAATGTGCAGTAACTGGCCTAGATGGAGGTGTTTCCAGTGAGTAACCTCATACTGTGCGTAGTACTGTATATGTCTAAATCATCCCATCAGATGGTTGCACACACACATATTGACTGTAAATATATATGGAGGCAGGTTTAGTTGCTCCCCAGTAGTTGCACTAAATGTCGACAGTTGGTTGTTTTCTCGGTCTGCAGTGTATTTTTCTAAATGCTGTGTTTGTATTGTCAGATTAGTGGGTTTGAATGTGTTTTCATTAAAATGATGTTGATATATGATCCACATGTTCTACAACTGTAACACGGAACATGTGGAGCATCATTTAATATTAATTGTCAGAGACTCCTCATGCATCGTAGCCTGACCTCCCAACTTCTAAAGATGCTGCAGATCTTTTTTTTGTGTGGATGACATTAAAGTGCAGTTTGTACTGAGAATGTCATTTTTCACGCGGGACTCGCTGCTCCTGTCATCAGTGATCGATGTGGAGACTTTAGGACGGACTTGGCCCGTGCAGCATCAACCTTTACCATCTTCACCGTCACACTTTGCTCAAACCTCTCTGTGCTGGAAACCTAAGACTGGAGGACACAAAGGGCCATGTAAAGCATCTCACCCTTCCCTCTCAGTATAGTAATTAACCTGCCTCTCACCTCCCTGTCCAGCTGCGTCCTCAGAACAGCCTGGCAATCACCAGACACTTCACACAACAGCCTGCACACTGGAACTTGACCCTCATGGGTCCCTTTCTTCTTTTGTGACACTTCTCTGTGCGGCACTTCTCTTTCCAAACGATGGCGGCCTGCCATTCCTCGCACACACGCAATGTCATCGCAGCCCGTAATGACTCGGTGTCTCTATTAAAACCGTTTGAATGATCACTGTGAGTTTGCAGCTACTTGTAAGTGATTTCATATGTGGCACTAAGGGACAGAAAAAAAAATTCTTGATGTGCAGCTCAAACGGCTGAAGTCAGTAAATCACAGGCTCCACTCTGTCCGTAGGCAATTTTCAAAGCAAGAAAACATTAAAGACTTATTAACTTTTAGTGGACTTTCAATGCAGGTCAAGAAATGGAAATAGACTAAACAGCCAATAAAAGCATGAGCCCTTCTTTGGCGTAAGTCATGACAAAAGCAGCTCTTAAATCAGATGTGAACAACTCTGCCTTGTTCCTAACGCAGCCTGTCTAGAAACTCCACATCCAACATGTTTGTAAGGGTGAACCTTTGGGACAGTTCAGCACCTTTATTTCCATCAGTAATTTCCTCTCCTTGGCTGATGACCTTCGAGCCCCCGGACCAGGCTGGTTTTGATTAACAGTGCTGCGTACTGTAAGTGAGACCTGCAGGGTTTGTGACGCTGTGATGGATACTCTGAAAAAAGTCACACCGTCCAGGTTTTCCACACTGCCCACATTGTGTTGGACAGAGAAAGGAATTCGAATGTCACCTTGCATTATATCACAGCTTTCATGCTTCTCAATAAAAGACAGCTACATTTTCCTACATACAATTTCTCTTACTGGCAACCCAGCGAGAGAACATCGTCTCTTACCACCAAGAAATTATCCGAGCACTGTCTCGTTACATTTCTTTCAAACGTTTCGGGGAAATCTCTCGATTTAAACATCTAGGTGCGGCTTCGTATCGTGCCAGCCTCACATTGGAATATATATTGTTGTTGGCTGGATCAGCAGGGTGGTGTTGTGATTGGTGTCATGATGCTTCAGCCACAAGGCCTGGGCTCAATTCCCCCTGACAGCCAGAATCCACCCTGCTGAGGTGCCCTTCAGCAAGATATGAAATTCTTCCCAACTGATTGAATGCAGTTCAGACTGACGTTAGCGCTGCATGAAAAAACGCAGCCCTCTTATGTTATGGACAAAACTCAAGAAAGTTAAAGTGGATCAAACTTCTCAGAGCAAACCTTTACTGCTCGATAACAAAACTGAGATTTATTTTTTTCCCCTTGTCACTGTGAAATGAGGCTGAAAACTAAATTCTAACCTGTTTGAAAATGACTTTACAGAGTCCTGTAATTCTGTCTCATTATTATGAATCAGTATGCAGTGTTTTAATTCCATTATATCACAATATTAAAACTTAAATAAGAACAATTTAATTATTGAAGAATATTTGTACATTATTCCTCCTTTTCCCTTTTCAGACCCTGTTTCTTTTGTGTGTGTATAAAAATTAAATCAAACTAAAGTTACTAAACCACCCAAACTCATGACATTTCTTAGTCTTTTCATCAAGAGAAAAAAAAGTTTTCTTCATGCAACTTTGGCTTCAACACAACAAATAACTTTCTAAAACATCTCTGCATTGCTAGCAGCGCCTCCTGCTGCTGCTGCTGTTTTTAAGAAATGTACTTTAGGTCCCAGATGAGTCCAGCAGCCCTGGACTGTGAATCAGTTTTGGTGAACTGGCCAAACTGCATTTATTAAAACTGGCACCAAAGCATTTTCCTATAAACAATGATTAGAAAGGAGACGTAATCTGGTGCTGATACGTACATGTTTCAAAGCCAAGACAAACTCTTTGTGATGTTTTTGTATCACAATAAATTAGACTATGATACATTTTCCCATCTCTAGTTTTTGGAATCTGATCCTCTAAGAAAATCTCTCCCGATGTTTCAGTTTTCTCATCAGACTACAGGATATGATCGTGATAATGTCCTTACCCAACAGAAATGAGCACCGTGTTCATGCTCAGATCGATTTCCTAAACTTATGTTGTTCAAAGACCTCATCACCTTCAGGTTTGATTTATCTCCATGTTAACTTCTGATAAATGTAGAGTTTTATTTATTGTTCCTGGGGCTGAGAATATTGTCCCACCATATGAAACCCTTTCAAATCCCTTTGGATAACATGAGATATGCAGCGCTGTCAAGCTAAAAATAAGTCGTTATTCTTGATTCCTGACAGTGTGGAGGTTCGTTGATGAATACGTACCCCTCTGCACCATTTCCCCCCCCCCCCTCCAAAGACACCTGGTGGAAAAATCCATATTTCTGAACCTTTTGTTCTGTGGACAGAGACATTTCAACAGATTTTCCCCAATTTGACTGATTGTCCCTGTAGAGAAACCAACACCTGAAGCAGTCACTCATGGACGTCCATAAGCACGGACTCGACTGTATAACATGTCACATTCACATACTATTGTTTCTCCACTGAGGCCTGAACAAGAGCCTCGTTTTTGAGAATCCACACTGGTGGAATTTTCCAGTCGGACAGGGAGTAAAAGTTCCACTCTGTCGCACGTTAAATGGGACATAATTTGAGGTACAGATCAACATGGAATTACCATACTTCCACAAATCCAGAAGGGATGTGCCCTCTGTAATTAGCAATAAAGCCCAATTCATTTTGGCTATGACCAGCTTTTCTCCAGGCACTTACTTAATCCCAGAGCCACATTTTCCCACCTCAAAAAATGCCACAGTGGAACGTTTACATCTATATTCACACATTTCAGTGTCTCGCAGTGCTGCAGCATCTGCTAAGTAGTCTTTTGAAAAGCTTCGAAGTGTCATCTCTGGATAAATGCTATTTTCAGTGGGCTGTAATGAATAGCACTTAAAAAACTGAATGGCTCTCATATCAGGTTTTGTAGCCAAAGTATTTTGGGGGACAATGAGGGAGGAATCACAAAGCAAAAGAGACACACAAGCAGAGTTGAGTAATGGCCATGTAATCTGCCTCCCTCCTTATATTTTCACTGTGATTATTAACTCTTTTATGTATATTTATCTTCTAACAGATGCAGTAAGTAGTGACACCCAACTCTGGTCCCACCCAGTAACCGTCTCTTTGTTGAACGATGGCACGGACGGGATTCAAGCCCTGAAAAAATGAGAAAAAGAGGAGGGTAAGTGCAGGTGTTGGATCATTACTGTCATTTTTACATGATGATATCATTGTGCCTCCTTCCAACGGAGCAGATCCTTTATCAAACACATGCTCTGCACTGCACAGGCCTGCGAGTCAGACGAGGTCTCAGTTATCAGCCCTGAAAAGGCAAAGTTCATTCATCATCTGCTCCTCGGGAAAGAGACGGAGACGTTATAATGTGCACACATGCAGCACGTCTGCCAGTGTCCGTAAGTCTTTACTCGATCTTTGATCTGCTCACAATTCATAAAGTAAAAAATTGCGTTACCTCATTGGTAATTCTGAACTTCACCAGTTCAACTATCAGCTTTTTTTGTTTCTGTTTCTAAATTTCCGTCACTGTGTGCGCACTGGAGTTGTCTTTAGTTGAGTTTCAGTCAGAACCAGCCTCAAGCTTAAAGTATTCAGGGCTCCTGCTGCTCCTTTAACTGCGTTCGGACTATTTTTATAGGAGGGCTGTTTTATCAAATGTGTAAACTCCACCTGCTGAATGTTTTTATTATGGAAGAAGATCACCTCTCCTGTAAAGAGGCTCTTGTGTTGTTATTTCTTTCTCATTGCTCCGCTCCGTGTTGAATCTAAAATCTGATACAAGTGCTATTCAGTTTTAAGTGCTATTCACTGCAGCCTGAAGAAAATAGCATTCATCCATAGCCTCTAAATAAAGAGACTTTCAGTTTTCTGTACCCGTGCCTCTTTTTCAGAATCTGTGCTTTTACTGGCAGGTCTTCTCACCAGACCAACGGACTATAAATATGACCCCTCTGAATGCCCACATCCTTGCCCCTAAAATAAATCATGTGCCTTTCAGCTGGAGCAGACACACGGCACCTAACAGGACAGCCTGTAAACGAGACAAGCAGAGTTCTCAGATCACAATCTACCAACACACACACACACACACACTTAGAGACACCTACAGACAACAGTAGAGTAGAGCAATCCTCTGAAGTACCCTGGGAACTCGGCACTGCTGGCTCAACTCACGGCTCTGACTAACTGGATGCCAACTCCAGCCCAGCACAGACAGAGAATAGGAGCCAGTGTGGGGACCGAGGGGACTGGAGCTCATCAGAGGGGTTGACTCAGTCCTGCCTACTCCCTCAACGCTGTGGGTCTGGCACTGTGCACAGGTGGAAAACGGAAGAGGGTGAGTGGGTAATCACAAGGGTGTTGGCTCCGTTCTGCCCACACAGAAAAAAAAGAACAGCCCACAACTATGGCCCCTCTTACCAGCTTGTCGTGTGTGGTTTTTTGAGACTGTCATCGCAGAGTTTCAGCGATGAGAAACACAGACGTGGAGGAAGAGGAAAGAGAAACCCACTGAATTCTAATTAATACATGCTGCAAGCACAGAAGAGGCAACGATCCTCAGAGGGAAGAGGTGTTTTGTTTTTATTGTGGACCAGAACTTAGACTGAGACTACAAAGGAGTGAGCAAATACAATATATCACAGCTGTATATTAAACACTGTACGCTCTGTTTAGTTCTGCTACCGAGGAAACAGGCAGACAAATTCAATTTGACTACGACTGCCGTTCTGTCAAAAGCCTCACCCTTCCCAGGAATTATCTTCAGTGATGGTCTTTCCTTCCTACTTTAAGGCAACTTTGCAGTTGTGAGCGTCTAAGCTGGAAACAGGCTGGAGTTGTTTCCTTTGCAAAAAACACCTGTCCAAACAGCAGCAAAGCCAAGGGCAAGTCTCGCCTGTCAGCATCGGTGACAGCTCTTGACAAAAATTCAGCAGAGACAATTCCTAAGACGTCCACTCAAGCGGAACAATGCACGTGTGCAGGAATGACCCCAGCTGGGCTTCCTCACTTTCCATTAAGTCTCAGTGATGTTTGTGGAAGCTCTGTAACGTACACACACTGATGTTTAACAACACCTGGAAGAAGATAAAGTCTTTGTTTTGTTATCTAAATACTAAACCAGAGCCTTCTTACAGTTGTGTAACAGCAACAAAAGGCTGGACGAGCTCGGTGATTAATCAGTACAGCTTCCAGGCATTTATAAAGCCATTTGTATCATCTGTCCAGGGGATGTTTCAGTGGAGATTTACGGAACAAAGACCAGGTGGCTCATTAGCCAACAGAGACTTAAGTTGAATTGTATAGAGTGGGATCTTTGCAGCGTTCAGGTTTCAGTCCTTATGCTTAAGTTTCAACACATGGATCCTTAATCTGTAGTGCCGTCATCAGCTATAGTTTATTTCCCATCACCTTCTCTCCTCCGGAGCCGACGCCTGTTGGTTTGTGTTATCATCGAGGAGCAAATAATTAGTGATACCAAATGTGGTAACAAGCTAACAAAGGCTGAGTAACGATAAACTTGAATTTTTGTAAAATGATACTACTCAAACTAACATCATTAGATAATTCAGGATATACCAGAAAATCACAAACCAAAGATATTCAGTTTATTATCATCATCTACTAATTAGTTACTGTATAAAAACAAACTGTACAACCCAACACTTGTTTTGCATGTAGCATTTTTATTGAGAAATGACATCGTCTAAACATTCACTTTAACTGTATGTTCTGAATAATTTTTTTTAAGCAAGCACATATTTTTTTTACATGATCGGAACTTACAGGATGATTTCTGACGAATGAAAGGACTTCTCAAGTTGCTTTTATTGTACAGTTACATATTCTACACATTTGGGGGATACTTCATGGACACCACATTAAATCCCATCGTGCCACGTACTATCACATGGAAAATATATCTGTTAAAATCAGGTCAAAATGAAGATCTGACACATTTATGCCTCATAGTCTTTTAATATAAATTCTGTTCTATAACGGACAGTTGACCTCTAATAACCTCTGCTTGACACTCAGGTACTTCCTAAGTCATAGTCGTCCAGCTTTATCAGTCCAGCATGTGAATTGTCAATATGAAGCTGGGAAAGTCACATATGTTAATAATGTACAGTAATGCTGAATTATCAAAATATAACATAGACTTGAGAAGAAACATCTGGAGAACAGAGACTCTATTTAATATATGCAAATGATTTTCAAATAATCTGCAGAATATAAAATGTAAAAGTTGATTTAAGGTCATAAATGAAATTATTCTATGTAAAGTAAAAGTACAGAGTACACGTTACAGCCCCTAATTGGCAAATTGAAAACACATTAATTTCCATTCACTAGAGCTTTTCTAATGCTTATTTCCACTTCTGCTGAACCGAGGAGCACCACAGACATAAAAGAATAAATCATACGACAGAGGATTCGGCTTCACCTCCCAGTCTATGTTTTATGAGCTCGTGCATGAACCCACTTAGCAGTTTTAAGGACAGAAGATTAAACAGGTGATGGTGTTATTTTTAGAAATGTATTGCTGCATGTCTAATCCTTGAAACATATGGCTCTAATGGGATCCTCCTCTGTCTAATAGGAAATAATTACAGTTGAATGATTACTGTAGTTTCTCCTTGAAAACAATCACAAGCATTCGCTTGAATTATTTCTTTATATACTGTATTTATGTTTTAGATGAATAAAATTATAGCTGCACATACATTTGAAGAAACTGAAGAGACTGTTTCCTCTTTAATAACCACCCAAGAAATATCCGAACTACAGACAAAGGCCTCGAAACCACACAGTCAGTTCACACCCAAACATCCTGAGAGAGGAATACTGACTGAAGATGACTTTACACGATTCAGAGAGAGAGAGATTGTGTGTGTGTGTGTGTGTGTGTGTGTGTGTGTGTGTGTGTGTGTGTGTGTGTGTGTGTGTGTGTGTGTGTGTGTGTGTGTGTGTGTGTGTGTGTTACAGGGGGTCACTGCACCATGCACATAGAGCTGCGAGGGGGGTTGACTGTCCTGGCCCCGGTGTCCTGAATGTAGTTCGCAATGTCTGCCTTCACCACTCGCTGAAAAGATGCAAACACACACAGAATTAAAGGCTCTCGCATTGTGAACAAAGTTAAATCACTACAACATAAAATCTAAATAGATTTCAGTATCCTCCATCAAGACTATACCTAAAAGTAAGCCCACCACATTTTACATCTTTACAAAGAGTTCCAGAGAGTGTGAAATATGCTATAAACTCAAAGTAAAACTTTGATAATCCCAGTAAAGCATATCTTTTTATAAATATATATAGACAGCTTTGAAAACAATTTATTTGCTCTCTTGGTGATAGATGAGAAGATTGATACCACTCTCATGTCTTTATAGCCAGTTAGCTTTACTTAGTTGGGGGAACGGCTGGTTCCTGATATGGACAGTATGTGCAGAAACAGTGCAGCTGACACTCAGCTAACTTTGTGGCATTTCATATAAGTTCTTCAAAATAAAAGCATCCATCTGGTTTACCACAGGAAAGCTTGTAACAACAATAACACCACACAAAAACATAAAAGTAAAAATAATAAGTTGCTGTTTTAAAGGGAGAAATGTGATGAAGTATTTCTTGTTCACTCTGTCGCTGTCTGGCAACAAGCAGACATTGTAGGAAGTCTTTAGGTTGAGCTAACATCAACTGGCAGTTACTTTCTATTTAACAGACACACGAGAGTGATTCAAAGCGTCTCTCAGCAAGAAAGTGTGTTTTCCAATTGTTGATTGGTATATGATTAAAAGTCAGGCTACAAGTCTGAAACCAGTCACGTTTGTTGTTTTCATCACTCTCAACAAACTCAACGAAACACACATAACTTAACTAATTCTATGACAACACAACATAACAACAGAGGAGGTGTGATTCTACTAGTCTGACGTTTCTCTTAGAGCTCTAATCCGAAGCACACCTTTCTATTCTAACAGATATAAAACAGATGTACTGGAAAATATCTGTAACGGTGGAGACATACTTCCAACTACTGAACAGAACATATTTTGCTTTGCTGATTGTTCTCTTGTCTAATTGGGCCTTCATCCTGTGGGTAGTCCACCAGCTCTGCCTTCACGATCCTCTGAACGGGTTCAACACGTCAGAGTAGAGGATGGATGGAGGAAAGCAGTGTAACGAAAAAGAAAAAGGACAAAGGCACAGGAGACGTTGAAATGGAGACCAGGTAAAGACAATAGCAGGGAGGTGAGGAAGACGTGGAGAATGTAATGAAATGTAAAGGCAGACAAAACAAATAAAGACCTGACATCAACATGCACTGTTCACACACACTAAGTCAGACCAGCAGGGTGACTTCTAATATAAAAATATCAGGGAGTACATTTTCTGACGATCTACTCTGAGAATTACTTGGAATTTAATTTTATGTTGCCAAACTATGTTTGTTCCTCTGGTTCAAACAGTCAATTTATCAGATGGGTGATTTCAGAAACTACAGAAAACTTAACTTAACGTGATGTCGCTCCAACCTTCTTTAACTTTCTATAGCAGGTGTAAAATTTTAGGCATTCATAGTTTGGACTTGGTGGGAACTCAAGCTCAAATTAACCTTCACGGTGCGACAGACTGCTGGACTCTGTGCTGTATTACCACCACAGAGCTGACCACATGGCTGAAAACCAGCTCGGTTGGCTGTGTAACTAACGAGCTGCCGAAGCCTGGTGTCAGAGTCTGTGAGTGATCCATCGCCTCGCTATCTGATCCAGCAGACAGAGAACCATGAATGAGAGGGTTGACGTGCAGGTATAATACTGTCAGGGGTTGTAACCCTCGTGTTCAGCTCCCTAAACCTGACAGCTGATAATGAGGCTTTGCTAACCCCAAGGCTAGACCTGAGCCATGACCTGCTCAAAGGATCATTCCTTCACATCTCCAACTTTATAAATCTGTAGTCTTTTCAGTGAGAAGCACGTCAAGGTTAGAAATATAATTGTCTAATTGTCTGATACACTAGTATATTTTAGTAACCATAAATACTTTGACTTTCAAATACTCTATGATCTGCAGACATCGTCAACACAATTTGATTAATGTGATAACAATTTCAGAGATTTTAATCTTTAAAATGTAAAAAACACTTTACAAAGACTGATTTTATCTTAACAAACTGGATCCAGCCACTCGCTCTGCTTGATAAACCTGGATTAGAGCACTTTGCTTTTGTGATAGAGTTATCGAGGGAAGAGGAAGAAGGGAAAAGTAGATGGACAGCTTCATTAGTCGATGCTCATTTTAAGCTGGTCAGAAGCAGTGTCGAAGATGGGAGAGGGGCTTGAGAATTTGCCTAGTCCTTCTCCTACATGCTCTCCCGTCTCAGGAGGTCCTGACCTCTCTGTAGCCCCCAGGCTCATCAACAACAACTACCCAGTCAGTGTGGCTCCAACCGGTCATATCAGACAGAGGATTAATGCTTGTGGGGGAGGTGACCTTGTAAATCCTACAGCTGGGCACCTTGGACTGGCTGGCAAACCCTGCCAGCAGACCCTGTTTAGGCCCAAAACAGTGGGAGATAAACCAAATAAATCAGACAGCCTGTACTAACCTCCTCACCCCTACAACTGCCTACCTTTAACCTCTGACTTCACGCGTTAATGTGGTCAATGTGGGTCTATTTACAGATGGGCAGCGTCATTGGCAGGTAGGCCATCACAGGAGCCAGACGTAACAAAATCATGTTTATACAACAAAAGGCCCTTTACAGTGTGTGGTGACCTTCAATGACCTAACACACTCACTGTGACCTCCCTTAAATTCAGGCAAAGCATTAGACATCAAGCTAGTCATCGGCTACTTTCACGCTTTTGCTTTAAAACCAGAGTGATCTCTCAACAGGGGCTGGGTGGCTGCAGAACAGAGAAAAATCCCAGAGCAAATAAGCCATTTAACAAAAATTATGGAGAAATTTGAGAGATAGACTTTATCCGTTATGGCTCACCTGGGACTGCTCTATTTCTGCTTTGTTTAGTTTAACACCAAGAATCTCAGCAGCCACTCTCTGGAAACAAAGGTACACCTAAACAAAGACAGAAGAGGAAAAATGGGACAAGGTATCTCCAAAGTCATTCCACATTTTATTGGCGCTTATAAAATCAGCTGATACGAACCGAGTCCCCTGTCTTGGCTGATGCAAACTGACTGACGAGGCCGTTCTCTTGGCAAAAGCGCTGATGTTTGTCAGCCTTCACTGTCCTCATGTGCTCCAGGTCGACTGTGGACGAAACACAGCGTGACGTGTGAGAAAAATTACAAAAGATAGAAAGATTTATACAGCGATTATACAGCACTCTAGCAAGGTTAACTGTCACATATCAGAACATAAACAGAAAAGATAACTGTTTACACTTGAGTTAAGATGGAAGGGGTCTGCCTAGTGTACAGGGATGGTGCACATAAAGACGCAAGAAAACAAACTGTAATTCAATTGTTATCTTGCTTTCAAATCCAGCTGCAGTGTTCACTGTTTTTATTTATGGAAGGAGTTCATTTCAGGGGGTCTGAGAGTCGAAATGATCAGTTCGGTAGCCTTAAGCTTCAGGTGACACATCCCTCAGTGTAAGCCTGGTACAGTTGCACCCCGAAGCCACAAACCTATATTCGACCTGACACAGACAAACCAGCCCAGCTGCAGAGGAATACTTAAGAAACAAAATGAGGATGACCAGAGTCTTCAGGCTACACTCACAGTGAGAGTGTAGATGGAGAAAACAGTTTGACTTATGAGTGTGCTGCCCAACAACTGGGACTGTCATCTTCATACTGATTTACTGTTAGCACACAATGGCAGTACCTTCCTTTTTAGCTATTGTGATCACGTTCCTGTGCATTCGACTCCTGTGCAGTGATACCAGGCACTTCGCTTCTCTCCTTCCTCACTATGGGGTCATGCTGGGGTCGATGAGGAAGGTCACCTGGGGGTCTTACTGCTGAAAGCAATAGCTTTGCTCTTTATTTCTGGCTTTGTACGCAAAGGCGGACACGCCCGGTATCTGGTGCATACATGTCTGTGTTAGCTGGAGGAGGTTAGGCTACTGTACGGTGTTGCATTTCTCTCGTCCCCCCGAGTTTTGCTCTTTGTGTGAAGTTTCATTGAAGTTGTCAAGGATTTACCCCGTTCTCATGCCCCTTAGTGTGTGTGTGTGTGTGTGTGTGTGTGTGTGTGTGTGTGTGTGTGTGTGTGTGTGTGTGTGTGTGTGTGTGTGTGTGTGAGGGAGGGAGCGGTTATTAAGCCAGAAGCAGAGAAAGAGAAAGAGACAGATACATAGTAAGGAAGAAATGTAAACACTGCACTAATCCAGTATTATTAATATCTCAGTAAGTCATATGACCCAAATGTTAAAGGCCAATCCACAGAGACAAAAAAACATTTTGAAAGAGTCATTTTAGTCTAAAATGAATATTACCATCATCATAAGTGACATATAAACACAAACCTTTCTGGGCAAGGGCAGACACTTTTACAACTACTCAATGTCCAGGGCAGACTGTCATGTCTCTGCCTGTACATAAACATAGCTGTCTCATAGGCGTCAGCAGGTTATTAATTTCAGTCATTAACAGCGGAGGTACCCACCATGCTACTAGAAGTAAACGCTACTAATCCTTTGGATCCTGCACACTTGGGAAAGGTTATCAATCATGTGTCACGGTCAGATTAGCCAACATTAACATAGTGGCAGAGGAGGAAAGCACTTTACTGTAAGTAAAAAAGGTGTACAGTGAGTGAGGTTTCTGAATCCTACCTGTGGGTACGGGCAGCAATAAAGTAGAAAATAGATATGTCTGTCAATCACCTTCAAATTTCATGTTATAGAGAAGAAAAATACATCAATTAATAGCCTGATTTACAGTTAACAATTAATCATTTGAATAAATTTTAATAAACAAAAACATTAAACACTGAGAAAACAACTGAATAATAACAATAATAATAATAATCAGCAATGAAAATAAGAGATAGTGGGCCTAATTGAACCTTTAAGGTTAATTCTTTTATTCCCATCATAAAGTCCATTTAGTAGTTTAGAAGTTTTCATAGCACATCACTAGCTAAAAAATTCTTCCTTGTTGTGAGGTAGATAGTGCTCACATTTCCATTTGACTGACAGAGTTAACCCTTAAACTGTAAACACTAAGCAAACTATATTGTTATAGTTAATTCATAAAAAGACATCCTTATTTTGTATGTATTCTATTGAATAGTAATAATGAACAGCTCTGTAATTGCTCTCTACTGTTCGTGGACCTACATTCTCATACAAATGAGCTCTGCAGCATGTGGCATCTGTCTGCGTAAAATTAATACAGGACTAATCCCACAGTTTTAGTGTTTTACTTCATTTTTTTCCCTAATGTACTAATTTCTACTTATCAGATCAAAACAATCTTCCTTCAACGATCTGGTTTCCGTCTGTTTCTGTCAAACTGTACATCAGCTTAACAACCCCTAGGAAGTGACTGCAAATACTAAATAAACTGTTTAGGCCCCTGAGCGCATAAAGATAGTGAAGGGGATCATCCCTCGTCAAGAGTGATGGCCCTCCCTCACTCAGGTCACCATCAGTGTTTATTTAAAAGGTCTGTCTATTATTGTGAATTACAAGACAACAGCTAGAGATTAATATCTGGCGGATAAATTAGGCTTTTACCGTTAATAACTGGGTTGTTATGTGGTAACCTTTTACATAAATGGGAACTCAACCAAATGAGAAGAAAATATGGATGTTCCTCTCCACAAGTTAGTGTCTGTGTGGATGTTAGCTTAGCTCCTTCATGGAAAGAATCCTCTCACTGGCAGAACTGATTATCCTGAAACCAGACACACCAGAGGTTTTTATGTCACTAAAGACATGAAATTAGTAAAGAGGTTGGATTTGGGATGGATTGCTCTGCCTAGATCAGGCGTTTAAGCCAAAGCTCTTGCCATGTCCCCAAAAAGATGACAAACTGAATATCTATTTACAAAGAAATGAACAGTATGACTTTTGGTCTCACTAACAGAAACTCATTATAAACAATATATATAACAAAACATTTTACTTAGCCTGGATTAGCCAGTAGCTCACAGTAATTACGGACATTAATTAATTAATCTGTTTACCAACAGATCTTTTCTGCAATGCAACATGACATAATCCGACTATGTTGGCCAAACGTGTACATGTAAGTTCACATTCCTGGTGGATTACTGTGTAACATCAATGCCATGTGTGTAATGTTTACCTTGAGATGGTCACTACCTAAGATAAAACAGTTGCTGCTCAGATGATTTTCCTGAGCTGTTGGAGAATATTACTGCACTGTGCTTTGGTGTGTAGCGGGCTTTTTAAGCACACTCTGTCCCTCCAACTGGACTTCTGGATATAATTTCATTGTCTCACTGATACCTGAAACAAAACACCCCGATCAACACAGCCATCTGTGTTGTTTTAAGGAAGGACAAATATCTGTCCTCACTCGGTTACAGCCTAAACGAGGTACTATAATAATATAAACAAGAAAAGCGACAATTAAATAAAGTCATTAGAATGTCTTATAGGGAAATATTAACCTAAAATTTAATGTATTTATTTATTCTTTATTCTTTAGACTTCACCAATACAGCTCTTTACGGATGAAACCTTACACTGCACTACGTGATTCTCTGGAGGCTTTTTAAAACCGTGCTGTGTTAACAGAGACACCTACTTACTGTTCTACTGAGTCAGCGGCTGAGGACCAATTGAAACAGAGCAACAGCCACAGAATGAGTTTGACATCACACAGTTAATTGCCAGCGGCCTCGTTTTGACCCAAACAGCAGTTGGTGCAAGAGGGAGTTTGAGGGCTGAACGTGTGAACTGTGTGTGGTAGTAAAGGTCGGGCATGTGTTGTCAGGAACTGAGGGCTCTAACAGGTCATATCCCATTAAGCGAAAGTTACAGGGTTGAGCCTAATCAACCCCAGGGGAGAACCTATCACTTCCAACATTACCTCACACTATGCCTTTAAGAGATTCCTGTAAAGAGGGTTTGCCTCAGTTTCCCCTCATTGATGACAATAACCTAATTCAGATTGTATAGTGAGGGCAAGGATTATCAGACCAAGTCCAACTTTTACTGTACTGACTTACAGCTGTCCAAGCAAATTGTTCACTATGAACCACAGCGTTTAAAAACACCCCTGAACTATTCTGTGGCTCTGACATTCGATAGGGTTTTGTCAGTCTCGACTGCTCCACTCCGTGTTAACACTCAACTAACATATAAACAGTGTCACCAGTTCATATGTCTTCATGGATCCTGCACAACACTCTGTCATTTTAAGGCTGCCACTTTGATCCAATCTGAATCCAGCATCAAATCTCACTTTTTAGATTTCAGCATTTGCATGTAACTATATAGTATAAATAACTACAACTCCCAGATTTATTTTAGATCAGGATTCTGTTGTATTGACATCATGTTGTGCTGCAGAGAACGCTGCACCAGATCCATTTTTTCAGCACAGTACAGTGTTGTTTTTGGCATTAAAAAAAGGAGAAGTGCTCCATTTTTACACACAGAGAAAGTCATGAACGCGGCCTAGCACTATAGATTAGAAACTTAGACACATCATCACACAAGCTTAAACTGCAGTCGGTCCTGAAAACAACTGCACAATTTCTTTTCAAAGTTTAATAGTGAACTGGTAAAGTTAATTACAAGTGACATTTTATTTACCCTTAAATTTTCTGGTACAAGATAGAGGAAACCTTTACTACCTTAAAAAGTCAGTAAAAGTATAATTATTCTTTTTGTGAGTTTGATTAAATCCGACATTAACTTTCACAGCACAAGTGGCTAATAAAACATATTCACTAGTGGAATTTATGTGAATTTTAATGATTGGGTCCGACTGGTTTACATGACTTGGAGAAAGGTCATAAAAACAGAGGTTTCTAAATATGTCTTCAGTCTCTATCTGTACTGAAATATAATGTAAATGAATGAACTACCAACATGCTAGTTCAGTTAAAAATTTTAAACCGTTTTTTAACATACATACAGTATCGTGTAAAAAAGTTTTTGTTTTGTTTTTGACTACTCTTTAGACCCTATGCAGTCATTCATAAGTCAAGTAACTATCCAAAGCATACATTTCACACACATTTCATTGGACCTCAACAGTGTTCATACTGTTTATAGTAGCCAATATTTATTTTTTCAGAACTTCAGCATCAATGTTTAATGCAGTACCTGAAACTGAAAATCATTGTAATATTATTTTTGGCCACTTACAATTCAGGAAGACATACTGTAACTACAGCATCAGGGTAGTTGCACAATATTTTAGCAACCTTGCTAATTGTACATAGCTATTAGTGATTTTGCCCAACTGAATCTAAAGTTGTAGTGGAATTATTGGAAATAATAATCAGTATATTAAAGCTCGATGGTAAGTTAGTAATAATATCATGACTTTTCTGAGTGTGTACAGACAGATGAAGAGCTGTTTGTAGCCGGGTGTTGTCAAGGTGAGCGGGGCCCATGAAGGAGTCCTCAGGGACTCCTGACAGAGACAGAGCACTCTTTGTGCAGAGGCGCCCCTGCCCTGGTGGCCTGAAACGGGCCGGGACCATCAGGGGACTGGCTTTCCACTAGGTCAGAAGTGTTCTGTCGACAGCTCATTGATCACAGCTCATCTTGTCATATGATCGTTCTTCATGACACGACACACACACATGCAAATACACACCCACACATTCACACTTGAAAACATTCAGATACTCCACAGCGGCTAGTAAAACAACATGGTCTTCCTCTCTGGTCAGGGAATTTAAAACAGAGAGTGTCCTGCAGTAGCTCTTCAGGCAAAGAGAGAGCTATAGTGTCGGGCTCTCACTGCTACAGTAAAACATGAGGCTGAGGGCCTTGCAGGTTGGGTTAATGGGCTCCCAGGACTTGTGAAAAGTGAACAAAAGGCCCAGTTCTGAGTCGACCGCACAGGACGCTGCCTGGTCTTTCACTGGCCATGTCCTCCAAGCTCTCCTGTCGCTGTTAAACTAAGTGGACTTTTATGGAGGAGCAGTAATACATGCCTCTGTGAGCTGGCTGCATAACTATGAGCTATAAGAATTATACAGAGCACAGGGGAACCTTCAGAATTGTATGTGTCGCATCACTATAAGTCTACTCATAATTACAAAGTCCTCCTATGGGCAATGATGCGTTGGACTGTCCTACATATTCAACAGCAGCCACAGCAGTGAACTGTAACATGGAAAGAGTGTTCTGCTCTTGACTGCCTGAGCAAACATCGACCATGGTGAAACCCTGAAGCAGAAGCAGGGTGCAAAGACAGTGATGTAATATTTCGCACCGCAAAAAAAAGTAGATTTAGCAAAAAAAGTAGGGGAAAACTATGTTGATATTTGGAATACATCTATAATATATGCCTGTGGATCCAGATCAATCAGTTATTTACCCAACGCTGTGTCAGCAAGGCCCCTTCCAGGAATTCCTCCATATCAATGTTGTGGAGCAGTGGAGAAATAAAGTACAGCCTGAGTGTGATGAGGGTTCCAGGCAGCACTCAGGTCAGGTGGCTAAGCTGTGCTGTGCAACTCAAATGGCCCATGACTTACCACACAAGAAGGTATTCGAAGACTGATCATCTACTGCATGTGCAACAATATTTACTTTATGGATGGCTAAAATGAATGAGGACTTTCCATGTTTCGACAGGCATGAGAGTCAAGAAAGATGAGTGTGGAGACCAGAGCTTGGTCAAACTGTTGGTACAATTAAATCTCAGCATTTTATTCATTAGGCAAGTAGCACCAAATTGGCACTTGTTCCATTGCCCTTTAATGGAAAGACCACCTTTCAGCCACCTGCTCAGACTTAAATAAACTTAAATAATAATAATTATTAATAATAATTTCGTAATCAGTGCTAGACACATGTCTCCGCATCTGCAGCTTTGATTTTACACTGACTTATCAGTCACAGTGTAATGCAGCTGTAATTCTTCATTCATCCCTCAGTATCCTTGGTGTAACCTGAATCTCTGTTTCCCATCTTTTCCAGACTTACAGAAAGACAGGCAGGCTACAGTCACTGCGGTTACTAAGTCAATTTGATACACACGTCTAGTCTGACCCTTTACCTTCAATAAAATGTGAAGAGAAACAGGAAACACTGGATTTGTTGTAAACTGTAAACATTCCAGATCTTTACCCAACCATACACCAAGCCTTACTAGGTCTATGTACTGTATATATAATGTTTTACAGTGTCGAACCTGTGGTCGCGCTGCCCACAGTGCAACACAGACACTGCTGACGTGTTCATCTCCTCTATATGGGGAGGGGTGTTGGGGTAACAGCACTGGGCTTTTGTCCCACCACATGTCTATTGTGGCTAAACCTTTCCCTTGGGGGCAATTAGGACCTTTTAGTTTGTTGTAAGAGGACCTAAGTATGAGTGGGTTGAGCCAGGAAAAACATTTTTGAGCTAAACCAAAAACAGAAGCGCATTGAGCTCCTCAGCACTCCTGGACTTCTGAGCATCTCTCTATTAAGAAATGTGCAGGTCTACACTGAACAGACAGAAATTGTGGCAGCTTTACAGGGGCAGGGAGGTGACGGGGGTAAGAGAGCTGGGGAGCGGGGAATGCTTCAACTCCACCCTAGGCCTTGCCAAGAGGACAAACAACTCAAGACCAACAATGTTGGTGGCAAGGGCATGCTTCATCAGAATCAAGAGTTAGGGGAGATCCATGATTTGCTTTAACTTTCACATGGCTGGATGGAAAACTAGGGAGCGAAAAGTGTGATGGGTAACGGTATGTGTTGAGATCCACTGTAGCGTGCAGAAAGCAAATACACACATGTTGTTTAACACAACAGGAACATGCAGCCAACGAAAAGACATTACTGGAGGTAAAGGCAGCTGCAGCAGAAGTGTTAGTATATGCATGTGAGAGATAAGAGTTCAGAGTAGGTCCAAGTGCGTGACTGAAAGAGTAAGTCTTTGTGCACTGATGAAAGTGAATGTGCAAGTGTGTTTGAGCAATGGAACAAGATAGGGCAAAAAAGAAAGAAAGGGTAAAGAAAGGGTAGAGAAAGGCAGGTAAGATAATTGTGTGTACAGATTTTCTTCATCTCCCTGCAGAAGGAAGCGTTTTCCCCATGGCAGAACTGTATCAGCAGTGAACGGTGTAAGAACCTCGGAGCAAAAAGCCTTGAGTGATGAGGAGGGGTTAAGAGAACTGAACCCATTTAAGTCACCCAAATAAGGGCTGTACAAGCCCATGATGGATGCTCTGGAGTTCCTTAGGGAGAGAGTGCTAGCAATGGGAACGTTGGGTAGGGAGCGAGCAGGGGTCCTACAATCCCCACTTAATAAAAACAAATTGGTTTGATAAACGACATAGGCTTGATGTCTTCAAAGAAATATGCACACTAATTTCAATGACACAAGTCATTTTAAAAAAGTGATGACGTGTATGCTATTAGACAAAAATGCCAATTCTTTTCTGCCAGTGTCTAAAGACAATCTGATCTAAAACGCAAACAGTCACTAACAGGCCAAATGCAGCTGTTGTTAACCAAAAAACAACAGAATTTATCGTTTGGACTCATTTCAAAACCCACAGCACTTATTAGTCTACTAAAAATGAAACACTTGAGTGGTGGAGCAGATGACTGTGCAACAAGCCAACATTTCTCTTGAGAGGTTCCTGTGTACCATTCGGCGTTACACTGGGCTGCACTGTAATAAACAGTTGTAGTATGTTTAGACAGACCAAGAGCTTAGCATTCTTCCATTACCCATGTATTCCCAGAAACTTCACAAGTGTGTTCCTTTACCTAAGAGCATGTTCCTGTGCACATGTGAGCATCTGTGTATGTGTGGCATAAATAATTGTGGTGCCATTATTATACACAGGGCGCTGGGCAGCATGTAGAGGGCATGGGGGGGGGCAGCATACTGGTGCTTAACAAGCACACTTAACCCCAGCCGACCATACTAAGCCGAAGAAAGGAAAGGTTGTTCCCCAGCAGTGACATGGCACAGGAGGGCAGTCAGGCAGAGGGGACAGCATCATTAATGAACCAGTCTGGTCTATAGGCTCAATTATTATGCACTGGGTAAAGACAGTGTTCAAATAAAACTGGAAGGCAGGCACAGGGTAATTCAGGAAATTTAAGCTCAGTGCATACAGTAGCATATGTACTGTAATTAAGGTAGTCACATTTGATTGTACCCACCAAGAACAATTTTTTATAACAGGTCTTTTAGTTCATGGAAAAAACTTTCAGCTATACATGTACAGTATGTTTGCTCCAGCCAGCAACTGAATGCACACAGCATGTACAGCCAGTGGTCACCTTACGTTTATCTAAGTGGAAACACTAAAAAATTCTGAGTGGTGAAACACCACAATTTCCCCTAAGACAACCCCTCATTGAGACATAAATCTGTAGTGTTTTTATAAGGTCATACTTCTGTTTTGGTTGTCACAAACATGTTGCCTCACTCACTTTAACATCATGGGAATCATTTAAAAGAAAACTACACTCCTAATGTTCATCTCATTGTTCCCGACGCTAAATATTCAAGTTGAAGAGAAAAAACATCAAATGATACCATACTTAAAAGCTCTTGAAAAAATGCTGGGAGGGGAAATGAAAAAGTAAAAAAAAAAATGTAGGCGTGGACAATTCCAGCTCGATGGCTAGACTAACTTTCTTCAAGCTCCCTGAAAGTCCATGGGAGGGTGCAGGGATTCATAAAGTCTCGCAAGGTAATGGATTGCTCCTAGCGGGGCAATCTGTGTGGGATTCTGTTTTTCTTTTTTTCAGCCTGTAGGAACAAAAAAAAACACACATGGGCCATTTTCAGCAATAGAGCCATTAGTAGGAGGAGAGTGACAGGAGAGTGACTGTGTGAGTGTGGGAGTGAGGAGCCTGACAGCGGGATGTACACTACTTAAATATTACAGTACACACACTCAACCACACACCCAAAACCCAGCCTAAATACAGAGGCGCCCAAACTTAAAGCCAGGGCATTAGGAGATTCAACGGATGCTAAGACAAGAGAATGTGTTCTAGACAGGCGAATTAAACCGTGACCTATGATCCCAGTTGAGTAACATTAGAGAGAGCTTCCTGTGTGCAGGCACCACTATGTTGACCGTTCATCATCGCCCAGGAAGGTGGACAGTCACCATTACACACACACACCCTGACGCCTCACTTTACAATAACACGGCGGCAGCCATGACTCCACATCTGTCAAGCAAATGTTTAAAAAAGAGTCATCATTATTACTCTTTATTTTGGAGATGGGTGGATGGGTGCTGGCTGATAGGAGGAGAGTCATCTGGTTAACATCGAGTTTGTCTCTTTAACCAACGACTCGGGACAGGAGCGCTGGCTCGGACGGACGGGTGCTGGCTGGGAGGCAGGGGGCACAGATAAGCGCTGCCCTAGATCCATTGGCCCGGGGATCTTAAATCATCGTCAGTCACTCCCCAGAGTTCACAAACATCAGCATTCCCATCTCTCCAAAACCTCAGTCTTATCAACTGGCTTATCACTCCAATCAGTTATCTGGTGCTCCAACAAACACATCTGCTGCCATCAAACACTCACTCCTCCGTGCACAAACCCACAACTAAAATGGGTCAGGGTGAAACGAATAGAGCAAAACTGTATTTATCCACTGCGAACTGGTAGAAATGAAAATGTGTTTTTCATACTTTATCAACTGCTCCTGCATGAGTACTATAATGATTCTTCCCTATTGAAAAAGAAGGACGTGAGTTTGTGTTTATTTATGCATAACACTTACTTTTGTTCCCAACCAGGAAGACAACAGGCTGGATGTCTGATTCCTCATTGGCCTTCTTCACCATGCTGAACCAATCCTCCAGGTTCTCAAAGCTCTGGTAGTTGGTGATATCATACACCAGGAGAACCCCCTGCATTGATAGAAAGGAGAAAGATGTTAATGAGATGCCATGCTCTGGGAGATAATTTATGTGAGTATACAGCTTAATTTCATTCACATTGATATGACTAATATTGAGAGAGCAAAGAAACAGTAGGTGGCACTGCTCCTCTTCTTAGACTGGGGACACAGACTCACTCATTCACTCAAACAGAATCTGAAATACTATTATGGCCTAAGTTCACATAGACCTGTTTTAAACACAGTAGTCTGCTCATAAACACTTCCCAGTTTTGTAAGAGCACTCCAATGTCAGTGCAGAGTAGAGGTCAGGTTTGGTTATCTACTGTCTGAGCTAATGAATGAAGGCTGTCTGCCTCAAGAGATTTTCCTCCTCCCTAAGTAATCCTCAACACTGTATGCACTACAGAAACAGAGCTGCAACAACAACCAGAGCCATGTTTGAGCAAACACTCAGACCAGAAGGAGCTGTTTACATGAGCACATAAATTAATCAAAGAGTAAACACAGATACAAGAGCTGCTGGCATAATTCAAGACAAATAATCTCGTAGCTCTATCACTAGTTCAACTTTTGCTGCTTCTAAAGACGAAATGAACACGATCCAAAGTAAATGTCTCCTGTTTTCTTGCATGATGCAACACGACTAAAGCGCTCTCTGTCGGTTTTTGTTCAGCAGACACATACTGTCACAACATGTGAGGTTGGTGACGACAGCTTACAGCACAGACAGTTACAGAGGCTCTCTCAAACACCCATGATTGATTACAGCATGCACCAGGGTGGGCAATAGGTGTGAAAGTTCGATATAATGCTGCTGAGACAGTAGAGAAAGTGTTGTAGACAAGGATAATATGCACACCACTAGGGCAAAACTTCAAATAGGGCACTATAAATGCCAAAAATGTGTCACTTCCACTACTTTTAAAGCCAAGCAGACTCACTGAATGGAAAAAAAACTCCAACTAATGTTTGTCTAGCTTCTATAGACAAACATGACAAAAGTGAACTTGCATATAACTAGCAAATGGTGACAAGTGTCATGCCTGTGCCCAAATTTAAAGTCCTATACTGCTGTCTGGATCTCACATTAGACAAACCACAGGCTTTGAGTAGGCCTCCTCAAATAGATAGTGCTAATTTACTGCAACACAACCTGGGTCACTGATGTTGCTGTCACATGTACAAACTAGTACATGCTGACACAAATTATATCATTTTAATTAACACATTGTTTGGTTTTCTAAAGAACAAGCATCAATTGACAACTGAGAATGAATATATCTACTACTATTTTCTCCTCGTCTGTTTCATGTAGAATCAAACACTGGCCGTTACTGATCCCAAGCATTAGTCAATTTTGTGTTTAAAGTTTAATAAAATTCTGATAATTTATATGTAATACCATCTTTTCTTTATTTTTATTACAGTATTTACTACAGTTTACTGTATTAACATTTGTTCAGCGTGACACAAACCAGCCAAACAGTACTCTAAAATTATATTTATATATTATTATTATTAATAATAAGACTGGCCAATGTCACCAATACAGCACTATAAATCAATTGGAAGTCTTTCTGCATTTCCTATATCCTTTTCACCTTAGTGACAAAAATGCATAGCATTTTGTTTTTCATGTCTACTGTAATTAATCACAGTTGTTTTTTCATGTTGGAGGCAGCACACCAGAGATGCATATGTTGTTTTTTAGTCAAATAAAAAGACAACTACAGGGACCTTAGTGTGAATTTACATCAACTTACATGAGCTCCATATACATATTTATCCAGCATTTTTCCTCCTAAGGTTTGGCCGCCAATGTCCCACACCTGCAGGGTCACATTACAGTTGCCTACAGTGAAGAAAAGAAGCAAAAATATCTTTATTATCAGAAAAATGTGAACAAACCAGCTCTGTTAAAGGGTTTACTTTCTTTCATTAAAAGAAATTATCTGACAATCAATTAAATTAAGCTAAATTAGCAAAAGAGTGATATACCTATAATTTATGGTTTTCTATTCTCAATGTTTTTGTCCTTTTAAATCATTAACTAGTTTGTTTTAACAAAGACCATAATCCTGAGAAAATAACCCAGCAGTAACTGGACCCTGTATTTTAGGTAACAGATTTCTGTAATAAAAGTTAACATTGTTGATATACATAATGGAAACAATAAATCAGCAATTAATCTTTCATGCTAAGCTCTCTTGCCTGGCAGGTCACCCACACCTCACATCCAAGAATATCCAGCCCAGAGATCAAGGGGGATGAATAGGTACCTTACCCTCTAATTTAAACATTCTTAATACACTGGAAATAAAAAAAAACTTCTTAGTTAGTCTGAGAAGAGCAGTTTGAATTGTGCCATATCCTGCCAAGAAAAGTGAGGAAAATTATGTGCTGTTAAGGAAAATAGCAATAATTAAACACAAAATAAGGGAAAAAGACAACGCTTGTCCTTGTTGGTGGAAAGAGAAAAAAGTAGTGAATAAGAGAGGGATAGAGAAAGACAGGCACAAAAACCAAATCCAAATAAATATTTTCTTCCTCTGGAAAATGAAAGGGGTGGTTGAAAAAAAAAAAAGAGTCAAAAAAGAGGAGGAGGGAGGACCAGACAGCAAAGAGTTTATGTTGGTGTGATTAGGGCCCTGCGCTGAGCTGGAGCAGCGATGGGGAGCAGAGCATACGCTGTGGACACGGCTGGACGACTCAACCCCTTCACAAGTGCCCTTTTTAAAGCGAGGGAAGGAAACGCTGAGGTTCACAGTCACTACATCTAGACTATACAGTGTCAATGTAAAGCCACATTGAGCAGTGCAATGAATAACAGTTCCTTGGTGTCATAAAGAGCCATCTCCACCCATTCACTATGCTCAGACACTCACTTTATTTATGTTTCAGGGATTCACGCTGACTCAACAGCACAGAATTTTTCTGCTTGAAGTTTACAAGAAGTAGAAACTGCATTTGTGATAGACAACTAATAACATGGTCAGAAAAGGGTGTATGTTGATAAGATCCATGGTGAGAAGTTGACACAGAAAAAAACAGATTCCAAAAGTTAGAGTTTGACAGAATTTGTCAAGTAAATTTCACCTCTAGCCTATTCCCTTCACCGCCTGTACCTCAATGGTTTGGCAGGGACATCTGGAAGAGGTATTGTTATAAAAAGCACACACAGAGGAGGCTGTTGTGTGCCAGTCGGCCTCGCCTCACCTCTCCCTGCGCTGGAAAATGTACATTAAGTTTGACAAGCTGGGCCTTCATGGTGAGAGGGGCCAACCTTGGCTATAGGCTACTCTAACCCCTGCTGCAAAAGACCCTTACAGCCCCATAGAGACCCAGAGAGCCACATAACCTCTCCAATACAAGGTAGGGTGGGGGCCCAACGCAGTTGGGACCACCCAGCTCGCAGAGCCACCCTCCTCTTCACCAGCTCATCAACACCCAATTCCCCAGAAAATGGGCTGTTTAACCACCCCGGTGTTGAACCCAGTGTTGTTGCTGCTCCAGTGATACAGACTTTATGAACACTACATTTAAACAAAGCGTATAGTTCACACTCTAGAGATCAGTGATTATTTCAGGAAAGAGACTTACTGGAAAGACAAGTAAAACGATTAAGAGCATTTGTTCGAGTTCGTATGAAAGAGTGGAGGCCAGCCTGTGCTTTTAGTTGGCTCTTTTCATTCTGACTCCACCACAGCATTTTTGGGGGTTTAGTTCTCCTAAGTCTCATAAGCTGAAACTGACACAAAATCAAAATAGAATCCTTCAGCCAACTCACAAATCAGCATAACTTTTACTTTTAGCACTTAATTTGCCCTTCCTTAATGTTGTTTTATTAGTAATGAAAGAATGGAGCCACTTTGCAGATTTCTGGAGCTTAGGCCTTGGCAGAGTTTGAGAAATGTCATTTAAAATGCTGAAAATCCCCATTTCACATGGTAGGAAGTAAAAATGGAGAGCTTATGTCTAAATATAGCATTAGTCAATAAACATTTATTTTACAGATCTAAGGGGGATACAGAGTGTGTCTTTATTTCTGTGGTCTCAAGATAAACAAATAAGAACATGAATGTTTTATGTGGTGCAGGACAAAGATCAGTTGAACTTGGGAATCGGTGATATGGATATAAAATGTTAATTTATTTACTCTGTCCTGTGCCCACAGGATTATGAGCAACCCTCGCCCATTTGGACATAATCTGTCCATTGGCCTTGTTGAGTCAAAAAAAAGTGTGCCGTTTGCTCTGGAGAGAAGAGCTTTCAGAGTGAATAAGTCTGAGAAGTGGCAGACACTCTACAATGAGGAGCTACCAGAAAAGACACATTCAGCTCTTGAGTTAACCTGAAGAAAGAAGAAAGAAATGCTGCCTGGAAATGGTAGGAAAGAAATAAAAATTAAAAAATGACATAAAGTGAAAGTAGACGTTCAATTCATTTTCTGGGTCTACTTGATTACATAATAATATTATATACACAGAGATTGAAGCCAGTTTACACACATTCATCTAACATGCATAAACTGGGCATTTTATTAAATTCAGTGTATCACTAAATGCTTGAACAACAAGTGTCCTTGTTGAGTCTCCAACAAAATAAGCACTTGCAATAGATTATGAAGGTGTCTCACCTGGAAGGCTTATTCTCTTCAGAAAGAAATCCAGGCCAATGGTTTGTTTGTACTGCTTGCCAAAGGCCTCCTGTGCAAACCTGGTGGCGAGTGATGTCTGAAACAGAGACAGAAACATATAGAGACACAGAGGATAAAATCATCAGACATCAACAGGTCTAAGAAAATATCATTTAATGATTAATTTAATTTAGTGTTTTTAGAAAAAAGTGTTTTCGTGAAACCTTGAGTTAGAGAACAGCATTTGCCTAATAAACAATATTCACACACATGCATAAAATAAAACCCGAGTGAAAATCAGTGAAGACAGCCAGAGAAAAATGCAAGATTCTGCAAAACTACTTCCAGAAGAAATATACATAATATTAAAGAACTTCCTAAAGAAGTGATATTTTGGTGGTTAGCAGAAGTAGAAAAAACAATTTCTAATATTTCTAAAAGGTACAACAGTATAATTTATCATAGCACAACACTTCTGTGTCACTCCTTGCCAAACGAAGCTTTCTATTATATTTCATTTTCTAACATTTCAAAAAATACAACAGTATAATTTATCATACCACAACACTTTTAAGTTTCTCCTTTCCACAATAGTGTCCAGCCTTAATTCTTAGGTGATGTAGTCTTGAAGTATGCTCTGCTGGGCATTCATTTCATTATAAATCACTTTTCAAAACTTGATTTGTACCTTTAAAAACATTGTGATTGACTGGACTGTACGCTGATGTAACTGTCTGCCTACCCCGCCGTCTCACTGCTCAACGACGGATGTGACAGTGAAAATCAACATGAATTACAAAAACAGGTGTCAGGCTATGTGTCATGTCTCCAGACTGCAGACCTAATAATTGCCAAATTATAAAACCTCCATCACTGTCACTGCTGTGTTTGAGGAGGGGAAAAAAATTGCATGTTAGGGGCTCTCCTGAAATCCATGGGAATTCGTAGCACAGGCTTGACATGCCAAGTTTAATTCATTTTGATGGATGAGGATAGGAAAAAAATGAAGTGCTGAATGTCTATTAGCTATCTTTAGAGCAGTGTGCTTACATAAACACAACAGAAAAGTGAAGCAATGGGATTCCCTGAGTGTTCATGTGGCAGCAAATGCATTTTAATGTGGTACTTGACAATCACCAAGGGTTTGAGGATTTAAAACTAGATTATTTCTTTCAGTGAACTAAGCTTTTGCTTGAGCCAGTGCCCTTATCTACCTCCTTTCATGCTCAGGAGATTTAGGTTCAGCAAAATAATGATGCAAATAGGACAGGATTTCGTTCGAATGAGTCCAGGGAAGACAAGGGTTCACCAACCTTTAAAATAAAATCTTTTTGTTTATCCCAGCTTGGAATCTTTGAAATAAGTAAATCTGACCTCCTTAAATGGCTTTCCTGATTATCAAGTCCTTGGAGGTACACAATAAAATTGTATCCACCTAATTCTTCTTAAAGGTTTGCTAACCTACAGACTTTTTTAATCTTAGCATGCGAAGCATGGCACACTCGCAGGCTCGAGAGTGACTGAAAAATTACTAGAGGTGACTGACGCAACAAGGAGAAAATCGGCCATTTAAGTAGCCTAAACAATCACTGACAACACAGGAATAACAAGCTTGGACAGCAAAAATTTATTCCACATGCTCACGTTGGCCTAGTCGGCCATTTGTCTTGGCATTCCAGTAGCTTGGCTCTCCTCCCTCAACATAGTCCTTTTTTTCCACCATACAATTGAATCTAACCAGCGAATGTAAAAGCTGGCGTAATCCTGACACTCCAACAGAGAACAGCACAGGGTCACAAATGATACCAGTGCCGGGAAGTGGGGGAAGTTCTACTGAAACAAGAAACTAGTAAAGAGAGAAAAAATATGGCAAGCTGACTTTGTCCATGTGATGCAATTCATATGCGAGCAGCAGAGTATTTTTGCAGCATGGTAACAAAACAGCCTCTTAATTCTCTTTAATTAGTTCAGACAGATACAACTGTTGCTGTTCTGATGAAAAGGCTGACTGTAAAGAACATCACCAGGATACAGTATCCATTAATATACAGGACCTAAACCTAAAGCTTGTTTTACCCTACGGGTCAAAGAACAGCAGATAGTCTGAAAAAGTGAGTAGCTCAGGTTGAAAAATAGACCTGTGTGTAAGGTCGGCCCAGCGCCTTAAGAGCCTGGATAAATGTGAGACTCCGTATTTTAAAAACATCTTGCTCAGGTGGACAAGCCTTCCCACATCTCTCAATATTTCTGAATGGGCAACCAACCACAAGCAAAAATACCACCAAAAATGCTGTCCAAGAAAAACTGATCCGATTGCAATTTGCTGAGCAAATTGACATTAATAAGGGGGAAACGGCATTCAAGATGTCAGTCAGTGGTGCCTACTCAAAATGGGGGGCTGGGCTCCTGTTTTCTGCCCAAAACAGACAAGCAGGTAAGTCATTCAGACAGAGACGAGCTGACACCTGGCAGCAGTGAGAGGACGGTTATTAATGTAGCGTATCTACTGGGAACTGAGTTGTGTGTGTTCTCTGCACCCCCTTCCCCCGAAACTTAAATGTCGACTTTGCAGAATGAGAACATTCATTTTTCTCATTGGGTCTTTTACCATTACTGCTACATTCATTTTCTTTCTCCCAGAGGAAGGGGAGATTAGTTACGAAAGGGGATGTCTAGCTGAAAAGCACTTGACATCCCTGCCTCACGTTCACATTCGGGGATTCGAGATGCAGTGAAGAAGAAACGTGGCTGAACTGTCAACAACCTACCTGCTTTGCTGCAAATAACTGTTTGGTGTAATTAAGGCTAAAAACACTGTTGCTCATATCAATCTTTTTAATCTAAGCCTCTGCATTAATTTAAAGAATATATTGCATGATTCAGCTCTATGGTTTTGAAGGGAACAGAGAGCAACAGCAGTCCTTGTGTAAATTTAGCAAAGATAATGTGCTGACAAAAAGTATATTTATTCAAAGTTCACTACAGTCCAGTGTTATTTTATTCTGTCACATGAAAAAAAGAGCAAAAAACCTCATATAAGCTGTCCAGACATAATTTTCTAAAATGGGGCCTCGTCCTGGAGCCAAATGCATAAGGGGATCCTTGGCCAGGAGAAGAGAGGTATACTGACGGAAAACAAGCACCAGCTGCAGGAGCCAGGCTAAGCAAACTGTAGCCTTCCTTTATGAACTGTCATATTCTGCATAATAATGTACAGTCCAGTACTTTACCCCGAGGTTCTTGAGCAATAGCACCAACGTGTAAGACAAATGCTAGGCTCATGAAAATAAATCATCAAGGTAAACTTTCTATTCAAAGCAATTAAAATAACAATAACATTTAAATGTAGTCATTTAGCAGACACTATCTAAAGCAACTTAAAATGAGGTACACGCACACACAATGGAGGCAGAGCTGCCTTTTAAGGCACTGGCTCACTAGAAGCAACTTAGAGTTCAGTGTTTTGCCCAAATTAATGAACAACCCGCTCTACCTTCTGATACACAGCCACATTTAAAACAAATTATTGTAAAGTGTACTGGAATGACTAATTAACAAATGATTGGCAGTGCAGTTAGAGTTAAGCTAGGACATAATATTGAAAATCTGTATTGCAGTCTTAACCACTTAATTAGGTCTATTGGGGGTTCATATTGATAATTAAAGACATTTTATGAGTAACCGAAATTGGACTGGCACCTAAAAGCATGATCAAACACAGCAGTATACAGTGGCTGGTTCAGTTACTATAAAATACTGCTGACTGGACTTACAGGATCGACTCATAAGAGAGAAAATTATATTTTTAAATCCAGACTGCTTTCTGTAATTCACTAGTTACCGTTGAATGGAAAAGTATATTTTCATTTAGATAAAAAAATATTGCTTGCACTGAATGATTTGTCTCTAGCCTAAGCCTAAACATTTCAATTGAGACTACCCTTTTGTCATTCAAATGTACAGTACGATTAATGCTCACTCAGTCAAGCCTCTGTTTCAGAACTGTTTTTCTCTGAATCCATTATCCAACAGGATTAAGGATTTTTATCTGATACCCTAATTTTCTCCTGTCGAGCACAGATTGAGTTTAACTTCCTCAACTTCATTTCAGCTGTACCATAGTCATGAATAATCCAAGATCAGTGAGACTGAGCAACTTAAGGAAAACTGTAATACATAAAACATACTATAAATGTACATTTTACTAGTTTTTAAAGACTTACTGGTGGCCGGGGAATACAGAGGGAGTCAGTGTCATTAAATCATCACATGATAGAGTCTCTGCGTGTTTGACAATATGTTATGCTAAATGAGATGCCAAACATTAGCTCTTGTAGCAGCTAACAAACTGTCACATTCATTAGTTATATGGAAAGAAAATGGTTATTTAGCTACAATAAAAGACGGTTTGGCAATAAAAGACTGCTTTTATCACCTCCCATGTCTCTCACTGCCAACTGTATTGAAATTCAGTGCTCTGCAAGTTCCAAACTGAAATCTTTTTAAACTCTTTACTATAAACTAAATTCAGTGCCTGTCAATACAGAAATAGAGGAAAGGATGTATTCACAAACTAACAAACCTGAAAATCAAAATATCAACACACAAACAATCACTATAGTTTTGTTCACTGATGTTTTTTAAATAGAGTATAATAGAAAACATAAATACAGAACTACAGCTGCAACAACTAGTTGATTATTCAGTTGCCATAAAATTCATTTGCAATCTGCATTAATCTGCTAACTATGACAGTCAGCTTATAGTTTTAGGAAATGTCTCCCATCATTCCCTGGTTGGACACGCATGAGTTTTTTTCTACTTTTCTATAATTGTAAATTGAATTACTTTGTGCTGCAGACTATGGGTCAAAAAAGACATTTTAAAACTTTGGACTGAACGTTGTTCACTATTTTCCAACATTTCATGGAGCAAAGGTTTATTTATTGTGAAAATCATTAGTTGGAGTTTAAAAAGTACTTAATTAAAACTTAATTAAAGCCATTACAAATTACTACTGTTTAGCTTCTAAGATTAGATACTTATCGCTCACAACATACTCTCATGGAGGCACCTCATCTGTCCCAAATTTATTCTGCAGCATTTCAGAAACCACAAACATTAAGCCAGAGCTGTAAAGAGCTATCTTCAAAGACAAGAAGAACATGTCTTAGATGGCACATCACCCTGATCTCAACATTATGAGTCGTCCTGGGATTACATGAATAAACAACACACTGAGACAAACTGTATCCCCCAGAAGCACTGAGGCCACATAACCACAACGTCTGTGGTTTGCGTCAGGTTCTGGACCTTTGTATGTCATACCCCCTCCTCTCATACCCTGATGAATTCTGTCCAAATTTCCAGTGTCTACTGTAATAAAGACAAGACAAAAATAATTGCATGTAATATATAGAAAATAGCTTTAATTATGTGGATATGTAGCCTAATATACACCAACAACATTAAATCCACATGGTGATTTTAATGTTGTTGTGGACCTGGGTCAGCACGGGAAAAATGTAACACTGGCCGTGACACATGTGACAGGGGGCCCATAGTTAGCACAGCTTGCTGAATATGGGACTACACAGCTGCAGATCATGCACGGTGATGATACTGAGCTGTATCCACCACAACATTAAAACCACCAGGTGAACTGAATATTGTGGCCAATCCGTATACAGAGATGATTATGCAAATGGCTTTGTTTATTAAAATTAAAAATGTGTTCAAATTAAAGATATTCAGATATTAATTCTAACCAGATCACCTTCCACTAACCGGTGCTGTTTTAAAGAGTGATCTCCCTGCATATTATACACATTAGTCTTTTGCTGTTTACTGTACTGTGTATAAAGTTAACTGATAATAAAACATTTTGGTGGCATTATTTTTGAAACCATAACCTCTTTATTTGTAAAACCTTTGAACACCAGTACCAGTGCATTAGACAAGTCTGACAGGAAAACAGCAACAGCATTGTGCCCTCTACTTTATAACATATGGAGAAAACAATGGGCAACTTTATTTACGTATTTTATGGTTACATTTTTCAATTTGATCGATCAAAATCGAGAAGTAACTGTCAGCCTGAACTATAATCCCAGTTCTTGCAATAATCACCAAACTGTATCTGGCTTTGTTTCACGTTGTTAGCCGTGTTGTTGTTGTTGTTAGCTATTAGCCAGCTTAGCTACATTAGCGTCTGTCGTCATGGCGACTGGGAAGACGGCGCAGCGTCTGGATGAGCAGCTTGATAATTTACCGAACCGCCATGAAAGAGACGATAACACAGGGTCGGTGTGGACACGTGTTACATCTGAAATACGTCTTTCTTCGGTAACGTTGTTCTTGTGTAAATGAAGAGTGTGTTTGAGTTCTGTGTGGTGGTCTCACCTTCCCACTCGCACCGTCTCCAATCACCACAATTTTAAGCTGCTTGTCCTGGCTGTCCTCCTCCGAGTCCGACATGACGCTGAGATGTACTTCGACTGTGTCACTGGGTGAAACCGAAAACACTAAAATGAACTAGTCGCGGGGTCCTAAATCCAGCTAGCAGGCTAATCACATATGGATTAAACGACTGTTGAGTGGGCGAGCGGACGCCATTTTGACTCCTCTAACACTGTTGCTGCTCCGATCGGCACGATCCACTCACACATTGTAAACTTTACCTCGAGCTGCTCTGTTTTTCGCTTAAAATGGGGAAACAGTCGAAAGAAAACATCTCAAAGGCTTTTCAGTTTGTCAAATATTTTCCGTATCGCCACGAAGCCCACTGTCTTGAGAGGAAAAGAGTAGAACCGGAACCCCGGTCACCGACTGTGTGTGGTACCGTCCTGTGTGTGACGCGTTGTCCGTTGCCGTGGAAACAAAAGGTCAAAGTGCAGCAATAAAACATGAAAATCAATAATAAACAAAAACCTGATCAGGTACTTTATAAAGTAATACACGAACTTTTAAAGTATTATACTGAAGTACAGTTTTAAAACATTTGTACTTGAACTTTTAAATTTTCAGCAGCTTCCTACTTTTATAATATACTTTGAAATAACAGGTAGAACATAGTTATTATAGCAATTATTTTACAGATCCAGAGTTCAGCGTTACACAAATAACACATGATTAGCTAAGCAACAACATTACCTATATTAAGCAATGAAGCCAAATTAAAGTGCTTATTTGTAATGGAGTATTTTTATAGTCTGAGGTGAGATTGCATCTTTTAATTCAAAACATAAAATATTATATGTACGTATGTGAATGCATTATCTGAAATTTAGACTGAATTTATTTGATTGGATTAATTGATTCAGCTCTTGCTTGAACAGTCTAGCAGACAAGACAATTCAATATATTGTTTTGATAATAAGAAATTATTTTTGTATTTCATATTTGTTTTTCTATTAGTGTTGGCTGTTGCACATTTTGACTGTAACATAGAAGAATGTAACCAGCACCCAACTGCATTACACTTTACTCATCTTGGCATTTTCTTATTTCATCTTCAAAACATGCAAATGTTGCACATATGTGCAAACAACAAATAATATAGGTCATGTCAAACTTTAAAGGCTTTTTGCTCAATGAAAGCACTGATCTCATCTGTTGAACAGTGTAAAGTCTGAAGAGAGCCACCAAACACTTCCAGGCACCTGTAAGAATTAGTTTATTTGTCCTTAAATCACTGTAAACCATAACTCAAAGGTTGAGATTATTCTTGAGTCTTCCTGTTCATAGACAGGCAAAGCTATTTAATTTTTTCCACTATTCAATTCACAACTGTCTCACAAACATCTCAGCAGCTCTGTATTATTCTACAGAACACTGATTTATTTACCAAATGGACTATATGTATTATTGGCAAGTTAAACACTAGTCTTGCATAAAATTTTGACATTTGACATTTTTAGACAATACTTGTGTGTGATATTTATCTGCTGTGTTATTGTTCTGTTCAAAACCCATTGCTTGATTGAAACATAAACATAATGTAGCCCCAAGGGGAACTCCAAATTAAAGAACCAAGGTTGAAATTATCTTAACCTGCACTGACAGCAAAACAGATTTATTTTACATTTTTTATGTATTTGTGGATATTTTTAAGTATTTATAATTCTGGAGTTCAAAAGATTAAACAGACAACACAACCAAAAAATATGCTAAGAATAAAAATCTAAAAAACTAAATCTTATTAAGCATAGATTTGTTTAACCTGAAAATAAATGATTGATTTACAACTTTGTGGCGCTGGACACAAAGACATTACAACTTTTTCTCAGTAGTGTGAAGTAAAAAAAGACATTAAAAATAAAAGGTATTCCTGTTTATTAAAGCTGTATTACAAAAGCTTCAAATCCAGTATTATAATCAGGTCTTATATTCGTTATTGGCTGACGAGACGAGTTCACATGTTCTGTCGCATTTCTACAGAAAATGTGTTGTTTTACAGACAGAGTCTGAATCACGGTGCTCGTCTTTCACACTTGCTTTTCATTGCAGGGGAAGGATGTCGCTGCATATGGGGGATGAGGAGGAATTTGCACCTGGGCCACTTTGAAGCAGGTGGCAGTGAGTGTCAGGTCAGTATGCTCCAAAATGCTTATGAGGGTGTGATTGACAGCTCCCCGACCAGACGAGTTTGGAGGAAAATGTCGCCTAATTGTTTTTTAAAAGGTTGTTGTGGAGAGGATCAGGACGGTTCAGGGCGAAAGGTAAAAGAGTGTGAATGGTATTATTGGATAAATTCTGTTTGTTGTCTCTTAACCTGTAGACGTATTTCCTGAAAGAGGCTGTGAGGTCTATTGATTTCTGTAGGAACAAGGAATTCAAACGCTGTAGCGTTAAATGGATCAAATACAATTAAATGAATTCAAAGGATGAAAAGGGGAGTGAGAAAGAAAGTGTCTCTGTCCCAGTGTTTACTGTATTAAAGTCTAAAGAACAAAAATCATACGTAACTTGTGATTTCTGGTTATTTTAAATCGACATTGTGCCTAATTGTGAGATGATTACTAAAAATCCCAGAGATTTCCATTTTGTTTCCATTTTCTATTTGTGATCATCGTTAATTATTGAAATACTGATAGATACCATTTATACAAATAAAGACCATACACGTTTAGTAACTATAGGCATAAATAATATACAGCTAGTATTTAACACACAGTCGGACGGTGCGGTGCAAAAATCAACTACATTGTTCAAACACATGAAAACCAACAAGTGGCCTGATGAAACACATCCATTGTAAAGACAGGACCTTGTTTGATTTGTGGGTTTTTTACACTCATCCAGGTCGATGAAACCTTCTGGTTATTTGATCTGAACTTGCAAACTAAATAATCTGTTCCTATTATAAAATACGTTTAAGCAAATAAACCTCTTATTGATAGTAAATATGCATTATGAATATTTCTTAGGCTGACAAATAACGAGAGAGGGATCATTTCACTTGGTATGGAGTTTAAACAGGTGATTCAGAAATCAATTTGTAGCCGATTACAATGAACTTTACATTATAAGAAGGAATAAAAATAAAAATACATAACGATTTGTCAAGTGAATTCTTGCAGTGCCGTGTTAAACCGATAACTCTACAACAGTACTGTGACATTTAAATGAAGCATGAGGCCACATTTGAACCCAAATAATAAAATAAGCAAATGCAGAAGCTGCTCATGTTCAAGTTTCAGTTTATACTGTACAATGTGTAAAATGCTTACAGAAAGCTTTTGGACTGTCCTTAAAAATGTTTACGAAAAAAAGATGAAAGTACAAAGAAACCAAATAAACGGCTTGTGTGGATTTGCGTTGGGTAAAATCACACTTTTGCTTTTACAATTTAGGGTTGTTTTTTTCAGCACCGAAGGTTTTTGCAGCTTTGGACCTGAGGAAACCAAGAGACTAAAAATATCTGCAACTACAAAACGGCTCCTTTATTCGTTGAGTTTAACGAGAAAAATTTTTATTTGTGCGTAAACATCGTTGTAGTTGCGTAATTTAGTTAATGAGATACAATTAAAAGACTGTGAGAAGGTTCTCTTTTAAATAAATTGTTTTATCTATACAGTCACGTTTTAATTGCGCAATATAGTATGTGACTATTCCTTGAGCATTAAATGTAATTATAAAAAAATAAAGGGAGTCTGGAATGGGGTTAATGTACACTGATGAGGGTATTTGCATTTCAACGATCACAAGTTGAAAGGAAAGACGACCGCGATATGTCCCTTCTATATCAGATATCTCCACATGCAGGTATGAAAGGAAGCTATGTGGGACGGTCCACTCGTCAGTTCCCTTCTCTGTCCTTTAAGCACAGAGCAGCCAATGAGGAGATAGATACGCCTGCATCAAGGAGATCAGATTTTTGGACACATAGACGTCACTCGTGACTAAAAGATCGTTTTTACCATATAGGGTTAAAGAACAAATGCCCAAATGTTAGTGCGTAAAAGTGTCAGTAAGGAAAAGCGCAGTGGTGTTGCGCATTGCTGTCAGCCCTACGTTTTCAGAGTTATGACTGACACTTCTGTGACTCGAGGTCTGGTGCCTTCGTTGTGCATGTATCAGCGTATTTAAGTGGGAAACTGTTTGATCATCTTCTTTTCTGCGTCTTGTGGCCTCATCATGAGTCCAGCGCCAGTGCACAGAATAAGTGCATAATCTGAGTGTCCTGAGTTACGAGTCTGTGAGAGATGAAGAGTGTTATAAGGCGAGATGAAGAGTCTTATAAGGCCAGATGAAGAGTGTTAAGGCGAGATGGATGGCTGAGGCTCGGCAGCTCCCTACTGACCCTGACCTAACATTCAGGCTGTTATACAGTTCCCTAATGCTTCCACTCCCGTATCAGGTTTAAAATTGGAAGGAGAAGCTTAAAGTATTTTCCTATTTGAAAAAAGATACTATTTGCTCTCTGCAAACAACCCACAACGAGATTTCCCCCCTTCTTTCACTTAAATTTAGGCCTCCTTAACCCCGGAATACTCCTCTCTTTGTGTTGACATGCAGCCCTAAAGGTAGCTGTCAGTTTGCCCTGTCCGACAGTCACAGAGCTATTCATCACCGTTTGACAGGTGTGTTTGGGAAGAAGGCTCCAAGGTGTCAGTATGTAGCGTTCACATCATGGTCAATTTCTGCAAAATAGGTTCATCCCGCGATATGAGTGCGCAGGAAAAGACGGATATAGAAAATCATTCACTAAATAAACTCGTTGTTGCTCACTTTTGTATGATCACTTTAGATTTAGTTGGTTATTATCCATGTTTCAAAAGCTTTGTGCGCCAAAGCACAACTTGAATCAGTTTGTGCAAATTATAAAAAGGATGAATAAGGTGATAAAACGCGGCGTCAACGTATCAGGACATTTGTTTGACAACTGTTGGTCACAAACGTGGCGCAACATATTTTATTCCGTTTGAACACGTCAAGAAGTAATAATTATTAGTATAATAATAATAGTAATAAAGGTGTGTTTTTATGCGTTCATCCTGGTCTTTGAACGATCAAATAAAGTCCATTTTCAAACCAGCGCCGCGTAAAATGTGTCTAAATAGTTTTAATAAGTGTTTAAATCTGATTTTATCTGCTTTATTCTTTTTCCCCAAACGACACTTTTAAATGAAACCTTTAAAATAAAACTGCATCCAAATGAAAGTTATGCCTGATATGTTTTAATGTCTTTCGGTCTAAACAGTCATTTAACACAAATAACACATGTACATTTCAGAAGCTGGTCTGTCTCAGCCTGCGTGCTGATCACGTTCAGGCCAGTAATACAACAAACCGCCTCTTCTCTCAGTCTGACACTGTACATGTCCACACTATAATGCATTTTACATTGAAATAATGTAACGTATATGCTCAAAAGTGCTGAAATATCTTACCTTTACAAACACAGCAAGAAAAAACAACCTGTAACAGAGACAGTTTTTTAAGTCAATGGAATATGCCTATTTCCAATCACTGCAGAGGTAGGAAGGCGCATGTAAAATATAAACCAACATAAGGTGACATGGTCAGTCTGTTTAGGGCTGCGTGTCCCAAACTAGGGTCGGGAGGGTTTCAGAGGTCCTTGAAGGGCTCCCAAAGAGAGGAACGCTTTAGTGTTTTACTGTCTCACTCTTTAGAGGTTACCATGCTGACATTTAGGAGGAGGTCCAGTCTCCCCGCTCACCCATAGATCACCAAAGTTATGATTTTAAAGCCTAAAACATCAGACATGTCTTCCTTTAGGGTGTTCCCTTGGACAGACTCTTGCTAAATGAAAGGATGAGTCGTTTTTAAGTGTTTGAGGATGTGAGAACATAAAAAAAAAAAAACATTGGGAGCCCCTCGTCTGGCCTGGACAGCTCGAAGAGGCGGTTCACTTGGAGACGCTGAGCAGATTAAACGTCTCCTCAAGTCTCCTCCTCTTGTGAGAAAAGTAAAGTTTGTTAGATTTCCCCGGAGCAAAAATAATAAACTGAATAAATACAGTCACCGAGTTCTCACTGATTCCCCGCACATGCAGAGAGTGTCCATGCAGGGAGGCAGTAGGCGTACGGGTAATAGTAGGACGGCTGCAGGGAGAGCAGCGGGGGCCGCAGGATCTCTCCCGGGGTGTACTGTCTCTGGTCGTCCCGCACCAAAACTTTCACCGCCACCTTCTTGGCGGCAGGGGTCGACGCCATCAGGTCCGCAGCCATCTGGCGGCGTTTCGTCTTGTACCGGCGATTCTGGAACCAGATCTTGACCTGAGTCTCTGTGAGCTTCAAGGAGGCCGCCAGGTCCGCCCGTTCCGGTCCGGACAGGTACCGCTGGTGGTTGAAGCGGCGCTCAAGCTCGAAGACCTGCGCATGAGAGAAGGCGGCCCTGGAGCGCTTTTTCCGCTGTTTGGGTTGGTCCAGGCTCTTCTCGTCCAGGGTGCTGGAGTCTGTGAGAGCAGATGGACCATGCAAGTGAACCCCTGTTAATTTAATGCAGCCACATTTATACGTATGTGTTTATTAGACGTTGGATACTTTGGGACGTGAATTGTTGAAACAGTGTGAAAAAAGGAAACGACATCCAAATTGTAAAGAGTGTGGACTCATGGTCACACTTTAAAATTACTGTTTCAACTCTCTGGCATAAAAAAAAACACCTTGTTTCTCAGGTCACTGTGGTTTTAAAATAAATGTGAAAACTGTCTGAGCTGGATAATATTTAACAGAATAAACCGTGTTACTGGTAGATTACAACAAAGGTCTGAAGTTAAATCGTGCGTAGCATCAATTAACATATTGTAACGATAATAAAAGTCCACAAACATTAGTGTTACAGTGACGAAGCTTAAGAATGAGCCAGCTTACATATTATTAACTGTGCGTAAAATTAGGCCAATTCGTGCGTAAAAGTTATCAGGACGTGGAGGTGTTTTGGAAATAGTCCTGACACTCTACAATCCCAGCTCCTCTTATGATTGTGCACAACTGTAACCATCAAAATAACCATCAAACAGTAATATCGGGAGACTTGTCTGTTTTAAAGACAGGAGGTTCAGGGAGTCATGAAGGTCTTACGCAATCCCAAAGGCCACATTTTCTTTTGCTATGTTCCATATTCATCTTTCCGTCCTACTCACCCGCAACATTCCCGGGCTCACTGTCGCTCTTCGCGTTGTCCGCAGCTGCAGACTCTTGGTCCGTCTCCTCCTGCAGACTTTCCTCCTGGACGTCCGACGCAGGATCTCCGTCCTTCTCCGACTTGCACACGGCCGCAGGCTTGCTGTCGTTATCGTCGCTGAGTCCCGAGTCCGAGTCGTAGCTTTTCTGGTCCGTCGGCTCACAAACCTCCCCATCATCTCTCCGGGACCCGCCGTTCATCTCCCCAAATATTTTCCAGCACGCCGTCTTGGAGAAGCACATGTCCAAATCTGGCAAGTGTCGACTGTCTTCCTTTTTGTTTAGGATGGCTTGGATTGAGAAAGGCATCAGCGAGTTGCCACGCACGGCCATTTTCACAAAAGCGAAGTTTGCTCGGTTTTAAAGTTGAGTAATTAACCGCCCCGGAGCGACTGTCAGTTCATCCACATTTTAGGCTACTCCCTCCGTCGAGCGCTGCTGTCGCTTTACTTTTCCTTCCAGTGCTGCTTCCTGGTCGCATCCCCGCGGGAGAAGCCGTGGAAAGTTTCTGCTACATCCGCAGGAACGATGATGCTCCTCCGCATAGCTCTGCCATCAACGCGGGCTAGCTCCACACTCCGGCCCTTTTCACCCAACTTTTTTACCATCCACCCTCACCTGTGACTGACAGGCACACCTCGTCGCCTCCTATTGGCCCCAACAGGAGGAAAGCCGTTTCATGATTGGCCACTGTAAAATACGTCATGCTGCTTTCACCAGGGTGGGAAAAAGTTGGACAGAAATGTGGTGGAAGAGCTTCAGGAGGCTGAAGTGCCATGCAAGTTTGCAAGAACTCGAACTTTTTTAAGTTGTAACTTCATCTAAAACAGAAGCAAACTGCATCTCTGCGTGGCTTATGACAACATGACTGCTTGTGGGTTTTGTTTGATAGATTTAAAAGTCAACTTGATCTATTTGCAGAGTTTTTGTGCTCGGTTTTATCCAAATTCCTGTAGTGAGAAAAAGACAGATCTCAGATCAGAAGGATTCACATTAAAGCAGTAAAATCATTCCAGCATAAAACTGGAAACTAGAGTCTTCCACTTTCCCCGCATCACTTGAAGGCAGCGTCAGGACAACAAATTTGCAGGATATGTCTTGTTTTAAAAAATTAACCCTTCACTGTCCAAACAGGTCTGATAGAAGCCGGTGTGTAATTCGTGATCTGACGTCTCCTGTAGCCAGATTTTGGGCGCTGGTCCAACATGTGTCAGGTTCTTAACGACTCAGTTTGTCTTTTTTTTATTAAACCCCAAAAATCATCAAAGGGCAATTTTTTTGTCACTTCCTGCATCATGAATCGCCACGACCAGGTAGGGTTCAGCTAATGCAAATCAAATAGTCGCAATGCATAAATGTGAGTTAAAAACAAGCAACGTGACACATTCATGAAAATATGAACTGTAAAATTGTGGTTCATTAACAGAGAAACATATCTGATAAGAGCCGAGGTCACAGGTCTACTTACCTTTACCATTTGTTTCTGCACCAGTGCAGAAAAAACGGACTCAAACATCTCACTCGTTAATAAAGCCGATTTGTGTGAGAATTAGTTCTCACTGTGATTTTTAGCGGCTTCAAATCATGTTAAATTCCTGTTATTCATCCTTTGTTTGTGCAAATTAAAAACTTTATGCACAAGCACTGTGAACATTTGATTAACGTTGAAGTGACACACAGCGCTGAGTAAAGCGGATTCACATGTGCTGCAGCTCCGGATCGTGACCTCTGCTGCTTTTAGATCTCACAGCTTTTCTCCTGGTATTAATCAGTAAAGTCATGTTTTTACGAATTCCATAAATCATTATTTTCTTCACCTCACTGCAGAATAAAATCTATAGAATTAAGATGAGAGAACCCAACAATGAAGATTAATGACGCTGATTTTTAACGTGTTCACAGCCTGAATAAAAACAACGAGCAAGTCCCATTAGATAACATCCTGCAGCGGATAAACTTTAACTTAAATTATTATTATTATTATTATTATTATTATTATTATTATTATTATTATTATTATTATTATTATTATTATTAGAATTATTGTTGTTGTTATTTCTCTGGCCTTGTGTTTAATTTAGCATCTTATATAATTAGCGCTTAAATTAAAGGATGTTAATTATTAAAGTTGGTCTAATGACTTTAGTGCTGCATCAATACAAATATTTATAACGAGGCGTGTTATTATTATTATTTTTATTAATATTATTATTGATGATATCCTGTTGACAAGTGCACTTGTTTTATTTTCTCTCATGATGATGATGCGACAGCGGCTGAGCTGCTAAAACATCTTTTTCTTTAGTTCAGTTTATTATTATTATTATTATTATTATTATTATTATTATTATTTCCTTTCCTCGTTTCCGTTGACGTTCATTCTCTGCACAAACCTGCAGACTCCAGCGCGCAAACGTGATTATTTTAAGACGCATGTTGAAAATATCTGTCCTGACCTTCTTCTTCATTCAGTAAATCTCTGCAGCTTCTTTTTGGCCTGTTAGTTTTTTTTTTAGTAAAGGTAAAAAGTGATTCAGTGATTACTGATCCAATAAATAAATTCTATTTATCCTGACATCGCCTGAAATGACGTCATATACCGTCAAGAATAAAGAAAATAAAACTGCTCTGATTTTCATCCAGCTGATTTAGAAACACAGCTCGTCAGAGTTCCTGTCACCTTGTTGCGTGCATATATTATACCATCTAGTGGCCACTGAAAATACCTCCTCAGTTTGACCTTTTGACGTGTGTGTCTCTGGGGTCAGCTCACTGGACTCCAGCCTGTATCATAGAAGCTGTAGTGACTTATTGGAAATGAGGAGAAAACAAATCAGATGCTGAGAAACCTGCATTTTAAAATACTTTTCGTTAGTTTTATTTTTTAAAGGCCTGTAAATTATTTAAACTCTACAACTCGGTTTAACTGTGTCGTGTTAAGCTGTGTTAAAATAAAAATATATTTATATATATATATATGTATTTATTTACATATGTGTGGCATTGTCTCAGGGCTGGACGTGACCTTGGCGATGGAATCACCGCAAGCAATGAAAACACAACTGGAAAAGAGAAAAGCACAAACCACTGACACCATCTGGATATTCTCACACACCCTGCCCTTGTTCTTTTAGAAACTGCTCATTCCACCCAAGGCCAAAACACAAGTGGTGCATCGCATATTTTGATGGTATTGTGGAAAAAGACGTTTTTCTCTGCGCCCTTTGTGTTTTTATTTATTTATTTTTTAGTCCATACTGTTATCTTTTGTCCTAAAACCAACTGATCCGCGTTTTACCCTGGTTGAAAAAAAAGGAGAATAAATAAAACTGTCTGCCAGTTCTCCAACAAAGTGAGTCAGTGTGTGCCCATCAATGTGATGTCGAGCAGAGCTGCGCGGGCTCCTCTGTGTTTTGGTAACCACACTGTGAGGAAGAGTAATAAGCAGTAAGTAGCTGGAAGTGGCAGGAAATGTAAACAGCAGCAACCAAGAGCAGCTTGTTATTCATTCAGACAACTGCAGGGCATTAAAAAAAAGACAAGACAGCTGGTTTGTTGTGATTCACACTGGAGGTTAAGTTAGAAGCCATGTTAATTAAATGTTGCTGTGTGTGATCTCACACATGACACTTCGAAATAAACTCAATTAATGTAGTTAAACAAGCAGGAAACAATGAACAGAGTTTTATAAATGAAGGTTTGGTGGAATATTTCAATATTTGTTAGGGACTGTGATAAATAATAAAAGTCTATATATATATATATATATATATAAAGTCATATAAATTAAAGGTATATTAATAGGTTTCATAGCTGTTTATAATAATAATTGAACTAAGAAAGTTATTCTAGTAAAAAACTGTAGGAAAATCGATTTGTCAAACAACTTAACATACTTATTATGTCATATTATTACATCTTATTATATTGTTATTTTAAGTACTTCAACGTTTTAGTTAGTATATGGAGCTGGTTATTAATGTACAGTGTAAATCAGTAAACAGTACTACTACTAGTAGTAGTAGTATAAGTATGAGAAGCATAAAATGGAAATACTCAACTAAAGTACAAATACCTAAAACCTTGTATTTTAGCACAGTATTTTGTCTCCTCACTGTTTGATTGATGAATTACATGGAAACACAACATTTAGTGAAAGTTATTTTTGTTACTGATATTATTATATTATAGTACCAGTAGTAGGAGATTAAACTACTGTAGTACTGTTTAGGAGTACACCAAAATGACTTCTTCTACTTTCTGTAGTAGAAAAAGTCATTTCATTGCAGTGTTTTAGTCTTGTGAAGTTCTTTTATCTAACTATTAATGAATGGGAGGAAATTATGAACACAGACAACTGAAACCTCATTTTAACCAAATCTGGAATAAAATTTCAAACAGATTAGAATGGATTTAGTTCTTTAGTGAGTGTTGAGTGTGAACAGGAGGAATAATTAGACATTAAGGAACATTTGTTTGTACAGTTCAGTACCCGTAAACCGCAGGCGACATCATCTGATAAATGACTTTAAGTGATGAATTCATTTAGATAATATACATATGTAAACACTTGAAGTGAACGTGAGGATGCTGTTTGGGGACAGGAGGGGTCCCTCTGCTGGAAAGGACGAGAACATGTTTTCATAAAAGAAGATGAGACGTTCACTGCACAACAGTCGAGTCAGGAAAATGTATTTTTGACTTTTTTTTTTCTGTCTACAATGACACAATTCTTTAAAATCCCCCCCTCTTTGTCTGCTCTCCCCCAAATTGAATCTTACAGGAAAGAAATAAACTTTAAATAGCATAATAGGCTATTGCCCCCAACCACCCCTCCACCCAACACCCCTTATTTTCCTGCCTCTTCTCGTGTTTTAAACAGAAATCTCCCCTGATGCAGCAACACGCCAGTTGCTGTGGTAACATCTCTGTTTCTCCTCCTCCTCTGGGTGTGTTTATGACAGGTCCTGGTATGAAGGAGGCTCACAGCACGCTATTGCACCCCCATCACCACCACCCTCCTCCTCTTATATGAGAATAGCTGCCAGATTGTGTTGAGAATACACGAGGGGGCACTGCCAAGAGTCATTTGCAATAAAAGCTCCCAAAACGCACTCTTGATTTCTCACCAAATATCACATCCACCATGATAGCGCCCTTAATCTACCTCAACATTGGAAAGTGGAAGGAAGGGGAACTGATGGGGGGGCTACTGCCAGCTTTAAGTATGCTTTTAGTCGCCTATGATACATTTGAACACAGTTTCCCAAAGAAAACCTATCCTTGCATGCGATGGAGCACTAAATGGAAGAGCCCTTGGGACAAAGCACTTAATACAGTAAATGGAACCGAGAGACAAGCAGAGAGAAGTTCCTCTGTCTCTTGGAAGAAATTCAAAACATCACCATTAAGGCTGCATTACTGCAGACACAGGAGCAGAAGTGGGGGTCGGCCCACTGTTACAGTCCAATTAGTGTGTGTAGGTAGTGCAGACGTGATTTATAGTTTATTTTCTGCTCTGCTGTGCTGACAGGCCGCCTCTGGCACGCAACAGATAATGCATGCAGCTCAAGCACATCATGAAAGGCTTCTCAGGTCTGAAGGACCTTTTTTCACCTCCTCGGGGCTCTGTGACCGGCTCCTTTCTCTGCCGCTCACGCCTAAATAAAGACGTCCTTCAAAGCAGCAGACCCCTTTCACCGGTTTCAAGTCACATGTAAAAAAAAGTCCACATTTAGACATATGAATTGATGTAGTTATGAAAACGTCAAGGATCATTTAGAAATTCTTGAGATATTATGGGCCTTTTCTTTTCAGACGGTGAAGTGGGCGTCACAGACTGCAGCTGCAGTTCTGCTTCCTGTAGACGAGCTCTGCACTTTGGATCCTTAAGGTAACAGATTTACCTCTTCGACTTCAACTAATGATTGTTTTTCATATCTATTAATCTATTGTCTGTCATTTAGTTCATCTTTCACAAATTTCCTCACATTTCGGAAGTTAGTTTTTTAATTAGATATAATGTCAGTTGGCTTATTGAACCTTCAATTAATTGTTCCAGCTTTATACAGAGGCCTCAAAGCATGAAGCTGGTGTTTTGGGTTTATTCTTTGATTCATTTCAATGCATCAGATGAAAAGATAAAAAACAACATGCTAGTCTCATTCTGTCAGTGGCAACCCAACACTAACTCAGTACTGTTAACATCTGAGCAGAAATGCAAAGTTTAAAGTTTAAAGTGCCTAAAACTGCTTTCGTTTACCATCATATGTATGGATATACAGTGTATAAAGTATCAATCAATCAATGCACGTGTGCACAACAATCACACAAGCCATAAAGAAGTAAAAATTGACTCCCACAAAAACCCCGAAACAATCTACAGGTAGATGTAAATGGTTTTACGTGTGGTGGCCACAGAAAAATCCTTCTCTTTATCCGTGACTGATTCTTCTCAAGCTTTGTGTTTTGCTGTTTTTCTTAACGGTAGCATGAGGCAGTACCTGTAGCTTAATCAGGTTGCATGGGCGATCTAGTTACTCCAAGCCTATGTGACAGGCATGAAGCAGTCTGGAGATGGTGAACGTTATTCTGCCTGTAACATCATTGAGCTTGATTGATTTGGTGCTGTGTCATATACTTTTGCAGTGGCCTCTGGGTTCCTCCTGGTGCAGGACAATGCCCTGCCTACTGTAGGCAGTCCCTGGGTGATGAAAGTATTGATGCCACAGACTGGGCTTCACGTTCCCTAATTCCAATTGAGCACCTTATGGGACATGAAGTATTGGTGCATCCAACGTTGCCAAGTACCAACAGACTGCCTGAGAGTTCACTGATGCACAGATCCAGGTCTGGGAGGAGATGACCTGACTGAGGACTGACTCATCAGGAACTTTTGCAGGTATTGTCAGCATACACACTGAGTCACGTGATGAGTTGCTATGATGAAATTCATGCGACTGATCCTGTGATTTTGATTTTTCACTTTGATTTTTAGTCTGAATTTGAATGCAGCTCCTCCATGGGGTGACGTACAAACGATCAACTTCAGTAATTTGTTCATCAGGATCCAGTGTGAGATTTCTAACACTGTAGATGCAGAAAGGACACAGACATACAACATAAGTAAAGGGTGACATAAAGCAGCAGAAGAACACTTGGGGGTTGAGGCGATGTTTCACAGGTCTGGGCCCAGAATTGTCTCATGAGCTTTACATGATTTTTCAGTGTTACACTTTAAATGATAAATAAATTATATTATTGTTCTGTGCATGATGAACAATCCAGGTGAAAGTTACAGTTCTTTTTATGCTGACAGGACAACCAGTCAAAGCTATACCAAAATATCAGTCAGTAAACACGTGTTTTAAGATTAGTTCTGCACTCCGGTGTGCGTTTGTTCCAGCTTCGGATGCCAGAAGTCGATCCAAATCTCAACTCAACTGCAAAAATATTTTAATACTGCAGAAGAAAGAAAAAAACAACTCGAGGACTCTGAGCTACCACCCCTCCCTGCTGCCTGTCGCTGGCTATTTCTATGACTCTCATATGAAACACTTCTGACGTTAAACACCTGTTAACTTTTATGTCTTGTGAGAGGAGTGGCTGAATGGAAGAGCATTATATTCAGTGCCAGTTGGCCAGGCTAAATCCCCAGTAGAGGAAAGACCACTCCCAGTGCAGAGAGGCAACAGCAGGAGTGAGCGAGCCCCCTCATCCCTGCCACAGCCTGCAAGGATCCCCTCCACTCAGAACCAACAGTTACCTCAATTCCAGTTGACAGCTGTGTGAAACCACCATCTTTCCACAGCTCTCTGCTGGATAAACTGCACCGCTACCCGCCGGCAGACCCGGAGATGTGAGGAGGTTTGAGGCACTTTATATTGTTGGTGTCCTATATCCCAGTGAAAGATTTTACTGTAATGTCTCTCATGCCTAGATGCCAATGACGCGAGTGTGGTACAGGACCAGAATCAACCAATTATCACCTGACCTGGAGGTCTTGAAAAGTGACTTTGATCTTAAATATTCGAATTATTTTAATATCTTGATTGGAAAGTTTGAATCTGAATCCAGGCTGCTGAGATTATACTTTACACACTTAAATTAAAATGTATGTGAGTACGAAGTTGATGTTGTTGATGGTGTGAATGTCTCTGACCAAACAATCAGAAACAGACTTCATGAGGTTAGCCTGAGGGTCTGACCTCCTCTTGTGGACCCTGTGCTCACTGCCCGGTACCGTGGAGCTCGACTGGCATTTTCCATAGAACAGTAGAATTGGCAGGTCTGAAACTGGGCCCCTGTGCATTTCACAGATGAGAGCAGGTTTACCCTGAAACCATGACAGACATGAAAGGTCTGGAGAAGCCGTTATGCTGCCTGTTACAATGTTTAGCATGACGCTTTGGTGGAGGGTCAGTAATGGTCTGGGGAGGCATATCAATGAAAGGATGCACCAACCTGTAGAGACTAGACAACGCCACCCTGAGTGCCATTGAGAATCCCCTCAACCCCTACCTGACCTAAATCCAATAGGACACCTCTTGGACATTATGTTTTGGTCCATCCAATGCTGCCAGGTTGAACCTCAAACTGTCTGGGAGCTCAGTGATGCCTTGGACCAGATCTGGGAGCAGATACCCCAGGGAATCATCCGTCGTCTCATTAGGAGCATGGCCCGATGTTGACAGGCATACACGCACGTGGGGACCATACGAAGTACTGAGACATCTTGAGACATCACCCAATCCATATCAGTATAAATAAACATGATTTTTTTCCCTATTGAAATCTGATGTGTTTTCAAAGTATGTTCTTTAATTAAGAGTATTTTGAGCCCCAACATAGTTCAAAAGCAGCAAACTCTGCTACTCAACTTTTAACCACTGTTGTTTGTTATATTTAGTATTTTTCATTTTTAGATCTTGTATACATTTACATAACTGATGTATAATACCTAAGGAAACTTCAGGCATCATCCCGACTGAGGAAAGGTCGACACAAATATTTGGTAAAAAAAAAAATATAGAATAAAAAAATACATTTGATATTGAGCTAGATAACAAAAAATAAGCAAATAAACCCAAATGTTAACTTGGAAAAAATGCGTTCGGTTACATTAAATCAAAAACACTTGAGCAGCAGCAGTTACAAATAAACAGATTTAGATTTTTAGTCTGTGTTGGTGCCTTCTCTACTTTCCTAAACGCTCACTCTTGGTGTGAGGTCCCCGCAGTTCTAAATCTCATATAAAACCTGCTGCCTATAAAAATAAAATAAATAAATTCAAAAATCATTTTGGACGACAATGCAAACGACTATAATAAAATGACGTCTCAAGTTGCTCCAGTGGCATCAGTGAGTGAAAGGAGCGCTGTTCGTCTGCCAGACCTGGTGGCTAAATGGAAGCTGATCCAAACCTTTAACAGAGACATGTCGAGGTAATATTTTAAAGTTTGGATTGCAGCACCAGGAAATACCTGAGAGAGGTACACCTTGAAGGAATCAAATTTAGCAATCCACAGAAATGGTTGGAAAACTTCAGCCAAAGAACTCGGGCTTTCCGTAACCCCTCTTTATGTTTTCTGGATCCTGTAAGTTCAGGTGCAGCGATTAAAGCCTCATAACGTGTTAATGATGGTGAAATATTTCATTCTGAGTTTGTCAGTTTTATCCTCCATTAGCAGGCAGGAATGTCCTCTCTTCTTCCACACTGTGCAGTGGTTGGTCAATGTCTTTGACTATTTACACGTTACAGACAGCACATTCATTTAAGACACTGAGAAGATAACGTTTGAGACATAATATGGGTGAAAAAAGTAAAGTATATTCTGCTCTGTGTAATATTTTATCTGTTCATAAACAAAGATTTTAGCCATCAAAAGTGCTATGTTATGAGAAAAAGATGCAGGTTGGATTTTCTTTAAGATGCACAAAGGGTTTCCTGGAACAACAGATCTTTGAAAACTATTGTGCACATTTATTCTAAGCGTTCAATGAGTTCATTTAACATAAAGCTAAAATTTGGGAGATACGTTTGAGAAAATGAAAATAAACAGCAATTTGCTAAGTGGCTTAATTTGCTTCTAGGGCAGTGATTACTTCTATTGCAAAAAAAGAATCAATTTCACTCAAAAGATGGACAAAAGTTTCAGGTTTTAGTATAAAAATGTTGAAATGCTTCATTTACATTCACACAATAAATGCTAAATGAATGCAAAAATATACCTTGAACCTAAAGTAAGAAGCTAAATTCAATTATATTTTCTAGAACCAGTAAAAAATAGAAAGTTTCAGTTCTTTTATATTTATGAAACAAATGCATTTGACAGGTTTCCAACACCAGAATTATGTGATACACAGCTGACTCTAAAACTATACAAATAACTGGATTACCTCCTTGACAAAAAAGTACTTTGTCTGCAGCGGCTGTCGTTGAAAATACATCATGAAGAACATTCAGTTTATACAAACATGTTTGTGTTCGGTCATGTTTTCTGTCAGTGACTAATGCTGATGTTATTTCAGTGGAGAGTTACAAAAAGCAAACATCCCTTATCTTAACAGTATAAAGTATAAAAACTAAAAAAAAAAAAAAGTATTTTATTTCATTCACAGAATGAATATTCAGTAATAAAATTCACAAAGAACACTGCAAACGCTTCACAGTGATTCCTACATACACGTGTTTAAAATTACACAGATAATTTGAATGTAACAGTGGCGTCTGAGAGTGAAACACATCTGGACTATGATGGACTGACGGCTAATTTCTATTCAGCCTCTTTATCTCAAAGCACAACTCAGCTGCACATTAAGCCTCTGAAATGCTCTGGTTCACTGGGCATTACTGAATAAACGGAGTAATGATGACGTCTGATCTAAACCATATGGGCAGAGCGCGGTAGAAGGTATTCTGGGGGATTCCTGCACAGATCCTCAGGTTTACACTCAACCATCAGAGGAGAGGGTCTAATACTATCCAGAGCTTTTCAATCTCTACAGTCAATGAAGCAGAAACAGCTTTACGTGCTACAGACCCCCGACAACAAAACCGACTTGAATATAGAGTGCAGGACAAGCTCTGCTGGGGCAAACGGGGCAAACGGGGCCACCGCTGTCAGAGGTTTTAGCGTTTGGCTCTCTTGGAAGGGGGCTCCTCTGATTTCTGTCCTCCCCGCGTTCGAACCGCAGGAGGGCTGGCCTCCCGTTTACGGCCCCCCTTCGCCGCTGCAGCCTGGCCCCTCGTCCCGCTGCAGGAGGGAAACAAGGAGCTAGCGTCAGTCAGTTTGTCTAAAGTGTCATATTAAGTGCTGTAAAAATATTCCTTTGTTAATTCAAGAGTTATTTGTGAAAAGTGTCGCAATAACCAGCACAAGCACCAAGACTGAGGTTTGGCACGTTCACGAAACCTCCTGGTTAGAAATAACAGTGAAGGAGGCAGATTTCTAAAACACTCATTTAAGACTTTTGTTACTGGAATTTAGTTTAAAAATGTTCAATAAACAAAATGAAGGAGTTTTTCTGGCACAATCTAATGTAAAACTACAAATTAGCAGAATTACAAGAACAAAACAAAACAGTAGATAACTTGTGTTAACTGATGAAAAACAACTAAACTCAGCAAAATAAACCATCAACACCTCTTCTTTAATAGGAAATTAAGAAGTGGAGATTTGGATATGCTGTTCTTTAAGTGGAGGGGATTTCTAAATCAGACAGTTTAGGTCAAAACGGGTACATGAGGATTATTATTTCCTATGAGTATTTAATGACAGGCTGAGTTTCAAACTAGTCAAATTTACAAAAATAAATTAAAAGATAGAAGAGATGGAGTAAGAAAAATTATCAAATTGGCTGCTCTGTATTAAAGAAATGGAGATTTAACCATTTAACACCCTGATTTATTTTCCCCATTTCTCCCGTTTAATGATTTTCCATTTTCTCTTTCTTCTGTGAGTAAATAAAATTCCTTCAGCACGATACATGTGGAGACTTCCCCCTAATGGCATTTTTAAAATTATATTCTTAATATTTACGAGTTACAAAAGACAAACAAAAAGATTAATCAATTATAAAAAACAATTTTTTTGTATCCACTGAGTAAAACCACCTTGAAAAACATTGATGAATTAAGCATATTGTACTAGAGTAGAATTTTTAAATATAGGAGTGTACATTCAGGGCATAGTATTATTTATGGGTAAATATTTACACCGCCTATTTAAAATGTAGTAAATTATATGATGATTATCAGGATTTACAGACAATCTAAGCTACTGTTGATTTATTCAGAAATTACACACAAAAGCACTTTAAGTACACAAAGCGAGTGTAGTCTTCCAGCTCAAATACTTCTCCCCACTTATTTTAGATTATTTAGTTGTGTAATTGCAGATGTTTGTTTACCTTCCTTTAGAGCAGCTTAGGCCGTACAAAATGATTTATTAATTTTTATTTTGAGAGCTAATAACTCAAAAACATCCTGAAATTACGGGAAAACCTTCAGCAAAATGTTCTCTTTCACAGAGCAACGAGCTTGCAGTCGGTTTTTGGTCGGATGCCCCTTTAAGCTCATTTGTTATTCTGAACCTCAATGAGACAAACTCACCGCGTGCCAGCTGCGGTCTCCTCTTTACCGCTCTGTCGACTTGCCCGGGTGGATGGTTTACTTGGCTTGTTTCTGAGAAGCAGTAAAAACAAATATGAAACAACAGTTGTTTCTTTAGTACTAAATCTTCGCAGCTTTCGTTTAATACGATGTGACAGTGACGATGCCTTCTGGGTGCAAATATTCAGCACTCAGACAATGAGAGGCTCATTCATCACCACTGGTTTTAGATGGCCGTTTATGGTGCCGTGTTTGCACAAGTGGTTGTCTGGTGCTCTTGGCAGGTGCTCTGGGAATTTGTTGTGTTTTCAAATATTAATTGATTATTCATAATTACTGGCTTGTGCTGAATTTTTAATGTATATCCTGTTAACAAGCAACCACACATATAGCTTAACTGTATTCAGCCCTGACATCGCAGTACATTCTGTATAATGCTGTAACTGTTTAAATTACCTTTCAGCCTCCAGACGAGATGCCGACCGTGTGGTTGCTCTGGTCGCAGTTCCTTTTTCTTCCTCCTCTTTCTCTCCATCCTCCTCCTCCTCCTCATTCTGCTCATCTTCTTTTTCTTCTGCCTTTTTGTCTTTTTTATCTACAAGACAGATGATACATGTTCAATTATTTGATTCTCCTCAGTCTCTTACTGGAGGAGTGACCTTTGTTTTTTTAATCTGACACCATGTTAAAATGCTTTTTCGACCATTTTAACTACATTTAATTCAAGCTACGTTTTCTTACCAGAATCCTCTGTGGCTCCTGCCGCTCCTGCTGCTGCCTTTGAGGGCCGTCCCCTCCGAACATTTCTATTTGGAGTTGTCTCTTGGTCCTCCTGCTGTTGCTCCTCCTTATTCTAAGATCATAATATAATGAAACTAAATAAATAAAACAGCACTGAGTAACAAAGCACTACTGAAGTTTGAAAAGGAAAAGGTAAGAGAATTAAGGCAACATCGGTGGATGAATGATGTAATATTTCAAAACACACCGACTGGCATATTTCTGATAAAAACGTTCAAAGCCAACACACATTATCTAGTTTCTTCTCGCTGCAGCTCTCTTCTTTGACCTCTTCTTGTCCCCCCGATGGGCTCACCGACAAGGAACCACCTGGAAGTGTAAGACAGAGACTTTTATCAAGGAGCAACTCATTCTTCTCCTAAATCAAAGTAAGTCATGTTTTGCCTCTAAAATAAGTAACCAGGCCAAGAATAATGTGTCGGAGATATGCAACGACCTCTGCCATGATTTCACACTTATATAAATGATCTTTGCCTTGAGTATGTGTGTGTGTGTGTTTTCTTACTGCTATCTTTTTGTTCCAGTTGACTGTCAACTTCCTTCACCTCCTTTTCAGTCTCAGTTTCCTTTAGAAAAACATTGGAAGACAGAATTAAGACATAAATAACGAGCAGAATAAAAGAAAAATCGAAGGAAGACTTGAACAGGATGTAAACAAAAATTCTCACCCCCACAGAGTCCTCCATTTCTTCTGACCTCTTTCTTTTTAATGCTGGTTCACCTGCAATAGAACGCAAAATGAATTCCATCATTTCTTTTACAAGAAGCCTTCTTCATTCATTTTACATGACAGCAGAATTAAACAACAACAACAAACACCACGGTGCTTTGACATTAGCTGTTAACACACAGCCCCACACACAAGTACTCTCAGTCATTTAAAGGAAAAAGAAATAACAAATAACGAAAAGCAACTGCACACACACACATATTGTAGGACTTAAATTAAAATCAAACGTACATGAGTCAGCTGTGTCTTCAGGCTCAGAGCTTCCTGCAGCTTCAGTGTCCTTTAGAACAGGAGTCGGCAGATTGACCTGACTTTCCTGTCGTACACTTGTCTCTGATGCATTTTCCTCTTCGGTTCTCTTTAACAAAAAAACAAACAAACAAAAAAAGTACAATATATTGTCGTCAGCTGACAACGATACAATTTCAAAATAAGCAATAATAATAAAATGGTACTTATGATACTATTAAGTCCACCTCAAACTTTTCTTAACATACCTCTTCTTTCTCTTCTGGCTCCTCTGATGAGGTTTTATCAGCACTCTCCTCATGTTTATTTTCATCTTTGTTCTGATTATCTGCAGCTAAAAACAAAATATTAGACATCACATAAAGTGGACAATTATTATAACGTAATTAGTGTAACGTACAATAAAGTTAATTTCTTTACTCTTTGTAATAAAATCTATGCATCGAAAAACTTTTTTTTTATCACTTTTTTTAAATAACGTTAACAGTGCAGCAGTGTTGTAATGGTTTATCAAAGTGAAATACAAATGTATTCTCCAACATTCACACAGTTTATACTGAAAATTACAATTAATTTTACTTTTTTTTTTTTTATGTTTCAGATTGTGGTTGAATTTGTAGATTTGTCTGCTGTACAACAGTTTAGCAGTCCTGACAGCAGAATGATAATACGATTCTTAATAGTAAATAATCCATCATTACTACATGTTACAGCTGGCAACTCACAAAATCTTCAGCAATGATCATTTACAGGCTGATTCAACCAGTTTACCAGCAGTGGCCTCTTTGGCTGCAGCACCTGAACGTCTTCCCCTTCGGCTTGGAGTCTCGTCCACTTTCTCAGGTTGGTCCTTCTCTGCCTCCTCTGTCGTTCTGGATGATCGCCCTCTGCGTGGTGTTTTGACTTCAGCAACCTTTGTCTGCTCAGTTTCCTGTAGATAAAAAGTCCACATGCAATATAACGTGGATTTGCATTGCTTGTAAAATAAAAGCATGTATCTGAACTCATTGACCGAGCACACGTTTTACCTCTACATGGAAATTCTGTGATATAGCTGATATGACAAAAACGTATTTACCTCGGCAGACGGCTGCTCATTACTTTCCTTTTCATCTCCCTCATCACCTGGAGGATTCAGAAATATATAAATCACCACATTAAATTGTTAAGACTCTGCTCTGGCTTGAAAAGGGTTGTGTTATGTATTGACATATTATAAATCTTGTAAATCTAACAAACATGGACACAGCTTTTAACCACTAAACATGTAGGTGTGGTTATTACCAGATTCTTTTACTGGTGCAACTTTCTGAGTGGACAGCTTTCGTTTCCGTCTTCCTCTTCCCTCTGTCTTTTCTTGCTGCAAAGCAAAAGAAGTGTTATCACAGGATGTACAGTAACAGCTAATGAATTTTGTAAAGGACAGTTACCTTTTCTGACAGCTCTGACCCCTTCTCATCTTCCTGACTGTCTGTGCTGGAGGCGTTACCTAAAAAAATAATAACAAAAGACTGAATTGAAAGGGGAACTAGTGACCAGTGGAGGAATAAGACCAAACTAAACATGAAAATCAGTTTCATCTTCCTGAGGTCGGACTAACTGATAAATACATCCCCAAGAGAGGAGCACAAAAATTGAAAGACTAAATTTCAGCCTCTGAAAACATTGTCTGACAAGAACAGTTGAAGGAAATTATTTTATTTATCATTTCTTTAAAATAAAATCACAACTCACTGATTTGTTTCACTAATTTGGGTTCACTTTCAGGTTCACCTTCTGTGATCTCCTCAGTCTTGTCTGGAACATTTGTTTCCATCTGAACAAAATTCATAAGATTAGAAAGTAACCAGGAGAGACGGAGCAAATCAAACTGAAGCGACCAGCGACTGAACATGACTAAAGCACACTTACAGTTTGTGGATCACTCGTCTCTGCTGCAACATTTTCTCCCTCCTCTGGCTTACTCTCAGCTTCACCTAGTGGTGAAAAGAATTAGGGTTGGAAACGTTGCCTGTTACAGCTTTTGCTGAATTAACACACACACAGTATTTAGACAGATTTTAACAACCATCTTTGTAAAAGGAAAACACTCACTGTTAACTATGTCCATGATAGCTGCTCCACCCTCCTCCTCTATCACATCCTCTGCCTATTGTTTAAGAAAAGTCTTTTATTATAGCATGAATGTTTAACGTAAAGAGTTCAGATGTGTAAATCATTAATGGTGCATCACCTTGGGGGTCGTCTTTGTGTCTGAAACATCTGGCTCCATTTGCTCTAAAGTGTGACAAATAAGTAATAATTTAACATTCAGCCAAATTAAACCTTCTTGTTCTTCTCAACAAAAACGTTTCCAAGCACTCACCTTGTTTACTCTGCATTTCTGTGGACATTTCTGAGACTTGTTCAGAGGTACTGGAGACTACAGATGTCTTGTCCTCAGCGGTTCCTCCGACGTCTTCTTGTTCACATACAGCAGCATCAGCAGCTAAAAAAAAATTATATTAACATTTTTATAATAAAAGTAAATGAGCATAATGAGGTTGTTGTACAGGCAGTGCCTGGTCTATAAAAGTGTATTTCATTAAACAACAAACTTTACATTATAAATCATAAAAATAATAGCTACAAAGATCAAAATGTGAAGATTTAACTAGAATTTCAGGTGAAATAGAAGATAAGACGTTTTACCTTCTGTCTCAGCTGCTGGTGGTGATGGTTCATCTTTTGGCTGTGTGTCAGGAGTAATTTCTTCCTTTTTGGCTTCATCCTCCTTCAAAGAATCCTGGCATTCATTTGAGGTAGTGTTATCCTCCTACACAGAAGACAGAAGAACAAAAGAATAACACTTTTAGTTGTTAGTATCAAGGAAATTTGGGACAGTTGGAAAAATCCACAGTGTAAAACAAACTTATTAAAATAGGAGCACAAGTCCTTACGTGTGAAGACAGCATCTCAGAGGTGTCAGTCTTTGAAGTGTCCAGTTCTCTCTCCAAGTTTTCTGATTCATCTTTAAAGAGATAAATATTTAGCTCTTTAACCGTGGAAACATTCTGACCTTCATAGGTAGCCAAAAATAAATGTTTGTGTGTTCTGTTACCTGCAGTGTTTGGTTTGTCCTCAACAAGCTCAGCACTTGGTGAATCTTGTGCAGCTGGTAAAGGCTCAGTGGCTATGAACTCAGTTTCAGCAGGTGCTTGCACATCCTTAGCTGGATGCTGGTCTTCTTCAGCTGCAGGTGTTTCCATCGGTTGTTGAGTGACTTCATTCACAGCTGATTCGTCTCTTGTGTCGCAAATAATTAGGTTGGTGGACACTGTGCTGTCAGGGTCCATGGAGAGCAGAGTCAGCGCTGCTTCTTTCATCTTCATATCAGCTTCCTGAAGCACCATCTCTGTGTTTACATCCTCTCGAAGGCTCTCAGGTGGCAGTTGTGCCTCTGCTGAGGTACAAACATCCATAAGAGTCAGCAGAGCATCGGCCTCAGCAGGCACAGCTGGTATCTCACTGAGTCGTGACTCTGTTTCGCCTTCAGGTGGCTCCGGGGTGATGTCGCTCAAAGCATCGCAGGTATCGTCTGAGAACGAGGTGGTGACAGTCGTGGTGACGGGATCAGAATCTGTGCTTGTGTCCTGAAGAAGAGGCTGTTTCTTAGGTGGCTCTTCTGTCTCAAGACTCAGAGAGGACACTGAAGACTTGGACGATTTATCAGACTTTTCCAGTTTTTCTTCTCTAGGTTCTTTCTTCTCTTCTTGACTGTCCTCTTTCTTTTCTGTGATTTTATCCTTCTTCTCTAGTTTTTTCTTGGCACTCTTAATTTCTGATTTCTCATGTGAAGGTTCTTCTGAGACTTTGCGTTGTTCTTTTGCACCTCCATCTTTTTTCTTCTCCTTTGTCATCTCAGGTTTACTGATAGATGCACCACCTGCACTTTTGACTTCTGAACTTTGAACTTTCTTATCGGCCTTTGATAACAATGAAGTCTTTGTTTCCTCTTTGGATTTTGATTTAGATTTTTCCACAGTTTTTCCCTTTTCTGTTGGTTTAACCCTTTTTGGATCTTTGTCTGTTTCTGAGGTGGGCTTGATTGATTTCTGGCTGTCCTGATCTGTCTTTGTCTTCTCTTTCTCAATGTCCTTGTCCGTTTTAGATTTGGGCTTTTCGCCTTGCCTGTCCTCAGAGTGACTCTTTGACCTTTTCAGGACTTCTTTGGAGTGTTTATCTTTCTTCTTACTGCTGTCAGACCCAGGCTCCATATCAGACCGATCCTCAGAGGAACCAGCTGAATCAGGGCGCTGCAGCTGTTTAAAATCACTTTTAGCTGAGGTTTTTTCTCCTTTCGATTTTTCTTTTTCTTTGCATTTATCTTTATCTTTTTCCCTAATTTTGTCCTTTTCTTTCTCCTTGTCCTTCTCTGCTTTAACAGCCTCTGTGGATGGAGTTTTTACCCTCTTGGCATCTTTAGTACCCTCTTCTGCAACACTTTCAGACACAGACATCTTTCCTTCTCTTGCATTTCCTGTCATTTTCTTTTCACTTTTAATCTTGAGCTTCTTTTCACCTTTTTCTTCGGATGACACTTTAACACCTTCTTTCTGTTGACATTCGTCTGTCTGGTGTTCAGATGTCTTCTCCTGCTTTTGTTTAGGTTTGGCACGTTCATCAGACAGACTGCGTTCTTTCTCTTTGCGTTCCTTAATATGAAATTCTTTGCGAGACAGACGGTCAAATTTTCCAACTGATCGTTGTTTGAGAGCTTCTTGCGAACCTTGTTCCAACTCCAGGATGAAGGAGTGCGTCCTCCCTTTGTCACAGAGCTTTTTTGTTTCACTTGAATCTTCTGAGATACTGCCAATCGTCCTTCTGTGCCTTTCTTCAGATGATGCAGATTCTGACAGATGTCTGATTAATTTTGGCTGGGGAGTCTTTAAGTTGGTCGACTTCAGCTCCTAATTTTAAAACAGCAAAATGCAGCTTGTTACAATTCATGAAACTAAGGAAAGGCCATTGCCTATGGTAAAATCTGTTAGCTCTGTTGGTAGCTTTCACATACCACTTTCTTGGAGCCCTCTCCGCCTGTATCTCCTTTCTTCTTGCTCGAAGCATTGCCTTCTTTCCTGAAAGGTGAAAGTAATGCTTTACAATACTGCACATTGCAGAAATATTTTGAAATTTGTCTTTCAAAGCAGCTAAATTTGTTTCTGAGCATTTGATTGCATACCTGGAATCTAGTTTCCTCTTCCTGCTGAGAGCCATTTTTTTCTCCAAAACTTTCCTTTCTTTGCGAGCCTCTTTAGCTCTGGGACCCTCCAATCCAGCAGAGTTTCCACTCTTTTGTTTTTTATCTGTACAGAAAATTAAATTATGGCAAAGAGAATGTGTTTATTTTTTAAATAGTGATAATGGTAATGCACAGTACAACTAAACAAACTCTACATCTCTGACACATTCTGTGACATAAAGTGGAAGAGAACATTAAGGCATATTCAAGTTCGTCATAAAAAGACCTAGTGAAACTCCTTCCCAAAAATGAGCTGAGGAGAGAAACAAATTAGTGGGGATACGATGACAGCCTATTTGACAGAAATACCTTGTTCTTCAGCCTGAGCTGCTTTCTGTTTCCGCTTTTCTTCCATCCGCTCCCTGTTCTGCTGTCTCTTGAGCAGCCTTTCTTCTTTATCCTTTTGCCTAAAAGAACACAGGTGAGGACAGAGAAATACAGTAAGAAACAAAGAACCCAACCACAATAAAAAGGTTCTGAAAGTGTTTAAGTGAAACATTTCATACTTTTAGTTCTTTTTTGCCACACTGTTCTGCTAATTACAAATGAATATCAACACAACTCACCGCAGATCTCCGACGTTCTTCCACTGTGATTTCATCATCTGAGTCGCTATAGTAACGGGAGTAGAGGAAGGGTTTGTGAACGTAGGCTTTCCTGCGAGGTTTGCATTCTTTGTCTTCTTCTCCTGTGTCTCCACTGGCATGTTTCTTTTCAGCCCTCTCACCTTGGTCTGGCAAAAGGAAAACAGACACAAAGCATTAAATTACAACACGCATGTTTATAATCTACAGTTTAAAATGTGCTAAAAAAAATAGAGTCATGCTGGAGTAGTAAGTTGAGACCATCTGATGGAAGTTCTCCTTCCTCGGAGGAGTCAGACAGCAGTTCCTCATCTTCGCTTTCCCCTTCGAATGATGACAGGTCACTGGTGTGGACAGAGCTCACTGTGATGTCACTCAAGCCTTCCAGGTCAGAGTCCTCCAAAGAGTATTCTGCAGGGAAAAGACACAGCACATTATAAACCTTTCGTACTCTTACTCTAGTTGACATTTACTGTTTAAAAACATGAGACAACAATGAATACTATCTTACTATTAATGATAATCATTATTGACTCTTGAATTAAAAATACCAAAAGGAAGTACAGCAGCTCACCTTCCTTTATCCTCTCTCTGGCTTTCTGCTTGGCCTGACTTGTGGATTTAAGTTGGTCATCATCCTGCTTTTCCTCTGACGGTTTTCCAAGAATTTTGCCTGCAGCCTTTTCTTTCTCCTCTTCTTTCTGCTCTTGAGCTCCTACCTCCTCTTCCACCTTCACCTCTATTAATTCCTCCTTTCCTAGGTCCATCTGTTCCTGAGTGTCCTCTGTCTTGACCTCTAACATCTGGGGCTCTGACGTCATCTTTGCTTCCTCTGCCTCTTCTTGGTGGCTGTCTCCTTCCTCAATAACAACCATGTCCTGCTCGCTTTCCTCCACAAGCTCCATGGGTTCATCTGAAAGTTGCCCTTTCCATGCTTTCTCCGTTTCTGAGCTGGCCCTAACACTAGCTTCCTGGTTGAGAGAAGTTATGGTGTCCAGAATGGACATGGCGTCGCTGGCTGCAGTGGTACTTGGAGCAGACGATGATGCTGGGAAGATATAAACACATAAAGAGATCTGTTAACTGTGTCAGTATAAGTCAGACACTTGCCAAAGAGGATGTGTTTTAATTGCCACAGACTGGTCTTTAAGTCACACAAATATCCTGTTATTATTATGTGTTTCAAACTATGCACTGGTGTTTGTAATGCTTAATCCAATTCCCAGTGTCATGTAAGCCTTCTAGTTTTACTTTTCCCCACATTCTGCAGTTGGTAGGGGAAATCAATACAATTATTAAAACATAAAAACATGAACTATTTATTCCTGCTGAGCCTAAATAAATGCTATTTATAGTCAATACATTTCTGTTGTCAGTCAGCCTTGTGAAAACAAACTCCTAACAGACAGGCAGATGACTGTCCTGTGCAAAGAGGGTCAATAGTTACAATTAGAATGACAAAGAGTAAACATTTAAATATTGTACACATAGTTAATAAAGACATGAAATATTGTGTACCTTGCTCAGGAATGCTGCTGTCTGGTTTCGACTCTGTTGAGGGGAGTGGGGCTGGTGGCTCCTCAGAGTAGCTGCCAGGTGACAGAAATTCACGGACCACTCTTTCCACTTGTGGCCTGAAGATGTGGTTGATTTTGGGATCCACCACCTGGGCCACAATCCTGTCCACTCCCTGCTCCAGCATACCAGATCTAAGAGGAACAGTTTGGTTAACTCTGACTAAAACACATGAAAAATTACTGCATTATTTCTAATGTTGGACTATTAGTGTAAGCACTTATTGAGAACAGAAGTGGAAAAGACATGCTTATCTCACTTACTGCAGCACAAGCTGCCTGATGTTGTTTCTCAGCTGGTTTTTGTTCAAATGAGGGCTCCATGTGTGATTAGAGAGATGATTAGAGACAAAGTTGTCCACTCTTTGTTTCAGGTTCAAGTAGGCTGGCTGAAGGAGAAAAAGGAAATGATAACAGTTCAGATGTTATTGTTGGTGACTGTTACTGTAAGAACAGAACTTGTGTAAGTGTAAGTGTAAACATAAAAACAACAATCAGACTTTAATCACCTTTAAAATACAACAATCAACCAATCTTGCATTGTCCTTCAACATTAACATTGGCCTTTTGTTTTTTTAACAATGAAAAAATGGTCAACAGTCTGTCTGGAAATCAGTACTTTATATCAATATATAAACTTTGCAGTTAACCAGCGTAATAGAGACTCAGATATTAGTTTATGCACAGCCTGTTGTGTTTTTATTTTTCTTAATTGGGTTTAGCTTAATTCATCTTTCATTCATGTAAATGGGCTTGATCTCCAACAAAACAAAAGCACTACTTATTCCTGTTTGGTAAAAACCTTGTGCCTTGAGCCTTCAAGGAACTATTGAGGTTAGGGATGAATCATACAGACAGGACAGAGATGCCACAAACCATGAAGAGACGGATTAACGCATTGCTGATTTTCCCTGATGTGATTTTAGTTAGGTTTACTGCTTTTGCTGTAAGCTATTAGAAATGAATGCAACTTTATCTCCTGGACAGTAAATGTAGAACTATTACTACTATACGCTATTATTTCTCTACAACGTGGGCGGAAGCTTATTATCTAACCCTGCAATAAAATAATTAACTGATATTTAGGATGTGTTTCCAGCTGAGCTGCAACATTAGCTTTAGCTAGTTTAGTTAGCCAGTTAGCCAACGGGGCACCAATGCTTTCAACGTTTTTTAGACTAACAAATTGTACTATTTTAGATACCTGCATGCGTTAAACATCGCATTATCGGCACCACAACGTAAAACTGTGACACTCATTTAGAAAAACATTACTAAAATATGAGGAGGCTGTCAACCGTTACCTTTGTATCAACGTCTGCCAGACAGTCCCTCCTGAACTGGTCGAAGAGTCCCTGTGTTTTTAAATGGTTGACGATCATTGAGACCAGCTGTGGGTCTCCCGGTGGTAAACCAGCCATGTCTCGATGCAGCTGGCTTCTATTCTAGTAATTATAAGTGATAATATTAATAAAACATCTGATAATATCCGTCCTGAACGAACCAGCTGTCTGTTTGGGTTGGTGAAGTTCGAAGCAGACTTGAACCGGAAGATGAAATGACGCCACAGCTTCAACTGAACCGGAATTGCTTAGTAACGAGAGGTTTCTTCTACCAAAATAAAAGTTGCGGAAATAAATACATTTGAGCAGGGCAGAATTGTTGCTAATGTGTAAGATAACTTAATGAGACATAAAATTTTAAATCTAGATGTAACCTAAAGACAAAACACGACGTTTAAAGACACTGATTCCGGGAAAAACAACAGGTAAAAGACACTGAATTTGTTTGTTCGGCGTGCCTATGAGGCTGAAGTTAGCTTCTGATTCGTCATTAAGGGGTCCGGATAGGCTCACAATCTTTCTGTCTTTAAACAAAAGTCAGACATAGATTATTACAAAACGTTTAAATCCAAACTGAGTTTTCAGTTCCTACATACACAACTAATCATTCAAGACTGACTTGAAAAATAGTGAACATTTTCCCTATTCTGGATAACTGCAGAAGTAATTTAAATTACATGTATTATTTCTTACAAACCTGTATTTCAAACAGCAGCAAACGTCTATATGACATTTATTTAGCATGTTATCACATTTAGAATAAAGGTATAACAGAAATAAATCTGTTATTTTATTTCAAGCAGCCTTGGTGTCAAGATTCTGGTTTTAGCGGTTTGAATTGACTAAAAGCAACATAATCTTTGTATTCTGTTTTATAGAACAGATATTTCTTAAACCTAAGTATGTCGTTAATATAATCCAGATAAGACACATTCAATTATTTTCAGAACAATATAAATTGAAACAGTTTTAAATGGTTAGTCCACTTGTAAATTATATTAAAATCAAATTTCTTTCCTGGTATGTTGTTGCCTGACTGGAGAATGGGGGAATGAGGCGAAATTTTCTTCCTTGCCTTCATAAAAGTCTTTAATTTGGACCACTAATAAAAAAACAAACAATATTTTTACAACAGTATCTAAGCTTCTGTCCCGTTAACTGACCAATTAGAAACTAACTTCACCGTCGTCACATGCGCTTTCACTTAAATAGCTGAAATTCCGTCTGTGTGTTTAGAGTCTCTTTAGTCGCACCTCGGTTAAACAGCGTAAATAAAGACAACACAAACTCTAACAGAGAAGAAATCATTGGAATAATAATTAAACTTCTTATGTTTACAAAACTATTGGCAGCGGTGGGATTCGAACCCACGCCCCCGAAGAGACTGGAGCCTTAATCCAGCGCCTTAGACCGCTCGGCCACGCTACCGTGAAGACCCACAGGGGCCTGATCTGTTTTCATTCTGTGCACTATGTTTATATTTAGCGAAAAATCCTCACAGGTAATAATTCTAATTAGTGATAATTGACATCATCACTAATGTCGATACTACAATCAGCCTGTTCTCATCACACTCTACATTCTGTACACTTTGTTTTTGACCTACCCTTTGACCTGTGCCACAGCCCCTTCAATAAATTCCTTCTTTTAAGTCGATCATTTCTTTTTAAACTTTCCCTCACTGGTGTACAAACTGGATACCTCAGTATCTATCATTAAGCTGCCTCACAAACAGCATCCACAGTAGTTTAACTGTTGAAACAACTTTATAAATAGTTAAAAAAAACTGAATATTACCCTTATGAAAAGGTTGATTTATTGCAGGGCACAGGCATCTTAAACGTATTAGAAACCTAACCTGATGTATTATACCCTTTACATAATTACTCATAAGATGGTCCAAGAATCCTTTCATAATATTTATTAGAAATTTGAAGTATAGGTCGAGGGCAAATTAAACATGCTTTCAACACTAACCCTCAAAACACATCATCTTACACGATTTGAGAATATACTCATCTGGAGGCAGTCTAACAGTAGTACTTTGGTGTCAACACCGACAGATACAGAAATCCAAAACAGAGCTGTGTCCATTGAATATAAAAGATTCAGAAAAGAAGAGACAATAAAATAGCACAAACACCTCTAGACAAAAAAAGAAGAATACTAGACATAGATAATGACGTCACACTGTACAATATAAAAGTGGGTATGCCCAACATAAAATGTGCCAGAATAATGGCAGTTTGAAGCCCATGGCAGTGAACCCAAAACATTCTGGCCCAGAGTCCTGTGTGACAGATAAAACACTCCTCAGAACAAGGTAAGTTGGCTGGTTCAGGATTTCTTGACAGGGTAGGTGGGTGGCAGGAGTCGGTGAGAGTTGGCACGCACCCACGGGTGGTCGATGACACTCTGTAGTGAGAGGCGATCAATGGGGCTGTGGCGAAGCAGCTTGGAGATCAGGTCACGTGCACCGTCTGAGACGCATCTGGGGAACTGCAGATCCACCTGCAAACATCAAGATGGTTATTTACTCTTTGAATCTGTACAATAACTCAGTTATTGTCACAGTCATATTCAATAAAAGACAATAACTTGGTTTACAAAACAGCAGTACATGTTGCATTTTGCAAAACCGACCTTTGTAATTCTTTTGTATGTTTCTGAATGGCTGGCAGTTTCAAAAGGTGGGTTTCCAACTAAGCATTCATAGCACAGGACCCCGATGCACCACAGGTCCACCTTCTCGCTGTGGGTGTGTCCTTCAATCATCTCTGGAGGGAGGTAGTCCAGTGTTCCACACATAGTGCGACGTCTAAATAATGTTATTTTAAATAAAAAAAATAAAAAAGTTGAGTTGAGTAGGGTTGGCAGAGTTGCAGCAACATGAAGAGTTATGCTTCAGTACACAGCAGGACAGACCTACGTCTAACAGGGCACAGTGATGAGCCAACCATGTGTTTCCTCACCTTAGAGAAGGCGCATGGACAGACCAACCAAAATCAGCAATTTTCAGCTCTCCTCTGTAGCCCAACAGCAGATTCTCTGGTTTGATGTCACGATGAATCACTTTCTTCTCGTGGCAGTACAATAAAGCATCAGATATCTCCTCCATGTACTGTAGAGAGGTTAACAGTTAGCACCAAATAACAGCTACATTTTAATACAAAACACAGGCAGGGTGTAAGATAACCAACTCCAGTGGGAATACTGCGCATGAGATGGCTTGGATTTGTAAAATACCAATTACTAAACATAGTTTAGCTCTTACTGTGGCAGTACGCTGGTCATCAAATCTTCCACATCTCTGTAGTTCCTTGTACATTTCACCACGTGGGGCGTACTCAAGCACCAAGAACACTCTCTTGCGGTCATGAAAATAATTGTAGAAGCGTAGGATGTTGGGGTGCCTGAGATAAAAAAAAGTAAAGAATAGTTTGAGGTATGCTGTTGTTGACAGGAACCAAGCAAAAAACAACAGCATAGGTAGCAGCTTGTGAAGCACCTCTTTTCTGAACTTTATATTAGCTTAATAGATAAACGGAATAAAAGCAGACAGTAGAACATCCCTAGCCTCAGGAAATGTATGTACGTAGGAATATTTTGTCTCTATGGTAGTAGTAGCCTTATTGATGAGAAAAGGAAAGTAACTTGGCATGGGTTACTTTGCATGGTGATTATAAATGTAGCATCACTCTTAAAACAAAGTTTCCTTTTACAAAAAGGTGTGATAATTCAAATACTTCAAATAATGTGGTGGGTTTTAATTTGTGTCAATTACTGTGATCATATGAGAGATTTAAATAAATCAGCAACATATAATATTCTTCAGCATCTCTGTGCCAGAAACAGCTAGAAACAAGAACACACAACAAACAGTTTTGCAGGTTACTTACTTGAGATGAGCCTGAATCTCAATCTCTCTCCTCAGTTGATGCTCCACACCCTCCTTCTCCATCTGTGATTTGAACAGCACCTTCAGCGCTACAATGGCTTGCAGCTTCTTCACCCTTGCAAGGTAGACGTTGCCAAACTTGCCCTTCCCCAGTGGTCGACCGATGTCAAAGTCATCAATGGTAATTTTCCTGATAATCAATACAAAGAGGCAATCACATAAATGTGTCTTACTGTTAAAAAAACTGAACTGAAACCTAATACACACTATGAAGAGGTGCTAGTGACTATACTTACTTTGATGCTGAGGTTGAGGATGCAACACATTCTCTCCCAGGGCCTAAGAATTGAACATACATTCAGTACTGTAGCAATACCCAGAGGTTCAAATGGTGTCTGTGGGTGAGTAGGGTAAGGTAAGGTACCTGTGATAGCATTTTTGTCCGTCTCTGCTCGTGGCTTCACCTGAACACGCTGTGGGCCTGCCATCATGCTAGGGGTTGCAAACTAATATTCAGACAAACACATTAATTCAGTTGACTATTAGCAATGAAGTTCACATGGTTATCTCAATCAACTCAGTTTTATGGCAGCAATCAAACCCTTGATACAATAGTACAACTACAAATAATCCACAATTACATTTTGTTTAATCAAATGCTTCACATTGGAGAAATTCAACAGAAGAAACTAGATGTATTTTTACAACTAATACTACTCACCGGTCTTAAGAAACCCCTAGGCTCATAATTTTCCTTATTCTGTAAAGAAATAAATACACAGCTCTCATTAACATGCAGTATATCTGAGCTATGAGTCATTTTGGATTTTTTTTTAGGGTCAGGGATGTAAATGGCAGTTTGGTCTTGTCCAATTCCCACTTTCATATTAATTTCTCCACTGTGCACAGTACTGTTGTGCATTACACCAAACAGGTGATCATTTTCAAATGGCCTTATGCGAAACAAAATAGGCTTTGAATAGGTAACATCTTATTACCTCGACATCTGGTAATGTTAGTTTAAATAAATTCTGTTTTATTTGTATAACTGTTTCTGAATAACAACAGACGTCATCTCAAAGCACTTTACAGTGTTTAAGACCTTACAAAATATAACTGTATATTGAAAACCCAACAAATCCACTTAAGCAACCACAGGGCACAGATAACTATATCTTTCATGCGCTTCCTAAAAACAGTCACGGACCTTTTGTGTTTCTTTTCTTGTGTTTAGTGTTTTTCACTGACGTTAGGCCCCTTATGGTAACAATAACGTTAAAAACTTTGCATCAGTTCGGGACTATGCACCCACTGAAATCGTATAACAATCAGCTACATGAGTTGATCGACCTTAAATAAAACATTCTCACGTGTATCTTTGACACATATATACTTATTCTGATTGTAATTACTGTTAGCGTTAACTCAAGCGGAGGTGCTAGCATGTTAGCTATGTAAGTTCGCTAGCTAACAAAACGTTAGCTAACTTGGCTAGCGCAAAGTTGATCAACGTTTAGCGCCCTCCGAATGTATGTGAACGTATTTAAATGTTCCCAAGTCGTAATAAGTTATCAGATAACAAAATGCTGCATTACCTGCATTGTGGTGAATCGTAGTGCTAACTTTCTAGCGTGTAACTAAATACGAGTCTGTCTATTTTGAAACTCGTCGGCCGCCAACGTTTTCAAAAAGCCGCTTTACACGAACGCGATTGGTCGGTGTGCTGCGCACAGAAGGCTCCGATTGGTCAGAAGTGGTTTGAGAGGACGCGAATGATTGGTCAACACTGACTGGGCTCTGACGTCACTCGTCTTCATTTCCTGCTCTGATGTTGACGTAGTTTCCACCAGATTTCAACTAAATTTACATTTACAATTTAAATTCCTTTATTAAAACTGAATAATAAAATATATCTAATAATTTAATGTCATTATTATTTCTTATTGTGGTATTAGTGGTAATGGTGGTGGTGCCAGTAGTAGTTGATGTGGAAAATCTTATAGATCTAATGATTCCTCCTCCCAACTACTAGTCCACAAAAACCTGGTGTTTCTTTTGTGAGATCTTAATTATTGACATCTAGGACAGCAACTAACAGTTGTTAGAATTACCAGACAACGTGTCAAATAAACATACAATTAATAAAGTTATTAAAAAAAGAAGAGCAGATTATTATCACCATAGATAATCCAGAATGTATTTTATCATTACTCTGCTCTATGTTTATTGATTTGCTTTTTGCATTTATGGAGCAAAAACTAAATACGTCGGCCAATAAAACAGATTCTGATGGTAGATGCAATGACATGATATACTAATAAGTTTCACAACAGCTTAACATTATTAAATATACTGTATCACTTTCTTCCATTTAAAAGCAGTATGTAGTTTATAAGTGCAGAACCACTGTATTTCATTAAATGTCAGTGTAACAGCAAAACAAAGATCTTTGTTTATAAGTCAAAAGACAAAAACAAGTGATGCTACGGGATTTATTTGGTCAAAATAGATTTATTCAAAATGTTTCTCATTCATAATTTCTAACTATCTTTTAAATGTATGATACAAATTATATCAGGAACACGCATATTCAACATTTCTCTCCTTTACTCAATCAAACACACATTTACTGTTAACTTCTCTTTTTTCATAATTTCTAAACAGCATATAAGGATTAAAAAAAAAAAAAAATACAGGGACCTGGGACATGGCAATGATTAAGTTTGAACATTTATGCTGTTTGTCTGTAACACCAAAACCACAACTGCTAGTAGCAGACATTTTTGTGAATATGTACCCTGTTGAAAAACAGAGAACGAACAGGAAACAGGTGGATTGTTGCCAGCAGTATGTTTCAGTTCTCTGCCTTTGTAACTGACACCTGCTTATGTCTTCACTGTCTAGCAATATCAGTGACATGAGTACACTAAAAAATCTCTATTTTTTGCATGTGTGCTTTGCTGATTGGTGAAGACACTAGATAGCTATGCTGACACTATTTACTGTGAGACCTCACAAAACTCACACATTTTTCCAAGCAGTTTATAATATGGTAGCTCCACTTTTAAAATTTCTTTAATTCAAGTTTAAATAGTTTTGTTTGTTTATTAAACAAAAGCATGGTCCTTAATGCCTGTTATATCACACTCATCTGGAGGCCGTGCATCCTAAGTTGAACAGTTTAGACCTGGTATTCTTCACCGGGATACTGAGGTTGGCAGATTCAAAAATGGTCAAAGGAAAAGCACTCTCAAAATCCTGTAAAAGAAGGTAGGACAAGAATTTAATTGCTCCAGTGTAACACAAACCTCTTTAAATGTGCATTACCTTTGTGACAGAAGTCATTTACTATTAACTCTTCTTATTGTGTATGTTTCTGCTGTGTCGTCAGTGATGGTTTTTAATTTTGGCAAAGGTTGGAAAATCTCGTTTGTGAAGCACTAATAACCTAAATTAGAAAATCAGTGTGGGATGGTCATAGTTATATTTATGGCACAATATTAAAAAATTCAATGATTGTATCTATAACACTAATCTAAAATGACATTTGTCTGTGTGAATAAGAATTTTATCTTGTATACTTCAGTGGTGCAGACCTCATTTAGTCTGCATTGATCTGAACAGAGCAATTGGTGAAAATTAGTGTGCAGGACGGCAGCAGAACAGCCAGTGAGCGACGCAGACTCGGAATTGGATCGTTCGTATCCGGCGTCTTGTTCTCGTCATTGCTGCCATCTCCACCTGCAGCCTCCTCATTGTTCTGCTCTTCTTCACCATCACCCTCCCCCTCCACCACAGGTGGACACTGCCGAGGTTGGAAGATGACATCCAAAAACTCCAGTTGGCGGAGTCCACGGAGCATCCTGCAGCTCCGGACTATTTGCATCTCACTGAGTGTGCAGGCCCACAGGCACAGATGCTTCAGGTCCTTCAGACGGCTGGCACAGAGCAGGCCTGGACCCACCTCCTTACCACCTAGACTCAGCTCCTCCAGTCCAAGCCATCCTGCCCCTAGCCCCAGGGAAGCCATCTGTAACTGGTAACCCTGCCGCCCAGTGATACCTATTTCCAGGAATTTGAGCCTGGAAAGCCCTTCTACACCACAGATGCCATTCTTGGCAGCACTGTTCCTGAGACCATTTGCCGTCACACGAAAGGTGTCACGCAGCTCCAATCGACTAAGCCTCTCCCATGATGTCAAACTCTGCAGGTGCTGGTCTGTGAAAGAGGGCACATTGTTAAGGACCAACCTCGAAATAAGTATCCCTGAGGAAGAGCTAAGAGCTTTTCCTTTCTGATTCCGTTCTTGCTGTTGGGCGCCAGCACTGGATGCAGCTTCTGCTCTTTCCTGGGGACTAGTAGGTGAAGTAGGCAGTGTCTGGTCGAAAAATCCGCGAGGCAGCTCACAGCCACGCAGCTCCAGAACCTGCAAAGACGGAGGGAGGAGCTGGCAACTGGAAAGGCCTCTCAGGTCAGCATGTAGCAGATAGAGCTTACTCAGACGAGGGCACTTTGTAGCTAGTGCTTTGAGCCAAGACTCAGAGAGAAAGGTGCCCCCTCGGGCTGAGAGCAGCAAACCACGTAACCGTAGGCATCTGAGTCCACAACCAAGGTACTGACGTAGAAGGACCCAAAGTATGCGGGATGTCATCTTGCACACAGCGGACAGTTCATGAATGTGTGTGTGTTGAGGGTGGGAAATGGGAGGCAAAAAAGAGACATTTTATGTCAATTATTACACAGACACAACAAATATGAAATAGAATTTCCTCCATCTGGGGCTCATGGGGAGGCAAATTTATTTATAAATCATATTTAAAACACAAAGGTGTTGCAATAATACATATGGCAAACTTTAAATATCATTTTAAAGAAATTTAAAACATAGTACAGAGAATTAGATACTTGCTAGGCAAATATATAAATGCAACATAGACAATGATGAGTGTCTTGAATATTTGTGTCAACTTTGGGATCATTTTATTTAAATTACACTTTATTTTGGATTATGTTTGGTTTGGACCCTGACAACGGTTAACAGACCACCATCGACCAACTGCCAACATGACCTGAGAGGCCAAGACGGTTCATACTGTAAAAGACAGTTAGATATACACTGGCCACTTCATTATGTACACATGTACAATCTAATGCAAATAAACACAGCAGCTCTGTCATGAATTCTACTTTTACAAGGTTATAATTTCTGAACTTTTGTTGAAATGGTCAGAAAGGTAATAATTCTTCTATAAGGTTATTATTGGTCATGGTGAGTGGTGGAGTCATACTGGAGTACATTACATTAAGATGTGTATGTAGTGTTTTGACCATTCTATTTATATAAATGAGGGGGCAAAAACCTTCCTTCTCACAGTTTCAACAAGACAATAAAGAAAAAATAATAATAATAATTTGTGTGTTGGTAAGTTAGTTATCTAACTTTGAATAAAAACCCAGGAAAGAAGACAAGACCCTTTATTTTACAAGCATCATTCTGAATGTGGAAAAATCTATGAAGACACATAATCTGTTGTAAATTAGATAAAAATATGTTTCTGTTTATATGTGTTTAGATGTTAGAAATGAATTACAAGTTAGACATGTGGTGTTTGCACATCAACCTTCTGATTCATCAGATTTTTTAAATGTTTTTTATATGGTAGTGAGCAGATTTAATGTGGCTGTTAAAGATTTATTCTGTGTTTCTGATTACACCAACAGCCTTATCTCTTAAAAGACTCTTCTTCATCACCAGAGAAAGTGGTAAGGTTATTGCTATTAGTGCCTATTCTTCAGTGTACAAGTTGTATGTAAGCCTATTTTATACACGACTTTACTGATATGTTAGGATGAACTTGTCGTGTGATAATGTTCCGTAATACAAAATAAACAGTTCAGTGTATTAAAGTGCCAAATGAATCATAAGGGGTAAACGACATTGTTGTTAACATTCTTACCCCTTTCCATGCAGTCAGGTCGACAAGTCTCCACAGTCTCTGGTCTTTAACGAGTCGTTTCCATCTCTTACAAACTCTGAAGAAAGACGCAAAATACGACAAATAACTTCATCATGTGACAGAAGCTGCAACAAAGGTAAAGCTGAGTTCTGTTTCACAGGACGAACTGGTAAAATATATATACGGCAAAGTTACATTTCTCTTACCTTCCAGCTCGGACGAGTTCTCGTACGCTTAGATACGACAACACGTCAATTAAAATGTTTTCAGGAAAGTAGTCTAGATTACAGATCACTTTGAATTCATCCATTTTGTAAACAAAACTACTAAAACCTCGGACACGGACGAATTTCCCGACGCACCCAGGTTGCGCCCGCATCACCGCTCCCCAGGAAACAGCTGCCCATTGATGGTAGGACCTAGCAGCAGTTAACGGGTTAAATCAACTATTCTTTAAGCTCAGCATCAAGCTTCTCTGTCGTGCCTCTTGTAGATTAATGGCGAATTTATTAAAATAATCATGGGTTAGAGCTCATTTTAAAACTTCTTGATACCGCGATTTTGCCGCCTAACGATGAGTTAAGAGAACAGTCCATTGCGCCTGCGCGGTTTACCGGACAAGATGGCGACCAGCAATGGTGGAGGAATGGAAGTGGATGGGGCAGGCGAGTATTTCTCCATTATTTCACTGTTTCTGCCTCAGATCAACATGCACCACAGTGCACAGTATTGTTTGGACTGTATATTTGTGTTATAAATGGCCGTAAGTGTTGAAATTGTGGTGTTAAAGGTGGTAGATAGCGAGCTTGCTGACATGAGCGGGTGGACGTAGCTACATGTCTCTGTTGTAGCTGTCAACAAATGAATCCCTCAGTTCGCTCTTTGAATCATTAATTCATTTAAACTCAAGTTTGTCTTCGCAGGCACATTAGACAAACAACAACAACAAACCGATCTAACAACAACAACAAACCGATCTCAGACAGGGCTGGTATTCAGTCCATGAGATTAACCAAGACATCGGCCTTTCTATGTCAAACAGTGCTGACATGCTGTCAGATATAATATTCTTATATAATCATAAAATAACAAATAATGCGCATGGAAAGGGTTTTCACAAAAATAGATTAAGTTTTGTTTATAATCCTTAAGATAAGCTACACTGGACTATAAAGTTAATTGAATTAGAAAAGTCCACAATCTGTGAATATGCAAGTATGTTTAATTTTAAAGGCTAATTTACTGGACACTACATGTCTCCTCTAACAGTTATTTCTCACTGTGTGCGCTCTGGAGGCTTCATCTATCCACATCTCCACATATTTCTATATTTAACTTGTGATGATTTGTGTGTGTTAAGTTCATTATATTCACCAAACCCAGTCTCACAAAGTACACATTAGCCTCAGGCATCTCTATATTCAGTGCAGATAACACACTTCTGTCCTTAGAATAAAGAAACACTGATCTGGGGAGTTGACTTCTTTAAGTAAGACAAGGTGCCAGACTCACCTGATCGATTGAAACACCTCATTCTAATTTCCAAGAATTGATAAGCATAGAGGTTCACATACTTTTGCCACATGTATACATTCGGCTAATTTTCCACATATATATAATATAAATATAATAAATAAATAAATAAATAAGTGTAATTGCTGTGTCATGTTTAGCTCAGGTCTCTTTATCTCATTTTAGAATTTTCATGAAAATCTGATGTTTTAGGTTGAATTCATGCAGAAATAGAAACATTTGAAACTTTCAAGGCAGAAATCCCAAATTAGATGATGTTGACTTGTTGGTTTATTGTTATTGTGTTTAAACACAAAAATCACTGAATCCCTTCTTGTTATATTCACAAACATATATGGTAGTGCTGCGAGGAAGCATTATTTTCACTACTGATTAATGTTCTTATTATTTTTTTCTTCTTACTATTCATTTATAAAATGTCAGACAATGGTGAATGGTGCCTGCTCAACTTCTATTGTAGCTGCTTTTGTTTAAAAAAAACCCCTTTGTTTCTGTGTGACTGTAGCCAGCCCCAGTGTTATGGCCTCAGGAGTCACTGGGAGCGTATCTGTGGCCTTACACCCTCTGGTTATCCTCAACATATCTGACCACTGGATACGCATCCGCTCACAGGAGGGACGACCAATGCAGGGTATGTTTTAAAACAGAAAGCAAGAAAACAGTGTTTAAGCAGTAATGTATTGTACTTTCTTTTCTGTGTCGCTGAGCTGTTCTGTAATCAGCTTAATGAAGATGCTGTTCATTCTGTTCTTCCTCCTCCACAGTGATTGGAGCTCTCATCGGGAAGCAAGAGGGTAGAAACATTGAGGTGATGAATTCTTTTGAGCTGCTGTCTCACACCATAGATGACCGGGTGCATATCGACAAGGAGTACTACTATACCAAGGAGGAACAATGTAAGTGGTGTTTACATGTGAAGTTCTACACTTGTCTCATTCCAGTTTAATTCCGTTTATTTAAATGATCATTTGTTAAAAGTGGTTCGTGAACTTGGTCGGCTCCCTGTCTTTTCTAATGTCCTCTCATCTCTCAGTCAAACAGGTTTTCAAAGAAATGGAGTTCTTGGGCTGGTACACTACCGGCGGTCCCCCAGACCAGTCAGATATCCACATTCATAAGCAGGTAGGCAAAAAATGAAGCAGAGCAACTTTTGAGTTTAATGAGAATATTTTCAACTCTTCTCTGTTTTTGTCAGTACACACCTGATTGAAAACTAAGACCGAGGCTGTCCTGCACCAGCAGTGGGTTCCACTGCTCAGATTCTTGAGCTAACACATTTACTTTGGAAACATATAACACAGCAGTATGGGAACAGCAAGTGTTATTCATTAGTTTTTGCTATACACAGAAGAAACAGGCTTGTTGCAGTTAATGCAAACAAGGGATTTGCAACCTGTTACTAAGTTTTATTTTCTTTTTGTTCAGATGTTTTTTTTTCTAAAACTATTCTTTCAATACTTTTGGAGGGGGTTGTTTCTCACATATTATGTTAATATTTCATGTTCTACGAATAAACAAATTATGTTTCTTGAATTACAGCACACGCAATTAGTCATTTAAAAAAACTACCTGCTGTAGCACAATTATATTACATCTAGATGATTTATTATTTTTACTTTGCTGTTGGTAAGAAAAGAGAACATACCTTAAAGTCTACTTAAAATATCTACATCACATCAATTTCATTTTGCTTTTTTTTTTACCAGGTGTGTGAGATCATTGAGAGCCCTCTCTTCCTCAAGCTCAACCCTATGACCAAACACACTGATGTGAGTTTCTCTGCATTTTTGCTTCTAATTGTTTATGCTAAAGTGTAGTTATGTGTTCAGATACAGCTGCTGTAAACGTGTCCTTTCTTCTTTCAGCTTCCTGTTAGTGTTTATGAATCTGTGATTGACATCATCAATGGCGAGGTGCTGCTTATATTTTATATTATCTACATTGTTTTCCTGCACAATGCCCAAATTGTCGATCAGAGAATCTTTTTAAACGATATGCGTTTCCTTTTCACCCAGGCTACCATGTTGTTTGCTGAGCTGACGTACACGCTGGCCACAGAGGAAGCAGAGAGGATCGGTGTTGACCACGTAGCTCGAATGACGGCCACGGGTACAGGAGAAAACTCAACAGGTAAACTTTCACTACTACTTCAGTGCCCTGTTAACTGAAACCTAGTTGCACGTATGTATTGTTTTTAAAGGAAAGAATCATGCTTTTTCAAGCCTTAGTTGCTGTGTAGCTATTACTACTCTCCACACCAGTCTAGAATCATTTGACTTGCTATACACATATGCAGAAATATGATCTAAACAAGTCTGAGCTAAACATAAAGTGAAAAAATACTGATCTGAAATCGACAGTGATAAAAAACAGAAGACAAAACGAAAAACGAATAGTAGAACGTGTTTTAAAAAGATCAACTCTGAAAGACCATCATAGGTCTGTTGATATGAGCCTCAGCTGAACTTTAAAGTGCATTTTTCATTAAAAAGGAATTCTCCCCCACTTCTTACAGGGTGGTTGTATGCAAGGTAAAAAGATTCAGCAGTAAAAGTTAGTGATCAGGACTTATTCTCGCTCATCTTTTTTTTTTTTAATATATATTATATATTTTAATATACAGGCTGCATTAAATTAAAGATTAAAATGACAGACTGGGTGGACTTACTCGAGCCCCTGCACACAGAGGACTAATTTCTTCAGGCTACTTAGATTTATGTTACAGCTTTACTGTTATTTCTTTCTGGAAGGTCGATGTAGGACAAACAGTTTTTCTCCTACTTTTAGTGATAGAAAGGCAGATTCTTTAAAACATTACCTACAAAGGGGAAAAATATGAAAACCTTAAAAAAAATCTTTAGGTCAGCAGACAGGCTGAATTCTCCATCATTTCATATTTAATGAACTCAAGAAATGTAATGTGATTAACATCATACACCATCATTAAAAAGAGATTTTTTTTTGTCTGAACAGACTTTAACCACACCACTGTCTGTGTCTTCTTACAGTTGCTGAACACCTCATAGCCCAGCACAGCGCGATAAAGATGCTCCACAGTCGGGTGAAGATCATTCTAGAGTATGTGAAAGCCGTGGAAGCAGGTGAGAGGAAAAAGTCTAAGCACAGCTGTTTTTAAATGTGATGTTTCCTTTATAGCATCAAGAGAGGCCCCTCGAACAGACGCCCATAATTACAAGCCCCAGTTTGATGCCGTCTTACCTTGGTGTTTTGTGATTTATGTGTATTTCTCCTCTCTCCCATTTCGTCGTCATGTGTTGTAGGAGAGGTGCCGTTCAACCACGAGATCCTCCGGGAAGCAAACGCCCTGTGCCACAGACTACCGGTCCTCAGCACCACAAAATTCAAAACCGACTTCTATGATGTAAGAAAGTTTTTTTGTACACTTTAGTGTGAGTTTGGTGATGTTTTCATTAGTATATAAGCCGAGGTTCAGTGTTTGATGATATAAATCCCAATAAGAATTGTATAGTTTTGTTTTGTATATAATATTGAGAACTGTAAACACTTTGAGTTGCAGAATAATTCATATTAATAATACATATTGACTGTGTGGGTTAAATATTAATAGTTTCATTTTTAGGTTATGGTCCCTGCTACTGCCAAGCTGAACTGTAACTGTGCCTCTTATTTCCCTGCAGCAATGTAATGACGTGGGCCTCATGGCCTACTTAGGCACCATCACCAAGACCTGCAACAGTATGAACCAGTTCATCAACAAGTTCAACGTCCTGTACGACAGACAGGGCATTGGCCGGAGGATGAGAGGACTCTTCTTTTGAGCTGGCAGAGAGAGTCGAGCCAGCACTGCAGGTTCTATTTCTGTTTTGTCATTTTTATTTTTAGGTTGTTTTTTTGTTTTTTTTTGTATTTTGTTATTTGTTAGCTAAAACCAACAGTAGCTTTCAAACCAGTTTACCATTGTCAAACACAGGTATGTCTAATAGCACTTCATTACACCAGTCAGTAAGAGACATGTACAAAGTCACTCTACTCTTTATTGGGTATGCACAGTAATGAATCCACTGTAAATGTGGATGGATGTGTAAATGAATGTTATTTTACTCCGTTTAATTGTTTCATGTTTCTGTATGTAATAAACAATCTGCTGATTTTTTTTTTTTTTTTTTCCTTTTACTGTTTCACTTGAATTCGACTATTTTTCTTTCTGCTATTAAGTGGTTATATAGGGTCGACATTACAGTAACTGTACAGAACACACAACTCATAAAAATGGCAGACCAGCACTTTTAAAAGAGCCTGAAGTCAGATCTGTGGAGCTGCTTTAGCTGCAGGTTTATAGACGGGAGTGTTTGCAGTTAGCTCGTCTTTTGAAGTCGTGTTCCTGCTGTTCAGTTGCCTGTGGAGGGTTTGGACAAACAGCAGGCAAAAGCGGTACGGGGGAGTTATGTCTGCAAGGTCGGAGGTCTAACAGTAGTCAGCATTTATATGGCTATTAAATATATAGTGGGAGCAGACGTAATAACCTTAAGGCTACAAGTGGGCTCTCCTGGTTCGCTGCTCTTACCTGCAGGAGTAATATATTCAAAATCAAAATACTAATCAGAAACAGTTTTGTCACATTTTATTTTCTGATAAATCATTTGCACTACAGGGGTGTACTAGTCTAAAGCTGCTTCTCTACATGCTGACAGTGATGGTAACGACATGAGGTTGAAACAAAAGCTGCAGCTCTTCATTGCTTTGGTACAAGATACCATCTCTGATTTCTAAGGAAGTTAAAAAAGACCCCAAAACTTGGACATGTGCAACTTTAATGTTTTCAATCAAAGTCTCGTGTGTTTAAAGAGAAATACCTTCGGCTATCACCTCCTGGAGGTTTTACTGACTGTCCTCTGCAGGCTCGTCTGCAGGATCAGCAGGCTGAGGGTACTTGAAGCGGACTGGGTCGTACAGATCATCCATGGGGTTATAGGGCACTGGGAACTGATACGGGTAGAGGGTAAACTTCTTTTCAATGGGTGCAGGAGGTGCTGGTTCCTCCACGTGCTCCTTCTCATCCTCCTCCTCCTCCACTGGAGGGGGTGGGGGTGGTGGTGGTGGGACCACAACCTTTCCCTTGATGGGCCTGGGTGGGTGATCAATAAGGCAGTCGGGGTCCCAGTAGGGGTCACAGTCGTACTCCATGCCCTTGAAGGTGCGGATGAGAGCTGGGGGAGACTTCTTGACTACAACTAGTGAAGGTGGAGGTGGGGGTGGAGCAGACTTCTTTGGTGGAGGTGGAGGAGGTTGCGGTACTCCTTTTACAGGGGCTGGTGCAGCCTTCTGGGGGCTGCAGTGAGGGTGGTAGCGGGGGTCACAGAGCACAGGCACGGCACCGGTGGGCAGGTAGACAATGTGGGGCTTACAGAGGGGGTCCTGTCTGTTGCACAGGAAGAGGACATCCGCCTGAGAAATGGACGGAGCAAGAGGGAGGGAAGGTGGGGTTGCCGGGGGCTCTGTGGGCTTCGGAACCCCTTTCATTGGAGGGGGAGGAGGAGCGGCAACTTTACACCTCTTGTCAGTAGTTGGGTCGCACATGATCATGGGTACCCCCAGTTTGCTCTGGAAATAGGACGCGTTGGGGCCGTAGGTGTTCTCCAGGTACCTCATCTGCTGGTAGAGCATCCGCAGCTTGTCGATCTCATAGATCTGAGAGGTGGAACAAGCAGAGAGCAGTGAAACTACAGGGAAACCCACTAATTAGTCTTTATAGCTCAGCATTCATTGGTGGAGGAGCATTAGAACTCATTAAAAAGTCACACTTTTAAAGTGAACCTAAACACCGGGCTTATTTATCACACTGTTTTAGTGTCACTAACATCACACGTGTGAAAACTGAGCGTCAGCTGAAGCAGAGTGATGATGATTGGAACCTGAACACATATAAACCCCCTTGTGTGAGGTTATCAGAAGAAATCTGAATTTGAAGGTAGTCACGTGACATCTTTCAGTGTATTTCTGGCTTCTAAACAAGATAAAACTGTAGTGATGGAAGGTAAAGTAGTGATGTAGATCATTACAGATCACAAACCAAGGTTAAGAGATCAGATCGTCAGAGGAGTCTTACCCCCTCAGTGTGTCCAATACTGCTGTAGTATCTGTAGTAAGACTGGAAGTCGGGGTTCCCTCTGTACCACCTGGGGTCTGCGTTGCGTTTCGGCCTGGAGTGAGTCAGGAAAGCGTTTGCTTTCTCCGCGTTGATGCTAAAATCACCAACAGGAACCATCTCTGTTAAAAGAAGAGTCGTCATTTCTCAGCCCTCAAATAAAAAGGGTACAATTCTGAACACACTGAATACTTGTAGTTACCTTCTTGCTTGAGGGCATTCAGTAAGGATTTGGCCTCCAGCAGGCCTAGAAGAGAAGACAATCCATTTAGTGCATGTTTCATTCAATGACATATTTGTTGTATAACAAAGAAGCAGAACTGACTTGGGAGCATCAGACAGCACAGTGCCCCCACCATCCACAGTGAGGAGATCATCCTGAACCCCTGAAAGACACATACACAAATTTATCCTCTATACACTTTCCCCACAGACACAGAGACCCTCCTCCTCTCAACCTTAATCTTAACTTAGAACAGATTTACAAATAAGTGCAATGAATAAAAAAGTTGAAATGTTGTGTTGGAAACTTAAAAATAAAATTAAATCTTTCATACAATTTAGATTTTCTAGTTAAAGCATCTCATTTACAAAAATCATCAGTTTTACTCACCTGTCTCAGAAGGCCGTCTTCACTGGACAAACAGGGCCGAGTGGATTAAATACACGCGTCTGCGTCCGTCGTCTTCAAACATTACCTCCCGTCCAATGGGATTTCACAGACTAAACTTTGCCTCCACCTCTCTCTTTACTACTGTTTAATACGAGGCCTTAGGCGCCAATTAAGAATAAAAGCCCCTGGATTTCAGCAGCACAGTCATAAAGAGAACAGACTTCAAATGGAAACTCCCCATTAAGTCTGGAAGGAAAGTATCACCTGCTGGGACAACTACAACTGCGGGTAAGATTCTGCCGACTAGCACAATATCTCAGCCAAAAAAAAAAAAAAAGACGAGAATCTGCACAGACTTGGACATAAATTTAAAATGAGTTGTCTCTAAAGGTGCTTATTTTTGCTCAGATAACATCTGCTTTTCTACATGTTCTGTTATTCAGAAGATGGCGTTCTGTTGTCTTGACATGTCCACTGTTAAATTTAACTTGAAATGCATTCTTAAAGAAAGCTGTCATACAATTACAACATTCACTATTCCCCAGGACCCTTACAAAACCCTTATCACATACAAATTAACTTAAATATGAAATATGGGGTTACATTTTCTCATCAGTTTGACATTTAAAACTCCTTCAATGTGATATCTCCCCCAAAAATCTGTATATTATATTCACTTAAGTACTGCAACTGAAGTTTTACAAAATCTTAACTACATTACAGAGGTTGTTTGTGTACTGCTTATTATTTGACAGCTGTATTTATTTAACAAAGACTTTTCACACAAAATATTTGTTTTCTCAAGTTGTAGTGAAAACAAATTGTGACCTCCACCTCACAACGATAACGCATTATACACATTTCCAACATGGGACTGTTTACACCGTGTTACCTTTACTGAATATAAATACTTGTAGATGTAGTAAACCTGATCTGTTTGGGTGAGGGATATTTGAAGTTGTAACTTTGCTCTTCAGGAAGCTGTAATAAGCATTTTTACTGTTTTATAGACCAAACTATAATGAAACGTTGTACGTTGTTTTACAGGCCAACATGTAGAAGGCGTCACTGAAAGCAGCAATTATATCAACAATGCTGCTCTAACAACAAACCAGGTGTTCAGACTGGACTGCAGCACATTTTTTCATCCTAGTTTATACACACACACACAGGAGTCAATGAACCAAATTCAACATGTTACTGAACCATAAATTTATTATAACTATCGTCACAATACAAGGCTCAACCTTAATTTATCTTGCCCGATTTGCATTACAAAGTATAAAATGTACAGAAATGCTTAATGTCATCTGGAAGCTTTAAGCTCTAAATTGCAGATAGCACTACACAATACCAAGTTCTGAAATACATATTTACACACAATTCACCGGTGAACAGGAATCTTAAACATAAAAAGCTATGGATTTCCAACAACAGGCATTTCTTGCAAAATGGCCGACTTAAAACATGTCCAGGTTCTGCTTGACTTGTGTTACAAAATGCTGAAGGAGGAAAAATAAAGAGCTCCAGTAGAAGTCTGTAGAAAGCCCACAAGAAAGAGTTTTCCACTTGGGCGGCTGAAACGCAGCGTGCATGAAAACGTGCCCCAGGATCTTCAGACAAAGGTGATGCGGGTGCGAGCCTGGTTGACCTGCCAAACGTTCAGCTCTTCGTATTCCTCCAAAGCCTCCTGGAACTGGGCTGGCGTGAAGCCACGTGAGACGCAACGCTGCTCCGCCTCAGCCATCCGAACCAGCCCACCGGCTCCACCGCGGCCTGCCACACCCTCCGTGGCAAGCTCACGCACCAAAGAGAAGATGACGTCAGCCGGACGCTGGGTTCTGTGCAAGGAGTTAGAATTGATTTGAATTTTAGTCCCCAAGAGAACATTTACCTTCGAGTGACAAGCTGAAGGTTAATTAAGTGCACTACAATTCATTTCAGTTTTAATTTAGGAAGGTTTCCCACCGCCCAGTTGAAGTAGTAGAATTTATCATGATTGATAAGTTAAAGGTAAGTTAAACATTTAACACTTTTCTCTCCCTTCCATTAAAAAGCCTCCTGATGTTTTCAAGCATGGACCAGAGATCTGGTAAAGGGACGTGAACATGTCACCAGTCTTGACGCCTTCTTCCTTTAAGGTGCTGCCGTGTGAACAGCGCTCCATAAAAATCCAAAGAAGTTTTACAGCTTCCTCTAGGACATACAGCTAATGTTATGGCCTCATATGAGGCTAATAAATGCTGTTCTAGATCCAAAGACATCCGGTCTCTTGTGTTATGTGTAACCAGTGAGTGCTAACACTAACCTTGTGCTGCTGGACTTGTCAGCCTGTAGCGAGTCCTTCGACATTTCCATCAGTCTCATTGCTTCATTGACATCTTCCTTCTCCACAGAGTCCACCATGCGAAGACGAGCCTGAAGATGGCCATTTAAAGAATAAGTGGATATAGTGACTGAGACATCAAGTGAATAAATGCAAATATTGTAGATGCAACTTGATTGACGTAGGCTGCGCTGTGCCGGCACTGTCAGACCGAGACAAGTGCAATGCCCTCTGGGATGGCCGGCAATTGCCCAAGTCTCCGCCTCTCAACACCAGCTAATCTCTCTACAGGTTGAAATTAAAGTCACCGGACAAAACCCTCAAGAAAAAAAGAGGTAGTCTGAATACATTGAAAAATCAGGTTTTAATGTAGAACACAGGACGACAGTTTCAGCCTTGGTCAGTTTTGCATGGGTTTGCACAGCTGCTCCTAACGCACACAGGCTGACTGCCCACCCTGCAAAGCTGGCCAGGAACTGAAAAACCTCTACAGTATGTCACTTACAGGGTGTAACGAATCTGTAGCATTTGGACAAACTGCTGAGTTCAGTTGATGTGCAGCTGTGATGTGTTCAACATGACAGCTCAAGCAGCTCTTTCACACTGGGACTGTTGTTGCAGCGTTCTGCCCCCTTGTGGACATTTCTGTGCAGCACGTTGCCAACCTGTCTACCTGAAGTGCTGGTTTTGCAGTAGTTGGATGACTGCTACCTGCACAAACAGCACTTTTGGCACCCAGAGGCCAACAAGTCAAAACACAAGACAGGCAGTACTGGCTTTCCCCACCATTACAATCTTCAATTAGGAAAGCAAAAGCCCAAAATAAACAGCTGTAACGATTCCATTAATGTATCTATCTAAGTCACCCAGAACGATGCGTATCCTCATGTTTGGCAAAATGGAGATCTCTTGTCCAGTGAAGGAAAGAAGTGCTCACACTGCAGTAGGCCAGGTTATCATCACTACCTGCACTGTAAGCACTTTATCACACACTGGACCATTGGGCCACCATGAAGGATGAAAACAACAATTTACCTCTAATGAATAATTTAGTATTCACTGCAACCAGACACTTATGCCCATAAATGTATTCTGGTAAATAAATCTAACACATTAATGCCCTACTTCAAGATGCCATTTAAGGAAAACAAGTGCAACATATTTGTGGACCTGCTGTAGGATTCAATTATATTGAGTGGCCCGTGAAAGTTTCCAGCCACCAACAGCAAACTGAGTGGAGGGGCAGTGCTCACCAGGGCAGTGGAGAGGCGGAGGATGGAGAGCAGGGTACGGGCGGAGGTGAAAGTGGTGTCTTTGCTGACTCGAGCCTCTTTCCTCATCTCCACATAAGCAGCTGTGATGTAATCAGCCAGTGACTCTGGGACCACAGGCTGCCGCTTCTTACACAGAGCAATGTAACGCCTGAGGGAATTTTATTTCAGACACAGTATTAATACATAAACTGAATATTCTGTGGGGTTAATATGGTGCATATTAAACACAGCAGTAAGTCTCTTTAAACATTTTCATATGTAACCCACAATAACAAAGCCTCTCTCCTACAGACCTCATCAGCTTCATGTCGATGGGGGTGAAGTGAGTGGGCGGCTGGCGGGAGTGCTGGTGAACGTAGGTAATGTGCTGGGCCAGACGCAGGTCAGCATCCGCGTCCGGTTTATCCTGGATCAGCCACAGTAGGTCGAAACGAGAGAGGAGAGCAGCTGGCAGCTGAATGTTCTGCTCTATGCTCTTTTTGGGATTGTAGCGGCCGTAGGCAGGGTTAGCTGCAGCAAGAATAGAGCAGCGGGCATTCAGGGAGGTCATGATGCCAGCCTAAAGGCAAGAGAAGAAACAGTCAACATGTGTTCTAAGTTTTTTATATGAATGTATCAGAATGATTAAGCCATAACTTAAAGCTTAAAGATGTTTCTTGTTACCTTTGCGATGGAAATTGTCTGCTGCTCCATCACCTCATGGATGGCTGTACGGTCAGCATCGGCCATCTTGTCAAACTCATCAATGCAGCAGATGCCCAGGTCAGCCAGGACCAAGGCTCCACCTTCCAGGGTCATTTCTCCAGTCAGTGGGTCACGCATCACTGCTGCAGTCAGACCTACACCAGATGATCCACGACCTGTTGTGTACTGGCCTGAAGACCAGAAAGGAGAGGGGAGAAAGTACAGAAATGTAAACTGGATCGAGCTGCAGTGGTTTACATTTGTGAAATAGGTTCTTCAAACTATGGTATTCATATTCATACCAGCAGCAGGTAATTTTCCTTTTTTTTTTTACATTTTAAAACCAGTGTCTAAATCACTGCACTGAGGGGGAAACTTTTCACTCTGCTCTCTCCTCGTCAGACCAGAACCTCCCAAGTTAATAATTACCAACTAAACCCTAATGGAAAGAAAATACTTCACCGGATAAAATATTAAACCAGATACACGTCTTTCACTCGGACAAACAGGGCTGTACTCACTTCGAGGAGCCAGACGGTCTATATAGGACAGCAGCTGCGACTTGGCGACTCCTGGGTCTCCCATCAGGCAGATGTTTATGTTGCCTTAAGGGAGAATAGGCAAAACAGGAAGAGTTACGCATTTATTAAAAGATCTGAGACAAATACTTCCACTAAAACCAACTCTTATCTTTGTAATATTTTAAAAATTAACAGATCAAGGAAAGGCCTATTGGCAAACAAAGGCTATACCGAGGGATGAAACACTGACAACTTTTATATCACTCTGCAATTAAAAAATTAAATAAATCCCTGCTTGACTGTGTCTAAAGACATTAATGTGGCTCATGACAACACTCACCTCTGATTTTCATGCCTTTAGGTGCCTGTTCTACTCCTCCAACCAGCAGCAGCAGAAGAGCTTTTTTTACATCCTCATGTCCATAAATCTCTGGTGCAATTGAACCAGCTAGTTTCTCATAAAATCCTTCATCTGCAACACAAAACAGTGACTTCAGTTGCCAAAAGAATGAGCATTATAATTATTGTCAGGTTTTGATGTTCATAAGGGGTAATATAAATTCAGTGCATACACAGACCACCTACCTGTGATGCTACGCAACTCCTCATCAGTCAGCTCCTCATTTCCAAGCTCATCATCCTCTGTCTTGTTCATGAGTGTGATGCTGTGAGCCTCAAGGTAAGTTTCTGACAGAAGGCCCTAAAAATGAACAAAACATGTTACGGTCTGGTGGCAGACAATTCAGAATTGAGATGTAGTTTACATTTCTGCACAGCTTTAATACAAATTTTCCTGTAGACTCTAAAGTCCCTCTGACAATTATCTTATAGGTTTGTGTTTGGGGTGCAGATCATGAAGGCACAAAAGCATTTAAAACTCTGGCCTCTTACCTGAGTAGCTTGTTTGAATCCTGTGCGCAGAAGAGGCAGGAAAACTCCTGTGATGGCTACGTGGTCTCCTGGCTGGGCAAGACGCGTGTTTTCCCCACGAGCGTACACCGACATGCTCCTTGGAATATTACCAACAGGCACCTGGTCACTCTAAAACAACAGGATAACATAAGGAAACAAAACAATTAGCTTCATCACAATAAGTTAATACCACTTAAAACCACCAAGCATTTATTGGGTACAATTCCTTACATGCTCCTGAATACGCAGCTCTTGGAATTTGACAAACTTGGAGCCTCTGGTCTGCAAATAGAGACGACCTCCAGATTTGTTGGTCACACACTCTTGGCTGGGACACATGACGAGGGGCATGAACGAAGGAGACTGGATCTGAAGACAAGACAATGTGACAGATAAATGATAAATTTCAGCTGCAGAATTTAAATATTTCAGAACGGTTTGAGGATTAAGTCTCCAATCTTACTGGCTGATAGGTCTCTGCGCCACACTGGTCACATGTGTAAGTAGCTACAGCCATCATTGGTTTGACCTCAGTGGCACGGGTCACGATGCCCCGAACTGTCACCAGGTGCCCGATGCTGTCAGCTCGAACATCACGCACAACTTTAGGTTTAGCAGTGCTGGGAGGTTTGAAGTACAGTTCACTGCAAAGAAATAAAACATAATAACCATAAGTATAACAAGGGGGGAGGGGGAAGATTTACTGAAACACTGAAGTTCATTTTAATAATCTGACAAAATATAATTCCACTCAATCTGATTTAACTTACAATCTCCTCATGAGTTCAGGTGGGTACTGGTTACGAGGGTCTCGTGTGTCTGCAGGATCACGATTTCTCTGTTCCATCATCAGCCTGTGCTCGATGTACACGTCCAGGGAATCTTTGGCTACAACCTGCATAAGAAAAAATAAGTGCACATCTCAACATCAGTAAACAGGCAGGTAATCAGAGCATTAATGTTGGATATTCTCAGGAAAACTAAAAGCAAACATACTATAGACTAGATATGGATGTGTGTCATAATCCATCATAACAGCTGACATTAAATCACTGAGCTGATTCAAAACTTGTACAAGATTTACGTACATCTCTTTCTTTGTACTCTGGCAGCAGTTCATGGACAGCGTCAGCAAACAGTCCAGTGTAACGTTTGGCATTCTCACAGACGCTCTCAACCAGTTCGGGTTCCTCCTCCGCCACATCTTCCAGCTCCACAAAGAGAGACACCTGCTCCCTGTGTGCCAGTGCCACCTACATACACAGACAAGTAATTATTAGATGAGCAACTTAATTACATGATGTTGCCTGCACAGATACTGCTCAATAACACCACTACACCTCAGCAAACTTGGACTAGCTGTGGCACACAGACACAAATTTATTGTTTAAAATGACACAAGGCCATGTTATGTTTGGTATAAACCTTCAAAATAATTAAAAACATTTTGTGTAAACCCTTATTGTGGGATACAGATGCTCTTTGAAGCAAAAATTAAATATCTGTTAAAAGACCGGCTTCACCTTCTGGATCTGAAAGCATGTGGTTTAGCAAAAACAGATTACAGTTCACAGCTCCTAATAATTATGTCTAAGAGAAAGTAGTCATGAAATAGCAACACTGAAAGTCTATTATTTGTTTACTACACTTACAAGCTGAGCTCCATATTTGAACACCTTCTTCCCATTGTCATCCTCTGTGTAAAACTCCTGCAGGAACCTTTTGCATTTCTCTGAAAAACAAAAACACCTACAGCATTATTTCACAGGCCACACTCAGATTGTTGGGCACAAAACGAAACCACTCTTAACTGAGGTTACCTTTACACTTGCTTGAATATCAAAACTGCTTTCCAAGTTTAAAATGTGGTTTAACACCACCCTCAACAGTGGGCCTACACACTGGGAGCTAATTTGTTGTCCTGCGACGACCCCCTTTGTCGAGTAACACGGCATCCTGTAATCTCGATGAGTCACTATTGCTATTGCGTCTAGTAAAGCACAAACCGTGTTACTGCATGAGCCAAATTCCGCTTGAACGCACTCACTACTACAGATTTAGAGTGAAATGGCTGATATTACGCAGTAGATCGCTTCGGGGGAAGAGTGTAAATACAACAACAGGCGCGCTGAGTTCAGTGTCCATTTTTTTAAGGGGGGGGGGGGGGGGAAATATGCCTCACTTCTCGAAAGAGCCACAACTAAAAATATTTAAATCCACAGCACAAGAAGCGAAACTACTCCGAGCACGGTGATTAAAATGCTCCACTTACTTTGACGCCGTCGCAGAAGATCAGCAGCTCCGCTTTAACATTTTCTCCGATCGAGGATGTTTTTGTAAACAAAGCAGCACATGGCTTTTGTGCCTCGTCACTCCGAGATCCCTCCGCGACCCCTCCGCTCTTAAAAATAATCCGAGCTGTTGTTTTCAAACCGTGGCCAGCCATCTTCTAACCAGCCCAGGTTAACTTCACGCTAGCTGGGCTCTGGTGGGTTTACAGCCCCGATAGGAGCCATTGTTCGTAACACAATCACTAAGCGATTAAGAAATCGCTGACTTAATGTTTAACACTTGACGCATCCGACGGTGGAGACACTAAGTAGAACTAAGTTTAATGGGGCGATTAAATTCACAGATTGTGCTATAAATCAGGTCACTGCACATTTTTAGTCTTAGATTAACGTTAGAGAGGAATTAAATACTAAAATAAATGGTGGCACACAGCTAACTATATCATCATTAAGTTGAATTACGGTCATCTCAGGTTGCTAATTTGCAACAACGTATTTTGGGAATGTTACCATTTAAACATTAGCATCATGCGATGGCATAAATAATGTTAAAGTTAAATTCAATAAATATGTTAATAAACTTAAGTACAGATTTATAAAAAAAAAAAAAAAATTAAAAACTGCCTTTCGAAGTGCTGTTAACACATTACAACAACAAAATGGCACGTAACCGTCAGCTAAAGACAGATAAGCTTACTGGGTGGTGAGTATTTGCAGTTATTAGATGCTTTAGAAGAATTATGTAGTTTTAGGACAATTAACAAGTCTTAAACTGGAGTTGAACATGTGTAATGTGGATTTTAGAGTTAAGAGTTAAAATCTGGTCGTGAATACCACTGGTTACGTACTGACGTCGATTGTTCAAAGGGAGTTTACGTAAAGTACGTCATCGTTACGCCGATTCACTAGAAAGAATCACAAAACAATCACTAACTTTACTACAATGCAACATCTTAAATACCAATTTGTCAATTGTATTAAATATTAACCTAACTTTCAGATTCGTTCTTATAACTGCATGAGTGACTTAAAAAAAAACAACAGGTAAGCATGTTGAATAATAGAGGTCACGTGTTCTGTGTTGAAATGCTACACACACAAAAAAGAAAAGGTCACTTTCTAACAGTAATGTGTTTTTAATTAAAAAAAAAATCCCATTTATAATGATTAGACTACCTACTAGCTAGCTTCAGTGCAAGTTATTGTTGGACATGTGCTAGCGCACTGGCGCCTGCTCCTTTGTTTAAGCGGATCCATCCGGGTCACAGAGTCACAAGCTCGCAAATGTTTTAAAAAGTTTCTGCAACTTTAAAGTGAACATCAGCCCCACATGTCTCTGGGTTTTAGTATAAATAAGATATAACTTTACGTGCACACCAACAAGCAGAATTTCCAGCACTAAGCTTCCTGCAAAGTGAGTTAGTGCAGAGGGAAGATGACAAGACGAGCGACGGAATAAACACCGTTTGACTACACAAAACAATGTGTACTGACCCTACACCCATCAAATTTAAATAATAACATCAACTACACGTCCAGATGTGATATTAGTGAAACAGCTGGGTTAGGTTTGGTCAACCTGTTGCTGCCATGCCGTTATTGTGAAAGTGAACCCATTACCTTTCTCCGCTGCATAATCCTTACGAGCCATGGCTGCAGACGTTAACCCTCAGGTAAGATAATTTAATTCCACAGTCCTAAAAGTACCACCGACCCAAAACGTCGTTTAAAGTCACGGTTTCTCCTCTTCTCTATCCCCGGTGACCACTTTTCATTCACTTGCGGCTCGAGTTTCTCCCCTGTCTCCGTGCGAGAAGTGGCGCGAGTCTGACGTCTCCGGCAGCCAATCGCGTTGCACCTTACTGCGGCGAGGGGCGGGATTCCGTGGTGGCGCGAAAGTTGTGGGCGACTTTTGCGTCACGTGACTCAAAAACTTCCGCCCTGTTTGTCGGGAATGGCGCGAAAGTGGATGATTGGATTGAACCCAACAGTGACCCCAAAGTGAAGTGGGTCAGAACAGAGGACCGGTCCAACAGCACCGGGCCCTGGAGGAAGACGAGGAGAGACCTGTAGCTGAACCTGTACTCAAATTCAATGTTCAATATGGTTTAAAACTAAAATTATTACATTACTGACCTGCGATTAAACCATGTGTCCAAAATCAAGTTTAATTTATTAGTTTGTTTCCCAATTTCAAGTTATTGGTTATGAAAACAAACGTCTTGCTGATTCTTGAGCCTCATGTGGACGGTTTTCTTCTTTGCCTTACATGCGTGTAGAAAGTATAATAAAATAAAAAATGTTCTTTAAACATGCAAAGATTTTATTGTAAAGTCTGAAAATAAACAGTCCTCCTACACTACCTGAAACTGTACTTCATATTATTGTACTAGATGGGGAGTAGTTTGTGAAGTTAATAATTTAGTTTGTTTTTTGAACGGGAGCAGGACCTTTAAGTGTCAAGGACACACACACACACACACACCTTAAACTATATATCAGTATGAAACCTTTCTGACCCATCCTACACATGATATCTCTCTAATTATAATATAATGTAAATGTATGTGCTAAAACACATACATGATCATTAAAGACACAGTTTGTTTGCTCAGTTGAACACTGTTTAATAAACATTAAATTAACTGGTTCATTAATGACAAAAGGTGCTAAATATGAAACAGAATTCAACACGTGGAACACAGATTTTCACATAATATTTAACAAACATCAATATTACATTTCCTTTTAACCATTTGGAATATTTAATGGAAATTCCTGAATATGGTGGTACTTTTTTTAAGAAGTTTTTTTTTTTTCAGAACACAAACATTTCTCACATTGAATTGTAAGAGATTCTTAACTCGATACCTCATAATCATTACAACAAAATTGACTGAAATTAATCTGACAGAAGAACTCAAAGTTTTTCCTAAGTGAACGCATCCTTATTTTTAAATCAAACTTAAATGTAAAGAAATCACTCAGCAGAGAAGAGATTTGTTAACCAAGAACTGTTGTTGGTGCCAAGATGGTTCAGGTCTGAGTCCTCAGTCAAAAAGCTCATCCAGGACACTGGCTGAAGTGTGGCGCGTAGAAGGCTGCAGAGCAAAATCAGGATCAAGAAAGTTTGAGCAGGAATGTAGAAACAACAGCAAAGAAACATGCACAAAAAACACTGATGCTCCACTAGAGGCACTGTTCCACTACTACTCTCTGGCATCAGAAATAGATGCACGCTCCACAAATACTGGATTTATTTGTACTATATTCATTATACTAATCCATTAATGAGTCTGTATTCATCTTCACAAATCCCAAGGATGAATAAACTGATTATAAAGACTTGAAAGAATCAAACCTGTATTTTATAGCCAACCCTCAAAATTCTATAGAAAAACATACAGGATTTAAAGTTGATTCATTTATAATTAAACTGCATTTGTAATTGTATGATGCTTTGTGTGTTTTTACCAGTGTATAAGGAGATTCACGGTCAGAGTCACTTTCATAATCCTCAATCTCAGCCTCTTCTCTTTCTGCATTTTCGTCCTCAATCAGAGACAATCTGGGAAGAAAACATCTCATTCTGATTACATTATTATTATTATTGTCTGATATTAGCCACCAGAGAAATTAGACAAACATTAACGTTTTCTAAATACTAAAAAAAAGTCTCTAACTTCAGTCTTACAAGGTGAGGTGGGAGTTCAGGTCTTGCTGATCCAAAGTGGGGCCAGTCTGACTGGAGGGGGGCAGGGACCGTTTGGTGGGCTTCACTTTCCGCATCTGTGACCTATTGAGCAGCAGCTGGTGAGTTTTGGCAGCTGGGACATCTTTGTCTCATGCCATTACAAATTAGAGCTGGCTAGGTTAGAAATGATGAAACCACCTGGTAAATATTTACACATCTACATTCTACCTATTGTATCTGCGTCTATCTGAAGAAGAGTTAACAGATAAAACTAAATGTGACTTTATGTCAACACCACAAAGCAAAAGAAGAAAAACACAAACATACTTTTACTAACCAACTAACCAGTCTTTGTCCAGTAACACAGCGTACATTGCTCATTCAGGACAGAACAGAGAACAGACTCTTGGCTGGTTGACAGACACAAATTAATCCTTTGGCAATTTAGCAGGTGCCTGGCAGTAATTTCGGAACCTCTGAAACAGAAATGGTGGAAACTGCAGACACGTTGATGATGAAAAATTAACTTACCCTGAGATGAACTCATCCTCTGACTCCAGTTCAGTTAAACCACTGCCACCAATATCAGACTCAGTGGCTCTGGGTTTCCTTGAGGCCAACTGCTTGGCCGGTTGCTTCTGGACAGTGGAGGTGAGAGCTGGAGTGTGCAGGCTGCTGTGGATACTGCTACTGTACAACCAGGAGTCTCTGGTGACGCTGGCTGCTGAACCTAGTGGAGACAGAGGTCACTACAGGAGGTTACTGATGAGTAGCAACCTCGGAAATGTGAAATGATTAACACTGCTGAGGTCAGGGATTCAATGCTAAAAGAGCTAATGTACTGATTCTGCAACATAGTCACTGTATCACTGTATCCACCTCACCCGGTGCAGTGGTCCTCCTGCGTTTAGCAACAGGAGTTTCATGTGAGGAGATAGCATCAGCTTCCTCCTCCTGCTGCTGTCTGGGTTTGGAAGAGGAGCGAGCCTGTAAAGAACGCCGATACATTCTGACAGACGGCCAGGAGAGGACAGCACTGGGACACTCTGACTTCAGAAACTCTACCCTGAGCAGAAACAACACAGTGGGCGAGATGAGAACAAAGACCAAGGAAACCTTTGTTTATGTAGACTGGTTCTGTTTTTACAGGCTTCTACTATTTACCAATTACTAATTTAACCAATTAATCCATTAAACAACTATAAATATTAGTTTAGTTACTTTGGATTATTTTATGTCTACAAAGTTTAACTCAGCAGCTCAGTCCAGCAGTTTGTAAATCAAAAAACATTCAGTCATTTATTATTTCTCTCCATGTTGTTAATAGTACAACACTGACTCTGGACTCAGCAAATAATTTTTCTTGTTTTGTACTTTTCTTGTCTTTTAGTTTCTCACAGCTGAGCGCGGTCTTGTTGCAGCAGCTTGAAACTGAACTCGCTGAGAATTTCCAAGAAGGTCACATTTGGATGTTGCTTCTCCCCTTCCCAGGATTCTCGAAATGCAAAGCGTACACCATCCCTGAAAGCAACACACACACACACACACACAAAACTCTGTAGCATAACACTGAATTTATAACACTGAATTTATGGGTACGGTGGACAAAAATCTGTAGAAAATCAAAGTGTCAAACATATGTGTTACTGACGTGTGTAGAGCCACCAGAGGTTTGCGGATGCGGTTAAGATCGACGCCAAAACTCATGGCAAGCCTCTTGGCTAAATCTCTGATTTCAAGGAGATCCTGCCTGCTGTGGTCCTCCGTAAGCATCTCTGAGTACAGCTGCACATGCACAAACATGACTTTACATTCAACGTACCACGCAAGAGCATGAAAACCAAACCAATGCATATGGGACAAACTGTTTTGAGTAAAATAAGCAATTTGATATATTGCAGTAGAAAAAGCTGCATGCTGCCTTATGAACTTAATGACACAATTTCAAAAGTTCCAGAATAGTATTATTGGTAGTATTATCATTAACAACAATTTTCAAACTATACATTCCCTGTAAGACACGGTTGCCATGTGTTCATTAAAGATCACTGCTACCACACATTTTCCAATTAGAGGTATCTGTCTAATCATTGAGTCAGATCATTAATACTAATTTTATTAACAAGTGCACACCTGCTGCAGACTCAGACAGACCGTCTTGGCGCTCTGTACAGGATTGATGAGCTTGCTTCTGCTCACAGTTTCTTTAATGATGTCACCAAAGTCTTTGAAGTACTGGAGAAACCGGAACCGAAAAAAATTAAAAATAAATAAAATTATGATCACTACTCTATTTAATTACCAGAGCTGACTAAATGTCTAAAAATGTAAAAAGAATCCACTCAGTTCTAGTCATCTGTGCTTCTTTTAACCACTGTTGCTCTGACTCATTCTTAGCACCTCACTGGCTCTAAAACAGATTCTCTCACCCTCCTCCACTCTCCTACACATCCTCTTCATTATTAATTTGTTCAATTTCACACCATTTCCTGTGCTCCTAAACCAATTAATATTTCCAAAGAAGACATGAGATCTGGCTGAACCTTGCTGTAGTGCTTGAAGACGTCGGTAGCGGCAGTGAGGTCCAGAACCCCATAGATGACCAACTTACAGTAACCAGCCAGCTGGTTACGCTTCCTCTGGAGAAGACTTATCTTCACCTCCTCCTCACCCTCACCTAGAGAGAACAGTCAGGTTAGAGTGATGGGAAAGGAAAGAAGAAGATGGGACAGGAACAGAGCAATAGTCAGCTTGACAAATGTGTGGAGTGAGAGAGAAAGTGCTTTCAGGTGTTGATAAGACAAAAAGAGAGTATGGGATGAAAGACGGGGATACATCTTGGGAATTGACAGAATATTGTGAAATATGGGGAAAAAAGGATTAGTTACAGGAGAAGACTGTCAAAAAAAGACATCAAAACTATGACTGCAGGCATAAATGAGGTTAGAGTCCTCTTGGGGAGCTTTGGCAGTGTTTAAATTGAGCATCTTCCAAAAAAAAAAAAAAAAAAAAAAACTACACTTGCACAAGGAAAACAAATTCCTTTCCTCAACACCATTATTCACTAGTTTAAAAAAGGGAGAATAGTGCATCTGTAACTGAGCTGTCACTATTGTCAACACAGTTTATGCAAATATTGACTAAGAGTGGGTATTTTTTATCATTAGGTGCTAAAGTACCATCGGGCTCAGCATCTTCAGCATCAGTGAAGACGTAGTCAAGGAGAAAAGCAGCCAACTCAGAGCGCAGGGAGTCAGACGGAAGGTGGACCAGTGATTGGAGGGCAGGTTCAGAGCGGACTGAGTTCACACTGTACAACAGCAGCAAGTCGCACAGAAGCTCAAATGCCTGTGGATCGAAGCACACACGCACATTTAAAATGTACCATCACTACATTCGCTCTCACTATTAAAATGGTGAGGCAGCTTAGTCATGAAAATCCCTTTTTGGGGTCACACAGGGGTAATTAGTTTCAAGGATTATATCTTTTTGCTCTTCACTAAAAGAGCAAAGGTGTCAGAAACATTTTTTATAGAGATTTAAAATGTTATCACATATGGAGAATTATATTGCTCCACGTATTCCTTCCACTTATTCAAGTATTTAGCAAAAGCAATTCTGATAACACTGTACTTTCACTTCCCAAAGTACATTTAACATGGATAAGTACAGTATATAAACCTTTAATAAATGCTTTGCAACACACTATAATGTTAAGTTATAATGTTGTGAGCACTTCTAAGTGTCTATAACTGCATCAACATACTTGCGTGCTCTCACTAAATGGCACCTCTTATTACAGACGGTGATAAGTTGATTGACACTCATTATCAGTGAAGATTTGAGAGGACTACATCATGAAACTGAAAAACAACTGCACACTAAAGAAGGCACAGCCGAGACTTTTGTAAAAGCTACGTGCAACTAAATTATACAGTGTTTTAAACCATTCATTATATCTTTGTGTACTGATTCTAAAAGGGAGACTTGAAAGTTGAGTGTTCCCACTGTAACAAAGCTCTTACCTGATCTCTGATATCAGGCTGGTTCACAGACAGACATGTTTGACAGACTCTGCTGAATAAACGCACTTCCTTTTTCAGACACTTCAGCTCAGCCTGACACAAAAGAAAAAAAAAATCAAATAACAGAGGCACAAAGAAAGATATTATCATAATATTAATGTGTATATTTTTGTGTGTTCGACAGGTATGAAATTCAAGACAGGCTAATTTACTACACTAAACAGAAGGAAACCACTGCTAATTTGAGTGATGACACAAAACATGAAGACTGACAGGGAATAAAATTTATTTAACACGATGAAAGGATCTGTTGTGATTTGGCACTATATAAATAAAACTGAATATCTACTGTCATTTTCATGTGAAAATGCCAGTAGAAAAAGTACAAATGAGTAGAAAGGATGAGATTTGGATGCACACTAATAGGTTGCTGTGTTAATTGTCTGCTGTCTTGTGCAGCTGGTTAATTGTCGAACTACACAGATGAAAAAAGTCCCACGTGTGCACACAAACTGCCAACATGGCCACCTCGGGTTGGCTGTGATGAGACAGGCCATGGAAGTATTAATCATGTGGGTCGTTTTATCTCATACACTCCCTGGAGTGAGTGTGTGAATGACTGAGAGAAGGTCAGACTATTTCTAAACACTTAATGCAGAAAAACGTAGCTCTCTTTTATAATATCAGATGAGCACCTCAGCTGGCTTGGAGTTGACGGCGTTCACTTTAGCCCACATCAGGTGAAAGGCTGCACATTTCAGAGCTGACACCATGAGCTGCAATGACCCAAAACAAAGTTAAAAATAAATATATAAATAAATCAGCTTTTATAGAGACCGTTCTGCAAATGGCAAAAATATTTTCTTCTGAACTGAAAAATGATTTACCATAAAAAAGAGACTGAAGCATGCCACTAATGCTTTTGCATTGCTGAGCACCTTGCATTTTTCCACTTTTCAAGTCCTCCAAAAACTTAAAAAAGTCATGTGCATTATTATTTATTATTGTTTGTTTTGTTTTTTTATTATTGTCCAATCAGATTAATTAAGAGACCTGACTGATTGTTAAACCACAGGCCGAAATAAAATGACTATCCATGTGATGATGGTAAATTCATGGACCAGCCAGTGCTCCCCGTGCTCTCCTCTCCATCTGGGGGTCCGGTACCTACACAGTTCTCTGTCTCCAACTTATTTACTAGTCACCTATCCTCTATCAGAACAGACCAGGTGCCCTCAGACTGCGCATTTTTATGCAAATGTTTAGATAAATGAATGTTTACATAAATGTGTAAGTATATGTTTTAGCAGTCAGGCTCAAGACAGTGTTGTTGCCTAGTAACAATTCAAAAGACGCAACAAGCTGCTCTTTTTTAAAACTGTGTAGGCTTTAACAAAAAAGGTAGAGCGATGCACCATGCGTTTTGCAACCAGCAATAACCATTTGGTCTGATCGGGGCCTTACTGTGTGCAGAGAAACTCTGATATACCTCAGAACTTTCTAACTCTCACTGTGAGATTTTTCCAATCTGCTGCCACGAATCCTGACTCACCTTTAAACAGCTGCTTTATTTTAGCTATCTAATTAATTTAATTTAATTTCATAAAATAAAAACTATTGTTTTTATAAATCTTAATACTAACATTTCCCTGCTGTTTTCAAATGTGCTCTGTTAGTAAATTTGACTAGATAAACCTCTTTGTCGAGCTCTCTGGACTCCATCCTGCTCTTCAGGAGCTCAAGACAGGAGTCAAACAGCTTCCAGCCTGTTGGGTCCTTGGCACTGGACAACAACCATTCAAACAAAACACACACACACACACACACACACACACACACACACACACACACACACACACACACACACACACACACACACACACACACACACACACACTTCTGGTTAAGAAAAATACAGAAGACTGTGCTACCACCATCAAGTGTGTTATAAGCACACTTACCTGCTCAAGGCAGCAATCCTTTTCAATGCAGTGGCTGCACTGTATATGTCATCATCATCTGCAGTACCCTAAGGACACAAACAGAAGATCCAATGTTTCCATAGTTAGTAAAGGTGATGATGTGATGAGAGGCGTTGTCTCAACTGCATGATAATTTCAGAGACTGACATTTGTGGTGCTGATGAACTGAGTTTAAGAAGGGTGTTATTTAGCTTAGCATTGCTGATATTAATTTGGTAGACACCTTATTAGAACCATGTCACTGTCACACAACCTGCAACGAAGAGGACTACTGTAATGTCATTAGACTGCATTACTCTTATCCAGGTGTTAATAAACTTATATAGTAGATGTGTACGTGTGTAAGCTACATGAACACGCTCACTCACCTGCAGCAGTTCACTCAAATAGGTGCTGAAGCATTCAGACAGACCATCCATCAGCTGGCTGAATGCCAAGTGTGCGCGGGAGGAGAAGGTGTAGCGGTCGGAGCAAAGGGCACTAGCAAGGTGGGCACAGGCCTGCAGCACAGCCAGCTCAGTGTGCTTCTCCACAATGCCACAAACTTGGGACAGCAGAAGATCCAGATGCTGAGAGGGAAGGGTTAAGTGGAAGTTGGAATTACATAGACATAAGACAAACACTGAAGGACATTGGGTGAGTCTTTAAGAGTATACACTTTGTATTACATTTAAAACTACTGTTATCCACTTTTATTATGGACGTACATTGTGCATCCCTAGCTTACTAAAATTGTGTCATCAAGTAATTTGTGCCAATACATTTCCTTTAAAAAAAAATAAAATAAATAAACTAGCTACATCCCAGCTGGATATCCATTATGTGTGTCCACCCCCCCATTGGTTCAGTGTCTGTTGGCTGCCACAGGTGAGCTCATCAACTAAAACCTCCCATGTGTTTTTAAACCAGCAACATGTTCTGCTTTCATTACTTCATTATGTTTAGTTTTTTCCCTTGTGTTATCATACACGATTAACCCTGAAGGCCTATATAGGACAGAAATAATTTATAAAATTTCTCTCTCTGAGCGCCAGCAGCCAGACCCTTGCCTTTAATAATTTTCATTTTTTCCTTATTAGACTACCATCTCAGGCATACAAAAGAAGACAGCATATTGAAGTGGGTCAAGGAGGATGAAATTAAAGGCAGATAATGCTTCAAAGGCCCATTATGTACAGAGTAACTGCAGGAGAAATTTTAACAACCTATTTAGAGAAATTCTACCGTCTAAGTCCTCCTACCTTTTCCAACCACTGAGCACTGTTATACATCTCCAGGTCAAAGTAGAGGGGCGCTTTGAGAAGAAGGCTCACCTTCCGTGCATCTGCCGAGTACTGCAGGGTAGCAAAGGGTGAAGGAGTAAAAGCACATACATTAGTTTTGGTATTTAATAATACCAAAAGTAAGTCTATAGATAACTAGACATGACAATAGCAATATTAATGACAGTAGCACAGTAATTACTAAGTAGTTTTGTATTAGACTTAACTTGCAATATCAAGTATGTTAAGTGAGACTTGACTGTATACCTTTGCTAGTAGCTGAGGAAGTAAAGGGATGAAGTGTGTGGTGATACGTCTCCTGTCTTGTTCCTGCATCTTCTTATCCTTTGTACTCAGGAACTAATTCCAGGAATAGAAACAGGTAAGAAGTTCTATATGTCCATGTGTGCAGAGAAAAGACCGTGGGTACTATGTGTACTATGTGTTATAGGACCACATATACATGAACAAGAAAACATCTTTGAATATGAGAGAGACCCGACATTTATTTACTGACTGTAGTACAGTAATATTCAAACAATATGCAACATTTTAAGTAAGTTTGTCAGGGTCGTTAATCACTGTAATAAATCAAATTTAATGGGACATCGCCTGAGAGTGAGGTAATAATATAATTTATTGTAACAGACATCTCTATTCTCATATCTCAATTATTCATTTTTAGTGTTAGAAAATAGCATATGCTAGTTTAAAACAGACTTTATTATGCAAACATCAAATAAAACTGACATTTTACTCGCCCCCATGCTCCACTGTTCCATAAAGTACAGAGAAATATGCACATATTTATCTGTATGTGTTACCATCTTTTTGCCCTGAGTTCTCCCAACAGGTGGAGTTGCCTGTGCTGCCTGTCTGATGGCACACATCATCAGCTCTATGAGAGCCCCCTCCTCCTCATACATCAGACCTGACAACACAGAAGTTGAGACAGGAGCAGAGCTGAGTGGGTGACAACACAAAGCAGCACCAGTTGAGAGGGGGAGCAGACTAGAAGTGTGAGTGTGGTAAAACCTGAGAATTACCCTAAAGTATATACTGTTTTCATCTTAAGACATCTTGTCTGCACTGACTGAGTCCAACCCTCTAAGTAATGAGTACAGTTCTGACTGCCTGTCATATGTACACAGCCTTATCTTGCTCCTCACCAGCCTCCTGTAGCAGGAATGTCGTCATCGTTTCCCAGTCTCTCAACTCAGATCCTGCCACCCCCCACATACTGTCCACCATGTACGCCCCATGCTCGTGGAACTGTCAAGAGAGCCAATGAGTTGATTCAGATTTATTTTAGGTGTCACGCACCAGTGTGTTACAGCATTTCTATTACAATGATCATGATTTATTTTAATCCATGAATGTGTGACTTGCAGTTAAAACTATATCCAGACATTTTTTTACAAAACTTCCAATTATTACTCTCCCTTCTCTCTTCTAACACATTGTCAAATCATTCTCATTTCAAACAGAGGGAGAAACAGATCAGAGAGAGAGAGAGAGAACTAAGGGAAAGAGAGGGAAATCTACCTCACTCTGGATGTAAAAGGAGATGAGGATTTGAAAGAAGGCTGCATTGTCACTTTTTAGATTCTCCTGGTTGTCACTGGAAATCACGCTTTTCAGTCTGACATACACACAGACACATAACCTAAGAATTATTTTTACATTAACCACAAAGAAATTTGTAAGTAGAGACAGGATGAAAGATTAGGTTAGTTGATAACTGAAAAGTGCAATTCTATGCTAAAGTACAACGTTTTAATATTTCTTCTTGAAGTATTAAAACTTTGATTAATATTTAGACAACAAACAGCAAAGTGTAAAAAACATAGCTAAAAATAAAAGAATCAAAACATACTTGCTGTAGAGGAAGACACCAGCTGCAGACGCCAGGCCTCTGTGTGAAGCATAAACCAGGGGATAGATGTGGCTACACTCCTCCTCTCTCAGGCCTTCCTCTGTCCTCCTGCATAATGATACATATATTCAGATACAGGTCAAGATAGTGAGTGTTGCACTGAAAACCTTTCATCGTCTCTTGGCAAGTGATTTGTATCTATATCTAATTTACACCTGACTTCAGCCAGGGGTGTGAAATATTGGCAAACATGATGTTGTGAGTCATCAGCAAGCACGACAAACAGTGTTATCACAATTCTGAGTAACCATTACACTTCTATTGTCTCGTGAATTAACTTGGAATCAATTGTAGACGACCAAGATATACTTACAGTTTGCTATTATTTTCATCTTTTATTAATACTTAATTTTACTTCTTGAGGAGTTTCTCAAGAACCTGAATAAAACATTTGTATAGTAGTATTAACGACACGCTACGCTGCTTTTGAATAAAACACTGCTGTAAATAAAGCTTAAAATAGTAAATGCAAAAAAGGAAAAATTCAATTTTTTGTTTTATATTATTATGAGTAATATCTACTAGAATTAATATGTTTTGATCAAAAATATGACATTCCTGTACTCTACTAATATACTAGAGATAGTGGCACAAAGAAACCACAAGCAATGCAGAAACCCTCACTGTTGGATCAGCAGCAACAGATTGACTACTTCCACTGCCACGTCTGGGTCCTTGTCCAGCACCATGCTGAGGATCCTCTCCTAAACACACAGACACACACATTCAGATATGCAGTGGTACACACAGACAAATTCACAATCATGCAAATAGGCAGGCAGACAGACATAAATGACATGCACAGGCATGCATAAACATGCCCACACTAACAGACATACATGCACATACACACCAAACCACCGATTAGGCACTAAGCCATGGAATGAAAACCATTTATCTGCTGTAGCACATGTGACTTAAGAGGGTTTTGATGTGTTTGAGAAGAGCTTATTAACCATCAGTAATTGGCAGCAATTAATGCACCCAGACACATGCCCAGACAAAAGAAGAGACCATAACAACAAACGGGACTGACAAGAAAGAAAAATAGGAAAGGAAATAGGGGGTGGGGTAACAAAATACTGGGAAGGGAGATATAGAAGGCAACATAATAGTAACAATACAATAAGCAGCAACAATAGATTAAAGTGATGCTGAGACAGACACACAGACAGATAGAGGAGAAAAAGGAGGGAGAATAGAGGCATTAAATGAGGTACGGGTTCAATCCAGAGGGATGCCTCACTTTAAATCTGCTGGTGAAAAGCTCCAGGCGGCCAATGAATTCCTTCTCTTGGTACAGACCCTGCAGGGCACGCACACACTGCAGACGCACTGGACTTTGCTGAGGGAAAGAAGAGTGTACAGTAACACTTATACTTTCTCTGAACTGCATACAGATTCGTCCTCGAATTTATAGGAGACGTGTCTTTGTGCTAGTGTGTGTCTGTGATTTTTTCTGGGGTGAGAGAATGTCAAAGCCTATAACAAATAAAAATAAAATAAGTGGCTCAATCTAGAATGGCCAGTTCTCTATGTGGTGCAGTCACTGTTATCATTTGCTGCTGGCCTGGAGAAATGCAGACAGATAGCTGCTACTTCTGAGACACATGGATGAAACCATTAGGAACGACACGACAGTGAACTTATTCTTTGAAATGATTTTTCTATGGTTTAGCCCCGTGACTGTGTTTAACCTTATCATGAAGGGTCCATCCCAGGTATTTAAGACATCCATCATTGAGGAAGTCTTCAGGGTCAGTTTTCAGCCACAAGCCCAATTCCTCAATGCATGCCGCCCGGATCTCAGGCAGTCTGTCCCGGTAACGGTGCACAAAGACTCCACGAAAGGTGGCATTCATCAGGGAGGAAAGCTCTTCTTTGTTCTCCCGCAGCTACAGCATATTTGTATAAAACACATATCAATATACATCACCAGCACAGCAAAAAACAAATCAGCTTAGTCATTCAAAACATTTATGTTTATTTCCATTGACTGTACATAGCACCTGTACATCAGCTGCAGCAAACTTCTTATTGCCTTGAGGACTGATGATCATAACTAAAAATATTCCTCATATTAATGTTTTTCCAGGTTTCATAGAGACTAAGTATTAAATATTGGCATATATACATCAGTCTATTGAGAGATTATGGGTGATATCATCACACAGACAAAAAAAAGGAACAAAGGTATCCTCAGTTTTAATAACAGCAAATAAACAACCTGCATGCAACAAGCAGTGAGTGTTGGATCTACTAGAGTCTCTTCAATATGTATATTTCTGTTTAATCACTTCGAGCAAACAGAAACAATCTTGGAACACTCTCTAAAAACAAATAAATAAAAAAAATAAAACCTCCAAGATTTTCCTCATAGAGACAATATCACTTCACTTTAATATCCTGACCTGAATGTTTATGTAAAAGTGTGTTTGCACTCTGGTCACCTCACTAACTCTGGCCTGCAGCTCCTCCAGTCTGTCAGAAGCTCTGTCGTGCATCCTCTTGCTGTTTTCCATGTCGTATTGCCGCTGGGTGGTCTGCAGCTGAACAGACACTATCACAGTTACTTTTACCAGCCCGGTCATCAGTTTCATGGCTATCAGAGAAAAACATGCAGACAGACACAGCTAGGCGTCACTCACAGACCAACACAAAATCTGTGTATGTAGTGAATCTCAGGGGGCAAGAAGGGTAATGTTTCGCACTTTGTTGAAACAAAACAAAACAAAATAAGAACCAGACAAAAAAAAAAAAAAAAATGAATTAATCCTTTAATGAAGCCAGAAGTGGACTGGAGACAAAGCCACCTGCTTCCTGCCACTTTACATTTCATGATTACATTGATTTTTTGCTTTTAACATTGGCACACAGCAGGCATCCTTAATGGGAATCACAGTAAACATTTACACAGTAGGCTGTACCCAAAAAAAGAAAAGCAGGTGATTCAAAACAGAACAATAAGAAACAAGAAAGAAAGTTATACAGAAGCAGCACATTATGGTAGAACAAAAGAACTTCACTAGTGATTAAAACAGATTTAAAGGAAGGAGTTTGTTCTGCTGGCCACAGCAGCAGGCAAAAATCTCTGGTATCACAGGAAAAGAAGTTTTGACTAAAATATACACAATACAGTATAATATAGTATAATTATTAATAAAGGTGATCATCAATCAAAAAATGTAGGCTCAATACCATAATCACAACCGCCCCTGTATAAGCAGTTTTGTGTGTGTGTGTAATGTACCGATATCCTTACCTAGCAGGGTACTTGTGTGTCTGAAGGCTCTGACCTGAGAGTCAGACAGGCCGGTGAGCAGGGACAGCAGGGAAGGGAAGAGGTATTCATCATAAATGAAGCTATTCTGACTGGAACGCACCAGAACTTGAGCAAATTCACAGAGCCCAGATTTGAAGCGTTTTAGCTGGGGGCCTGGAGTGCTCAGAGGATAGTTCACTGAATCCTGGAGGACAACAGAAAACAGAGGAAATGCCTTACCCAGTGATTAGTACAGTTGTTTGGAACAGAAGTATGTGGTTTGTTCTGCTAATGACAAATACATCAGCGGTTAACTCATTAGCAGTAGATTTTAATTAGTATGTTTCATCACGCTTTACTGCATATGAATATGTAGATCAATTCAGTTTCTCAGCTCTATGTCTAAACCTGAGCTTTCCTTTCCTCACCTCATTGAACTCTTTGGTTAGTGTACTGATGATCTCAGCGTTCTGCATGCTGTCAAACATCTCTCTGCTAACCACACCTGGACACAGGAACTAAAGGTTAATGCTGCGACTGACTACTGAACACTGCCTACGCTGAAATTGGAAGGATAATCTATTGAACTTTGACCCTCACTCCCAACAACCCATCTTTCAACCTCCCTCTTGACCTCTGACCTTTGCATCCACAAGACTGAACAATGAAGTTGATGAGCACCAGCAGCCCCGCCTCCCGACTTCGCTTGTAGCTGTCCAGCCACTCGTCCACCAAAGTCTTAAAATTGACAGGGAGACAACCACCAATGAGAATGCTGGCCTCAGATCAAAGCACACATGGATATAATAACAATATATAATTTGAATAACATGGATTTTAGCTTTCTTTGCTGACTCTTTTGCATAATTATTTTCAACCGTGACAGCATTATACATACAAAGACACTGGTTCAGGCCATCTGTTGTGTGGAGAATTATAAAAGTAGAAACATTTAGCCGAGTGCTGAGAAGCCTTTTCAAAAAAGATTAAATTTGATTAACTGTAACCACATTCACTGAATGTGATGTATGAGAGCAGGCCCTCACCCAGAATCACCACCTGCATTGTGTTGGTGCTCTATACAGTAGTGACAGACTCTTTTTATTACTGCTCACTGCACTTTTTTGTCTTTCTATTGTTATATTGTCCCTCTTTTCTAGGCTTAGTCCATAAGAGACTGGCCACAGCATAACAATGGTAGGGATGGGCGCATGCTGTCAATCACTGACAACCCAATCCTTCCTCTTTGCGTATCAAAGGCAATTCCATAGTACCACATCAGTCAGCTGCTAACAGCACATGATAATCTCCCTCATTGCAAGATCTTAGAACGTGTTCCTCTCCTCATTACACATGCCTCCTTCAGCACCTCCCTCACTTCATATATTTCTCTGTACCACATTCCCTCTGTGCTATATAGCTGAGTGTTTGCTCACCACCATAGCACTCTTTCCAGAGCAGACTGCTTCGTAGATATTCTCTGCACTGATATCCTGGTTCCCCTCATTCACTCTTCTCACACGTTTAGGAGAAACCTGCCTGGATCTCCCCCGGGAGACTTGCCGTTGTTGTACTGAGGGGTCTACAGAAGAGGGGATGGGACTACTACTGTGGTTGGACATCACCTTCTGTGCAGCTTTACGCCTGGGTTTCTTGGGTGGCTTCGAATAAAGGAAAGATGGAAGGGCAGCTCAGCAGGGGATTCAAAGATAATTGATGTGGTCAACTGAATTACTGGTAGCTAGAGCAAGATAAGATGTAGTCTTATATCAGACATCTACTGGCTAGTGTGTCTATGGTAAAGCCCTTTTGGTGTTTTAGAACTGAGAGATAACAATTATGCAGATTGTTTTAATACCAAAAAACTGAAAATAAGATCATGGCCCTGTTCAAACCACCATTTACAAAAGCATAATATTAATAATTTACCTGAGGTCCAAGCATTGCCCGTTTTCTCCTCTTTTTGGATTTAATCGTGGTCTCATAATCACTGCCAGAGTCCGAGAAGTCATCCAACTCCTCAAGACTAATAAACAAGAAAGAAAACCAAATCAAGACAATAAGCTTTAGATCATTATACATCTAATTAACACTTCATACCCATCAAGTCTTCAGTTAGACAATCACACAATGGCATTAATGGGAGATCAATATTTTAGGATGGAGTTACCTAGAGGAACAGATTGTGTTCCCTAAAGTTAACATCAGTGAAGTTTACTCCATTTATCTTGTCTATTCAGTTTCATCTTCTGTGCAATACTGACTGCACACTAGATGCTGTTTCAGCACTTTATCAAGACTGGAAAGAGTTTGGCTAGTTTTGGACTGAACGCAAAATGCATTCAAGAGCTATAACATTACATATTCTAACTTCATGACAGGAGGCTGTAAAGTTAAGGTAAACATTCAGATGCCCCGGTAAAGTATGAGCTGGACTGGGCTAACCTTACCTGTCCAGTATTGAGTCTCCACTCGTCATTATGGGTCAAAGTGGCACCAGGGATTGTAAGATGAATCTGATTTTGGCAGAGACAGGATAAGTATCATGAGGGAAAGGACAAACAATTAGTATCAGCTCTAGTTAGGTTACAAGACCACTCCTAGCTAGCACCTTAACTTACAGATGAATAGCTAGCTTTATTGAAAAAGCAGTATTTCATTGGTCTACTACAGAACAATTTTGACCACTGTTACATTTGTCGACTAACAATATACTACAATTATAAACAAATGTGACAGACACCTGAAAAACTAATGTGTGTTTATGAAATCCTGTCCGACTTTAGCTAGCTACCGTTAACGTTAAACCTCATGACTTGCTAACATTAACAAGACCCATTAGCATAGCATCAAGCTAACAACTGACGTTCCAACCAAAACTAATCAACTACGATCACTAATACGCAAACCACATAAATTTAACACCTGATAATATAATTAGTGACCAGTTCGTGGTTTTCCTCAGGATTTCTGGATTCAAAGAACTTTTTTCTCTCACGACTCGACGACAGTCAGGGGCGCGCAAATGTACGCAGTTATTCTGGATTCTGATTGGCCAGGGTCTCCTCGGCGCGGAAGATGATTGGTCCATCCAAATCGCCGCTTGATTATCATTGGTCACTTTAATGGTGTAGTAACGTAAAGTAAATTAAAACATGGACTAGTAACTAGTCTATGTTTTAATTAATTAATTAACATGTTAATTAGTTAATTAATTAACATGTCAATTAATTTATTAATTAAATTATTGTTAAATATATAAATGCACCTGTAAAATATTTCCGCCCTTGCAGTTAATTAGTCGAACTCTCATGATATAGTTTATTTCTGCATATTCCTTATATATTTGTGGTTACATACTGTATCCTTGTATGACCTTTCAGTCTGTCTGTTCTGTGTCTGTCTGCCCAATTTTCAGCTGCCTGAAGTGGTTGGCTCGGCTGCTCTCCGCCCCGACACTGCAGGCTCCTCACCTCTCCCCTGATGTCCCCCCTGCACGGTCCATTGTTCTGTGTTTGATCGGCTGTGACCAGAGTCAAACTCGCCTGGATGAAACACAACTTCTGCTCCAACGTTTCAAAATAAAATACTGACAGTACCACGCACAGTTGCTTTGACTCCTCCTGTAGTGGTTTTGCACTTTTTTTAACAAAAAAAAAAAATTAATTCATTTTTGACTTGACATCGACAACACTGACTCAACACCAGGCTTTTGTCCCAGGTCGTATAATCCATTAAAACTCTGGCATAACGCATTAAGCTCTCAAAGGGCTTATTCCTCAATTTAATCAAACAAATGGCTATTACCTTAATTTTTCTGTATTATGATAAAAACTGGGCTGAAAAAGTACATTGAGCACAACAGTGTCAGCAGACCTACAAAGAATATGTGTCAAAATGTTTAACAGTAGCAGAAAAAAACCTTCTGTAAAATTAATTAAATGACCTCGTTTGAACATAAAACACAAACATGCCCTGGCTGCTATTACAGTTGCTTTTATTTTGTAAATGGTTACTTTTCCGGTCTGCGCTTAATTGATGTGAGGCTGGTGCAGCTTGTTGGAGGATGCTGAGGGACGGTAGTGCCCCATCCACACTCCCTTTCTGTACCACAGAGGATCTCCCAGGGAGGACACATTAAGTGGACACGCTCGATGGAAACATAAGTGTGATTAAGAAAAACTCAGTCCGGATGCATCTGTTTCTTGCACTTATCAGGGAGACTGACTGTGGTGCACGGCTGACGATTTGGGATCCTGCTCTTACTTTTGCTTGCGTTGAAACCGGCCAGTCATTCATTCATTTCTGACCTACTGCACCCACAGTCTCGTTTATTATAAACGCACCCTCCACTGATCAGTTTGAGTCCTGCAGTGAGGATGGACACCCGGCTTTCTTTCTCCAGGCATCCGCTGCTGGTGCTCCTTGGCACGATCGCTGCGCTGTCGGGGACCCGGAGCCCCGTGGCTGCTGCCGGGAGGAGCTGCGCCGACACACGGCAGGTGTACGCGGAGAAGGGGTACAGCACAGGCACCGCTCCGCTGACTCAAATCTCCGGTAAGACTGTACATCTAACCTGATAGATGGGAGTAAATTGCACAACCAGACAGTTTCTGGGGCTCATGCATCTATTTAAAATGTGCCTTTATCAAATAGACGTACAGTAGAATAAAATGTAGACATGGGCTGTGTCGCAGTAGAGTAGGTGCGTCTGCATGATGTAGTTCGTCTAATCCGGGATAAAAATACCTTTATGCACATTAAGGTCAGTGTGAACTCGTTGCTCAGCACCACAAACACTCTGCAGCTCATTATGCACAAATACAACAGAAACACACATTAGTATTGGGGAAAAAGTGATTCTGAAATTAAAAGTGAAATTACAAAGTGGGTCAAAACTCACTAACAGCACCAGAGACACAATGTAAGACTATCATGACGGGGTTTCCTCAGGAGAGACAATGCAGGTTGGTTTAAAACAAATTACACCCGCCCCCTCCTCCCTCATGTGCAGTTTAAATAGGATGATTAAGCGGATGAGCAAATTGCCAACACCGGTGCAACAAAGAACCTCGCCCCTTATTAGTCTTTGCCTCCTCGCCCACTGTTAAATCTCTGCAGATACCCATAGGCTCTGTTCACTGGTGATGATCTTATCTGCTGCATAAAAAAAAAAAAATAGCATGTGGATTGCAAACTGTTGGTTTTTGGATAAACTGAAGTTTTGGTGAGGGGGATGACAGAGGAGAAGAGGAACACAGCGGGGATACATTTGGGAAAATGTGGGTGTTTGACCATGTGAGGGTGAAAATGATGGAGCACTTGAGTTGCTGAAGATGTAGCCTACTTTTTGGAGGTTTTGCTTCGCATGTAAAATAACAAGAGAATGATGTGAGTGTATTACCCACAGACCTTTCACTGTGGAAAGTATAATGTATGTCTGTTTAAAATATGCAGAGGATTTATTTAGTGGTAATTCAGCTGTGGGTGTGTGTCCACGCGTCACTGAGATAACTGCAATATTGATTTATTTTGTGTGTGTGTGTGTGTTGGGCTATCACTGACTGAGTCTTGGCTCACTGTCCCGTGGGCCAGGGGAGCAGATGGCCGGGAGAGTGAGGGATGAACAGAGGCAGTTTAGCAATGGAAATAGAGGGATGAGAGAGGGCTAATAGTGAGACACACAGAGAGAACAAAAGAGGCTGAGAGCAACATCGGCAAGGGTGGAGTTGGGAATGAGACTTTTAACTGTTTTAACAGTAATATTCATGATATAAAATAAAAAACTAAACATTTAAACCACATTCTCAGTGCTGTGTGTGTGTGTGTGTTTCCCCCCCTTCCTGGTTGTTGTTTGCATATCATTACCTCTAACGTATCAAACACCCAACCTGAGCTGACAAAGAAAGACAGATTGAAGGTGAATAATTCATGCAGGGAAATTACAATTTTCTATCACAAGCACGTTTGATAAGATTTCCCCACAGTAACGGAGCAGTGGAGGAATTGGCTTTTTCATTAGAACATCTGCTTACTGCTAATGACGATAGGATTTGTTAATTGTTGAGGTATTAACAATAACTGCACAAACCCCATTTTTATGCTAATTAAAAGCAAAACCATGAACATTTTGTTAAGTTTAAACCAAAATAATCAAATTTTAAGTTTCTAAATGTGTGTGTCATCAGTCCTAACCTCTCTTTCTCTCTCTGATCTGGTTTTACTGTCCAGGTGAGCACCTGCGACTGTGTCCTCAGGACTACACCTGCTGCTCCAGTCAGATGGAGGAGACTCTTGCCCTGCAGAGCGAAAGAGACTTCCTCAAAGCCGTCGAAGACAACAGCCAGTTCCTTTTGACCACTTTTACCCAGAGACACCGCAGATTTGATGGTGAGAGGCTGACTCAGTACAGTTATTCACATGTTTAATGGGAACATTATCTGGTGTGAAATTGGTTAAGAAACAATTGTTTTTCTTGGAGACACAGTTTGGTACATTTGAAGGAATAAAGGAACACAAACTGGACTCGGCAGCTCCTCATCTCACCCTCTCTTATCTCAAGAGTTGGCAGCAATGAGTGACAGCTGAATAAAACTTATCCAGGATCTCTGACTGCACGGTTCCTCTCACATGGTCAGATATGTGTGCCACAGCACTGAGTTTGAGAGCTAAAAGCAGATCAGTGCATATATAATGCAGAGATCCCGACATGGTTCTTATTTATGTTTAATCAACAGATGAAAACTCCTGACATTAAAGAAATACCCCAGTGATTTATAGTGTTGCAGGTTCATAAAGTTGTTGGGCTCACGAGAGAGATGATAAAGATATTCACAGCTGAAGCAGACGGAGACTCTCCTTTGGCCTCTTGTATCTAGTGTGGCTTAAGCTCCAGAAACACTGGATCCTATTTTCCATAATGCAACTCAGTGGTGTTTTTATCTCATTCTTCTGGCTGGTAAAGACTCCACACTTTCAGTTTTCAATGCAGGCTTTAAGCTGTTGTCTCCAAGCTCAGATAACCCTGTTGGCATCACTAGGACTTTGTCAGAGTTACTTTATAGAGTTTGCAAAGCGATGAGAGGGAGAAAGGGATGAGGATGATTCTCCTTATCCAATAAACTAAAGATCATCTGTAAAATAAATTGGTTGCCACTTTAAACCAACGGTCAGTGCAGGAATCCTTCCTAGACAGCTTCAATAACTGTCTGTATTTGAGAGAATTTAGCCCACATTGTCTCAGTGCAGTGCCTTCAGGTCTGTAGCAGCCACTGCTGCATTTACACTTTCTCCTCCTACCTGCTGTGGATTGCTATCACCTTTTTTTTCCCTCCTCATCCTTTTATATAATGTATATGATGAATCATTTAGAGACACTGAAGGAGTGGGAGACTGCATATGAGTCTTAAGGATGGATTTTAAATAAAGTACACGTTGTTACACTCATTTACCAGTGTGCAGGATCTGATGTAACTGTCCCCATGAGCTGTTAATCTGGGAGGGAGGGCTTGGCTGAGCACCTACGTAGAAACCTGGCAAAGATTTTTAAAAACAAAAAAGGTGGGTGGTCGATTCATATCTAATCTCTGTCCGTCTTGTGTTTCTGCAGAGTTCTTTAGAGAGCTTATAGATCTGTCAGAGAAGTCCATGAACCAGATGTTTACGAAGACCTATGGCCGGCTATTCACCCAGAATGCACATGTCTTCCAGGAGCTGTTTGTGGAGCTTCGCAGATATTATTCTGGTCAGTTTAATCAAATTACGCAGTTCAATGCAAACTAATGTATTTGTGTAATATAAGCATGGTCCAGATTTGTCCGAACAGCTGGTGCAGTGTGTGTATAGGTTAGATTTACCATATTATAAAATGTAATTAAGATTGACCAAGACTCCAGATGGGGGCATTTTAGCGGTTCACTTTTACTCTCCCTATGTTTTATTCTATATTGTATTTCATTACATATCAATTAAATACAAAGACTACACACAACTACACCTAATAAATAAGCTTAGATAATAGTTTCAAGTACCCGGTGGCCTAATCAAAGACAGAACTGTGGCGATTTCCCTGAATCTATAGCAGCTCTAGACAGCAATAAAAAGGGAGTATAGTCTTTGGAGGTGTATTAAAATGCCAAGGACAATTGGAGGAAAAAATAGAGAGAAAGAATTGGAATCCCATGGTTGCCAGACTGTTTCTATTTCTGTTCCGGATCGCTGTGTTTTGGCATGACAGCGACTCGCTGGCGAGTCTATCTGCAGGCTCTTGCTGCTTAGTCAGCCTGTGTTTGTCTGCCAAACTGCATATACGGCTAATTGGCGACTATAGTAGACTACAGATTGGAGAGTCGCACATTCAGAATCAGTCTGCCACTTGACTAATGTACATGTACAGAGACTGACAAGCTCCCAACTACATTTAGATGAAGAAATGTGGAAAAATTGTGCAACACACACAGCACATTATTTCGTGTTAGTAACATTATCGTGTCATGTTTTATACAGTAGAAATTAAAGAATACCTTTTGTGTGCATGTAGCTTTCATGCACACTAAGACTAGATATTTTTCTTTTGTCTAATTTATGTAATTTAACTATCTCACTAGTCATATTGAACTGTGTGAAGAAATTGAATGGATATTTTATGCTATGTTTAAATTTTAACCAGTTTAAATCTGTTCATGCTTACCAAAGTGATACAGGAAGATTGGAACTACAGAGCTATCTCACAGGATATTTGATGGGTTATAGTATTTGCGGCACTCTCTGCTGTGTCTCTATTTCAAAAATCAATAGAGAAACAATTTCTTTCAGCTAACTAAAACTGTATGCTGATGGATGCTAACAGTTGCTCTTGTACTCACAGGGGGAAGCGTAAGTCTGACAGAGGTTCTCTCAGACTTCTGGTCCAGATTGGTGGAGCGCGTCTTCTCTCTGGTCAACCCCCAGTATCTGTTCACTGAAGACTACCTGGAGTGTGTCAGCAAACATGCTGAACAGCTGCAGCCTTTTGGGGACGTGCCCCGCAAACTGCGCGTACAAGTGTGTGTCCTGTGATAAAACAATGCATAGTTGATTTTAATTGATATGGACTTTGAGGGAAAACGTGAATTTCAGCCAGTATAACTCTATTTCCAGTTATGAAGATTGACATACATCGAGTTGTGGCTGACCTTTTCCTGTCCCTGTTGGTTTTACATTCAGGTGTCCAGAGCTTTCATTGCTGCCAGAGCATTATCTCAGGGCTTGGCTACTGGTCGCGACATTGTTAACAAAGCAACTAAGGTGAGTGGATTGTGTATGTGCCAATATATTCAATCTAATAAGTTAGTTAAGAGTAAAATACTCAAGAAATAAACAGAGAAGCCAAAAGGCCACTGTCTTTTTATGGAATATCTTTATTCTTACATGTCTTACATATCTCTGGACCAGGATCTCCTAGTTTTCGGACCAGAGTGTCAGTTTTATGTAAATATAAAATCTTCCTGTGAAGCTGAATAAATGCACTGTGCTCAGAGAAAGTGAACTGTAATTTTAAAATAAAATGAGAGTGCTTGTTATTAAAGCAAGTGAATTTCAGAGTTCCCCCCACAGTGGCTGACTTTTGGAGCTGCTAACATACAAGATTCCCCTTGGTGTGGTGGTAGGAATATTAATGTCATGCTTGTGTTCTCGTATTCTTTCTATCCAAACTCCCACTGCTTTGTTTTGCAGTTGACTGCAGACTCAGAGTGCGTGCGCGGCCTGATGCGTCAGTGGTACTGCCCGCTGTGCCGAGGCGTGCCCTCCCTGCGACCCTGCCACTCCCTGTGCCTTAATGTGATGAAGGGCTGTTTGGCCAATCAGGCCGACCTGGACACTGAATGGAACAATTTCATTGGTGGGTGAAGATATGTTGAAGTGTGTTGTTGTTGATGAGGTTCTAGGATCAGGTGCATGACTCATTTTATAATTATTTTTGGTTGATAATATTTCAGCAGCTGGCTACTTACAGAACTTTGTATTTGAATAACTTTAGATGCTTAAAAAAATTGTGGCCCAATTACATTTTAAATTAACATCATTATTAAACTAAACATCCTTAAACGTAGAACCCTTTTATTGCTCCACTGTCACTCATTTACTTGACACTTCCTTTTTCCCTAATGAATTCCTTCTCCATTAATCATTCATGCTTCTCTGCTCCTTCACAGTTGATCTGTCTTCCTGGCTTTCCTTCTCCCTGTCATCAAACACATACATATCATGCATTTTCTTTCTTTTCATGTGCAGTGCCTCCTCTTACCTTTGATCACTCCATCCATGTTCACTGCACCCAACCTATTTACCCTCATGTACTGTCTTCCCCAAATGCCATTTCTTTTTTTCCACTCTTTATATATAATGGTGATTTGTCTCCTAATTCTACAGCTCTGTAACCTCAGATACAACCTTTTAGCTCTAGCTTAGAAAACAACTCCTTCTTTTCTCAATCAGGGTCTACAACAGATCACCAGTAACATTATCATCCTACCATCCCTCCTTCTATCTCTCCCTCTGTCCTCTTACAGATGCTCTGTACCAGGTTTCAGAGAAGTTAGAGGGGCCGTTCAACATGGAGCTTGCAGCCGACTCCATTTCTGTCAAAGTGTCAGAAGCCATCATGCACATGCAGGAAAACAGTGTCACCATCTCCACTAAGGTAAGAACAGGACAAGCAGGCAATGGGGAAATAAAACTGAAATTAAAATGGACCTTGATGTTTTTTAATTGCTTTCACAGGCTGCTCTACATAAACAGTGTAACATTTTCTATCATTCACACTCATAAAAATCATTTACTCAGAGCCATAATCTTGATTATTGTTTAATTTTAATCTTCTTAATGAGACAACATGCAATAAAAATGACAGGAATTATACACTGAGAGCGTGACAGCCTCACACTATGATTAAAACATGGCAGGCGTCCCAGGAACTAATCCACCAGAGAGACACCTACGTCTCATGGTTTGTGGTTTAAATACTTTAATGAACAGGGGGAGCTTCTCTTTACAGCTTAGCTGTGTGTGTTTTCTGGTTTTCATTAAAACAGTGTGATCATAAAGATCATATTTCATGATATAATGTATATAAGTGTGGACACTGGTTTTATTTACTCATGTTATGATTTGAAACATTTAATGGTGGTTTTATAGAGAACGCAGTGTAGCATCAAGATTAAAACACTCAAACCCCCTCAAAAAGAGCAATGACACCATAAGTAATCATAAGTAAAGAGGCAGGAGAAAGCACCTGAGCACAATAAAATAATTAATGTACATCACTATACCAAAAACTATGTCATGTAGACTAACGAATATCTAGAAAATTAAAATAATGACAGCTGTTTATAGTAGTGCTGCTTTTTTTATATTTACCTTAGGTGTTCCAGGGTTGTGGAAACCCCAGGCCAGCTCCAGGACGATCCAAGCGCTCACCCAAAGAGTCCGGGGGCAACAGGAGGCCGTTCCGCACCTACAGTCCTGAAGAGAAACCCACCACTGCTTCAGGCACCAACCTAGATCGGCTGGTGAGGAAAACTAGATGTAGCAGCTAATCATAAATTCATATTGCTCTAATTTAATCAATTTAAAATAATTTAAATCTACATGATGATTCCGAGACCCACAACAAGGTGTAAACAACATTATCTTACAAAATATGTTAGCAGAAAATGAACTATTAGACATAAATTAGATACAGAGCAATATTGGCGTCCATATGGAGAGGTGTTTTGGCCTCCCCTTATATAAATAGGCTGGCCAAAACATTATAAACACCTTTTAACATAATGCACTCCAGTACTACTCCGCCTTGACTATAACCTCAATAACAGAGACATAGTAGAATTACTACCTTTCTGACATTTTCAACAAAAACATAGAAATTATAACCTTGTAAATCAAAACAAAGAAAGATGTTGAAACTCTGGGTGAGGCAGAGGGAAGCTGCACTCTTACCATAATAACCTCTTATCTCACTAAAAGCAACTCTTTTGACATTACACATGATCAACTGACCCTCTGCTTATATTAAATAGTCTTGTTTTGTGCCTGTCATCTTTTGGCTTGAGTGCAGTTTTATTAAGTCTGGCAAATATTTGCTTTGTGTCACGATTCAAACACAGCCACTGAGCAGAAGGCAGCTAATAATACAGAGCCCAGACAGTGGTCTTGCATGTAGAAGTGTGGAGCAGACGAAATAGAAACAGAAAAGCGGGTATTCATACCTATTTATAAAACACAAGATGTGTGGTGTAGAAACTGACCCAGAAGCAGTGTCATGTCAGCGTTTTCACTTAACCCAACATCGCCTTTGCAGTTTCCATATGCTTCCTGCAACCAGCCATACCAAACAAGGATACTTTCAAACCGAGTCTGAGTCACAACTGATTCCTTTCCGCCTCCGTACAGGTTACTGAGCTGAAGGAGCGATTGCGGCCCATGCGGGGCTTCTGGGTGTCCCTCCCACACACCATCTGCAGTGATGAGAAGATGGCTGCCGACGTCACTAATGAGGAGCGCTGCTGGAACGGGCAGACCCGGGGGAGGTGAGCGAGATCAGGGCAGGCGGAGGTGGGGTGGAGAAAGGGGTTCGACAGAGGTCTAGGAAGAGGAGGAGTGAGTGATGATGGTGCAGACGTGGAAGGAGGCAACAGATGGAACAGAGTTTATTTAATTTTGCTATCACCAGTCACCCACATGCTCACTGCATGGGTCTGCTTGCTTTTATGCACACAGACACAACCCAGAACTGTGTATCCTGGGTGATTTAGAGACACTGTGTGGTCCTGTGTGCGAGAGAGAGACAGAAAAAATAAGTCGGCATAATGAATGATTTTGTTTCTATGATGTTCCAACTGCATTTGGAAACAGTTTTATCTAAAAGTACACTCACCTCAACAGCTTTTACCACAAAGAGGTGCTGCAGCCAGATGTGCTAGTTTAAATGTTTTTAATTTTTGTGAATCAAGATAATATATTGTAATATCATACGATTATTAAATGCTAAAATGGGAAATGGGTATGTTTCATAATAAAACAGTGGTAAATACTTAAAATAACTTAAAGGTCTCTAATATTTCTGCTTAAATAAAAGATATCCCAAAAGAGAAACCCATCAACAAACCAAAAAAGCTACTAATTTAAAAACAAGACCAGCCATACTAGAGCTACAGAGTACATGCTGTTCTGTACTGCTAACAGCAGCTTGTTAACATACACATTTGTGAATCTTATCTGAGTTTTGCATGGAAATATTTGGCAGTACCAACAAATACAGCTGAGGCTGCTGGAATTTCAGTTTTACATGTTTTTGGTATTCATAAGTCAGAGTATTGGACACATTTTGACCTGATGGTGCTAAAGGAAAAGTAACATTTCATTTTTCAGTCTGACCTTAATAAGTCAAGAATGAAAATTAAGTGAGTGTGAAAATAGCCAATAATTACAGTTACTTACTGTGTATGTGTCCCTGTGTGTGTGTGTGTGTGTGTGTAACTGTACACAATCACCTCTGTGTATACACACAGGTACCTCCCAGATGTGACAGGTGATGGCCTAGTCAGCCAGGTCAATAACCCAGAGGTGGAGGTGGACATTGCCAAACCAGATGTGAGGACCAGACAACTGATCATGGAGCTGAGAGTGGGGACCAACAAGCTGAGACATGCTCAGAGTGGACAGGACATTGACTTCATGGACAGTAAGCGCTACTATAACTATGACATGTACAGTATGTGGGCTTTTTGGTGGAACTTACAGACACTTACAGAAATCTGCTTTTCCCTGTTCCAGGCGAGGAGGGCAGTGGTTCAGGGGGTGGAGATCATGGTGAAAGGTACAATGATGATTGGCCAGGCTATGGGCCTTACTCTCCGCCCCACAACAACCCCCCACGTAACCCTGCCTCCAACCCTGCGAAGCCTCCTCGAGTGCGAGAACGAAATGGGTCCAAGTGGAACAGAAACAATGGACGGGCTCGATCCACATGCAGCCAGCTCACCTCCTCCCTGTTTCCTTTGTTTTCTTTGCCTTTCATGGTCACTCTTGCCCTCATGTGGAGATAGCTGGTTATTACAGCGTAGTATTACTGTCTGGAGTCAAAAGCACATTATGGAGAAAAACAAAAAAAGTCATTCTATTTGGTTACACCAGCAGAAAAAAAGACAAAACAGGCTAATTAATCAATCACACACCTGTTTACAGCACAAAATAAATATGTTGTAAGTTAATATTTCCCTGCTGCCCAAGCCACAAAACAGAAATTAGCAGGTATTGATGTTGAACAATACCTAAGTACTGCCATTTTTTTTTCAGTGCCATTCGTAGATGTTTGACTTATAGGAGACTAGATACTGAACGGTGCCATACACTGGAGCACAGACATCTGTGAGAAAAGGGAACAAAAGTACAACAACAGTCAGTGAATTAACAGCGTGTGCTGGTGCTGGAGATGATGGTCTCATGGTTTGGTTGGTTTGTGAGATAGAGATTATCCATGCCAGTTAATTACTGTGCAGTTTGAGTGAACAGCCGATTTGATCGGAGTGCGTTTGTTTGCGGCCTTTCTCATGAAATTAGGTTGATTAATTTAATTGATTTGGTTTCAGTCAGGCTGTGGTTCATTTAGTTAAATTTGCATCTTGTCAAAGCAGCAAGATTTAATTTATTCGCTTAATTAAACCTTCGTATTCTGGTTTGGAAATTTAAAAAGTCAGCAGACTCTTGAAACCAAACAAGGGGCTTATTTTGAATGTACTAAAAGCTCAAATTAATTTTGGGTTACTCGTGACGACAAGGGGTTAATTAATGTAATATATTGATGTTTTTACTTTATTTGTAATGTTATATTTCATTGTTCTTATCTTCCAAAAGTGTTCGTCTTTAACTTTCTCTAGTAAAAACAAAAAAGAAAATCAACTTTTACTTATTTATACTATTTGCAAAACAGTAATTTTAAGATATTAAACCAATCACAACAGAAACACTTAATTATCATAAAATACTGGGCCAGCTCCAGTTGAAATGTTTTATAATGTAAAGTGTAATTTTCTACTTATTTTTCCTAAAAGCAACAAAAGATGATGAAAACAGTGATTGAGCTGGAAAATTAGATCGAATGTTGATGGAAAGACGAACACCATCGAGAACTGAGAGACAGTGGATCTTAATTTTCAGATGCTGAATGTGTTTTGACAAAGATAAAATCAAAGAATGAATTTGATTGTCCATGTACACTAAGGAAGAGGAGGGTGAGCTTAAGCAATAGTTCACAATTTTGGGAATTGTACGTGTTAGATTTATTTCACTGAGTTAGATGAAATCATATGGTACTGACAATGATACTGTTCTGATGTCTGTTTGGTTTTGTTTAAAGCTACAACCACTGGCTGGTTAGCTTAGCATAAAGGCTGGAAACAGGGAAAAACTAGCCCAGTTCTGTCCTGAGGTAACAAACTTACCTTACTTTATCCTTACTTACCAAGACTTTCAGACACTCCATAAATTCACTGTGGTAAAACCACAAATGTCAGGCAGCTAGCACATGAAATGATGAATTGCACATTCTGTGTATAAAACAAATGAGACACAGAGTTTAAATAGTTAGTAGACTAGTGCTAGTAGGAAGATTTGGTTATTTTTGGACACAGTCACCTACCTGTTTCCCCATATCCAGGATTTCTGCTAAGCTAAGCAGCTGCTAGCTCCTGTTCCAACTCCTGTTCCAGCCTATTTCTCAAAATTTCTATTTCTTTGAAGATGAAAGTTGATTGATAAGAGACACAGATGGAGAATATTAAAATGCCCGTTGAATGAGAAATTGTGAAATTCACAATACACAAGTATTAATGCACCTGTACAATAGCCTACAAAAAAGATAAGAGTTTCATTCTAAAAGTTATTTCTGTCAAAAATACAAACTTTCTATTACTAATCATGACAAAGATGATCTAAATTGTCAGAAAAAGACACTAAAGAGTGAAATCCAACTGTTGACAAATAGTCAAAGTTCAACCTCCTATTTTGGAATGAAACTCTTCTATGTACAACTTCACCACAAACAGTAGTATGTTGCACAAGTACAATTACAGTGTTTCACAGTATTTCAATGCAACAGTATTAAAATCACATTTGCTTTCAATGATCAGCAGTCAGATTAGAGTTTGGTGACTGTCGATATTTTGATCATATTTCAGGTAAACGACAACCTGTCATCTATTCCTGTGACTCGCACATTCCTTCATGGTGAAAGTATAGCACAACTTTTTCATGTTGTAACAGTTTTCTGGTATCAAATAAGTGATATTTTCTGCTTCATTAAAAAACTGAACACAGTAAAAAAAAAAAATCTATGTTTGTATTTTTTAGCACACTTGACTGTTTTCGCATTATTAGCCAGATATGTTTCATGTTCTATTCTGTATGCTGCATCTTATTTTCTATGGGTACAGAAATCTTAAATAATTAGTGAATCATTTATTTAAATGACTGTACCAAAGACAGAAAAATAAATTAATGAAATCACTGAATCTCAGAAATTATGACAAATGGCATAAAGATGTTGCCAGATATTCTTGCCAAGCTTGCAGAAGAAAAAACAAGAATTTCTTCAAGAAGAAGCCAAGAAACGGCAACAGGAGCAATACAATGGCTGTTAGGAAGATTATTCATGAGACTAGAATGAGACTAGAAGTATTGGAGAGTTTGTTAAAATTAGACTAGTGCCCTTGTTTGTGTCAAGCTAGTTCTAAGAGCTGTAATGCTGTAATCCAGGCAAATGAATGAACGTGTTAGGACCAGTCATGATGAAAAGGCTGTAGACAATAAAGGAAGATACCTTCAGGTTATTATTCAGGGCTCAAGTGTCCTGGGGAGCAAATGCAGAATCATCACTGCAGTGCTGTCCAGACTCAGCAGAGGGCAGCACATCTCCACACAAATCTAAGAGACACAACACAGGCCTCGGGTCACATGGCACATCTGACAGATTCAGATACAGTACATCACAATTCTAAAAATATTTTTTAAACTTTGTTCAAAAGTAGCTAAATAAATGAATAAACACCTCCACTATACACTGTAGGGGAGCATGAGGAGCTGCACCTGGTTTCTTTTGGAACCAATATATTGGAGCCTGGATATATTGACTTATTATAATAGGTCTCAATATTGATCAACTAATACATTTTCCCATGGCATCATGAAATGTGATTTTTTATTTGAACATGTGAGACATTTGAGTAGGCCTACAGCAAATGAAAGACTTAATTTTCCCTAGGTGGCAGCAAAGTATTCAGCGTGTCAGGCCTACAAATGTACTGCAACAAACTACAGTAAGATGGTATAGAAGCCAACTACAGCAAAAATCATCACTATTGTTTATAGTATTTGTTACTAAATAAAGTTACTTAAACACGAATTACTGTAAACTCCATGGGATACTCCTGACCCTAAAGAGACAACACAACGCATGTCAACTACAATAAAACTAAATGATAATTGATTTAGTATTTACTACAATTCATAAGACAAACTAAGAAGTTGCTAATTACTCACATCCGTACTCTTTATGACATCCTGACATTGTTTGATGGACATTTGCAAACTTGTCACAAGTGAAACAAACAATGACAAATGGAAAATTCAGCAGCACTGTAGCTGTGTGGTCTGACTGAGGTGTGAATCCGCAGTGGCTATTTTAGTTTCTGTGCTGTATTTAGTTTTAGATCCAGGGCGGGGGGGGGGGCAATACTTCTTGAAGCATTTTCCCACAAATCAAGATAATTAAAGCTACATTTTTATTTGTTAACAGTGGAAGGTTCCAGGAATAGACACCTGCACTGTGATGCTACTCAAGCCACTGCACAGTAAGTGTAAGTGCAGTTGTCAGAGACGTGGCTCTCTTCTTCCTCTCCGTCTCTGGCCCCACCTACATGTTTGTGAAAGAAAGTGAAACTGTTGACGGCTAACACCCATGTTTCTCTGACCTTAAGGTTCACAGACGCTCTACCTTTATCTTACAGTCTTCAAACGTTACACATGCAAACCTACGGAATTCTTTGAAGACTGTATAACAACATGCACAGATAACGCTCATTAACTAACCTGGTTTATCTGTACGTGATGTTATGAGGAACATGTCCTGGACTGTTTCTGATCGGGACCAGTTCCTTAGCTACCAGAATAAACTTCTGTACCATTCAAATTGTTTTTTGTACACTTCCTATTAAGTAAATATTAAATTAAGTACAAATGTTATTACTAATAGACTGGATAGAGAGAGGCTAGTTTCTTTAAGTCTTTGGGCGAACTGAGCTAATGTAGCTTCATGAAAATATCCAGCTCTCAGAATAAACACTCAGACAACAAGCCACTCCCTTTTTTTAAAACAGTGTGTAAACTGCCCAGTCTACAATCTCGAGCTTTGAAAGTCAGCAGTGTTTTTCTGGAAGCCAATTTTAATGTCTTACAAATGTACCAAAGATATTTAATCTGACCTTAGTTGTGAAATAAGGCAACTGCTAAAGTTGCTCTGTCCACAAATATCCGGTCTGATTGCTTTGAAGACAATATTTAATTCCCACAGTCGCCTAAAACCACACATAAGATTGTAAAATTTCTAAAATCTACTATTTTAAAACAATCGTGGTTGAATGGGGTTTAGGGGTTAGAATTATACACTTTTGTGGATTGAATTCTACTAAATCAGTCAAACCAGACTTCCAGGAAGTCACAACTAAAAGATAACTGTTTGCTAAATTTAGCCTGTGACGGCTTCTTGTACCCAAGCTACATATCCTGTTGATGCCCAGAGTCATGTACATTCTGAGTAAACATGCTTGGTGGTCTGTCAAAAGCAGAGAAATGGCCAGCCACAGCCTACGTCTTGCAGCGTAGCTGCTGCATGTGGCTTTGTTTGCTTTTTCACACGCATTGCTGTGAGTACACCAGCCTGCAAAACTAAAAAAGAAGAAGCTACGATTATGTTGATAATGTTTGAGCAGTTATATGTGAAATATCCACTATTTCTGAACAGAAACTGTTTCCTAGATGATTTTGTTTTCATCTAACAATAGCTATTTTTGTATAGCAGCAACAGTGTCGTGACAGCCAAAGAAGTAACCAGTCATCACTTTATGAGACACATATTCACGTAGCCGATGACCTTTTGATCTACTGCTCACAAAGACGACACGACAAGACAAACACGATGAACACGATCAGGTTTTACATTAAATGTAAATTATATTCGGATTTTAGTGTTTTTAGATTTGTTTTTACCTAATTTATTTACTCAAGTACATTTGAAAAGTGGATGTTACTGTTGTCAATTGCTGTATGTACACCATATTTGTGTTATTTTAAATGCACTGTTACAGTTAACACATTTCACTTGCCATACAGTACTTGATCACATTACAGATCAAAGAAATCATTCCTGAAATTATTACAACATCATTGAGTACATGTTACAATTCAGTTTTTGTCATTTGGATTGTTAGAGAAATGACACATTGAAACGTGTTACGTAAGTCCGGCCGTAAGTGTGAGATCCTGACACGACAAGATGCGATGTCTGCTCTGAAGTGGTGAGGCCCACCAACGGATGCATGTATGAAAGTCCGCTTTTATCATCAAAGTGCAACACAGGCTACATGATGTGCTTTTAGGTGTGGGGAGCAATTAGTGTCATAGGCCTCTGTGTTCATTTCTCTCTGTTTGAAAAGGGATCCCTCTAAAAATATAATCTTAACGTTCTTCACTGTCCTTTGACAGAACGTGATTTAACTCTGCAATGTCAAATTTCTATATACACAACATGTGATGCAGGTCTTGAATTTAAGGAGAATTTACTATAAAATTTAGTAATTATTAATAGGAGTGCATTTTCATCATATTCAAGATGAAGACTTACTGTACATGGGCCAGCGTTGTGTCCTTAAAATTTCCATTTCAACTAAACTTTTTAATTTTAGATAGATATTTTTTGAATGAATGAATAAAACTCTATGTTTATTTACAGAAGCAAGTCGTGATGTAGTTGAGATGGATGGTGGGCTTTTAATGTGCAAAATGTCACTCTAAAAACCTGAATTCTCTGAATTAGTCAGGAAAAGCTCTTTGGTTTAGGTTAGTGAAAAATTGTTTTGTTTAGTTTATTAAACATGTAAAAATTTAAAGGTTTGTGATCTTTCATATTTGGGCAGAGCTGCAGGGCAGTGCTTTGAGCTAATGATAACACTAGTATGCTAACATGCTGAAATGGAATATTTGCTACTCAATTTCTAATTACTAGATGGAGGCCCTAGATAAAAAGTTTCTAGAAGATTATTGTAATTCGTCCTGTAGGGGACATGGATGTATGCATCAAAATGCATACAATATTTTGGCAAATCATCAACAGTTATTTCACTTGTTATATATTATGTATCATAGCAAAGTCAAGAGATCAACAAAGTCATAAGAATTCATTCATGTATGTATTTCTACTTTTAGTACAGAAATATAATTTGTCCCTGTAAGTGATATACAATATTATACTCATACTGAATATTTTATACTTTAATATTGATTGATATAGCTATACTGATTTGAACTGCTTAATTAAAAGTTTTATTTTTAATTCAAATTTCTATTCTATTCTATTTATTACATTTTTGATTTGGGCCTCTTACTGTGCACACAACCTCACAAAAGTAGGCTATATATGTAACATCAAAACACAAAATATAATTACCCCTTTAATTTACCTCATTGTATCACAGTTTAATATATTGATCAAAGTCACAGCATCGCCAAGCTGTGTTTCACATTGCCACATTGGTTGCATAAAGCACGTGTCTGTGTGCAACTGCTGGCCAGATTTAGGACAATCTGTGTACGTCTGGTGTGGCCTGTTTTTTCCCCTCTATCATCATTTCCCAACTCTCAGAGAATTAAGAAGTTGTGGCTTGACCTGTAGATGAACTTGATCGAAATGCAGCAAGTCACGTCAGACAAAATAAGTTAGTGGTTGTTGGTCACGTACTTTGGTGGAAACACACAAGTAGTTAATTCAGGCATTTGATGATTAATTTTAGCTTCAGAGATCGAAGGTTAGGGCTCTGCTTTGTTTAAAGGATGTGGTTGAATCTTCAGTTGACCTGCTTAAGTCTTCATAAACAAATGGCTAATATTGTATGTTCATGTTTTTCGGCTTGTTCGTCTCAGGCACAAACATCAACTTGGACTCAAGGATGAACAGGTTTGATGTTGGGGGTCAAAGGTTAAAGGTCAAGGTAACTGAGACACCTTGTCCATTCCCTTCTTGTGAAATAAGGTTTATCTAGAGGGAATTTAGCTTAGTCGTTAGAGCAGTCTTCTATGAACCCCAGGGTTAGTAGTTTGATTCTGTTCCCTTCCTTCTGTCTGTTTGTTAAGGTGTACTTGTAGTTCATTCAGCTTTAGCTCATTTTAAAATACAGTACTTTTTTGTTTTATCTGCATCAAAGCATCACAATTTCACAAAATCTAACACAATTTAACAAAATCTTAACCTGAAAAGTAATTATTAACTATCGTAGTTAAATATATCTAACGGAATAAAAGTCCAAAACAAAATGTCTCATTGAAGATCAGTGGAGCAGGGGTTTAACATAAGTAAGTAAGTTAGTTGAATTGAAATAATATGTCACAATTATACTATAAATATTATAAATATTGTTCACAGCAATAATTTCAGATTTACTGCTGTAAACAATTTACTGCATGGTAAGAATACATGATTACTGTTATACATTGAAAATACAAGACAAATAAAAGAAAAATATGGTTTACAAATATTTTTTCTATTTATACAACAAAACTACATAACCATATGAATCATGATTAATCATTGGTTGAGAGTCACTAACGAGATAATCAGAGAAGAAGAACAAATTATTCAGCTGAGATTCTGAAAATAGGTCACTTGTTTGCAAAATGCTCACTCAATTCACAGGAAGCCGATTTTCTTTGTTTCAACCAATCACTATGATTTCCACTTTGTAAACTTGATCACCTTGTGACTAAATCTTCCATCTGAGTGGGAAGGCACCAGTTGTGCAAGACAAGGGTGATACACCACAATGATCGGAAGACTGGCTGCTTTGATTCTTCTAAGTACCCTGTGTGAGTGCTGTTCTTGTCTACTGCAAGATGAGTGCAACTGCATAACACTGATTTGAAGTGTGAAAAAGAAGAAAACCCTTTTAGTTATATTATTTGAGTTGAACTTGCATTGTTATCTTGTAAATCTCTTTTTGTCTATTTTCTTTAGCTCAAAGCCAGGAGGTTCCTGACCAGATGTCTTTCACTGTGGCTGAATGTGGTGATAATTTGACTCTGATGTGTTCAGTCACTGGGAATGACTTAGGGTTGTTCTACTGGTATAAACTGAAGTTTGGATATATGGTTCAAACTGTTGCTAGTGGATCATTTGACACAGTATCACTTCAAGGACAATTTGACAACTCAAGATACACAGTCACAAAAGTGGGTCAACAATACAATCTAAATATCAGAAATGTGAGCAAAGAAGATGAAGCAATATTCTTCTGTCAAGCTGGAACAGCATACACAATGTCAATTTTCAATGGCACACTTTTAGCTGTAAATGGTAAAGTATGCAAATTTTTGTGTATTTTGTTATCTGGAAGCAAGTTTATTTCCTTATTTTATTCCTTTTTTTTTTGTGAATCGCACAGATCACAAAAATCTGCAGAAATCTGTCTACATGAAGCAAAGTCCAGAGACAGCGTCCGTTGTGCCGGGCGACTCAGTGACTCTGAAATGCTCACTTCTCTCCGAAGACAAATGCAGAAGAGATCAGTGTCCAGATGACAACAGTGTGTACTGGTTCAGATCTGCATCAGGAAGATTTAATCCAGGCTTCATTTACACTCACAGTATGATCGGTGATGAACAGGAGGGAAGGAGCTGTGTCTACAGTTTTTCCAAAACTATTTGGGACTCCTCTGATACTGGGACTTACTACTGTGCTGTGATCACATGTGGAAAGATCCTGTTTGGTGAAGGAACAACAGTGGAAACAGGTATGTTTGAAAGTTTCAAATTGATATATATTTATTTATAAATTTATAGTTCTGTTCACCACACCGCACTTTCTGAGTGTGGTGCTAAAAATACTGATTTAATCTCTTCAGACAGAAAAAAGTCAAATTAGATATATTAGAAATATTGTATACAACTTTTACTTTACATGTTTTAAAATCTCCACAGAGGCCACAGAATTTGTTTATACAATTTACAGGCTTTGTGAGATGGAGGTATGAACAAAACGCCTCTGCTTTTTTCCTCCCTTTGTTTTTTGGTGTGTTTTTGAGTGTATCTGTCTCTAACTCCATTTCCTGCAGTGCTCTCTGCCCCGCTGAAGTCCTCACCTTCTTGCTATTCATGTTGTGTGGTTCAGTTTATGTAATACTTTTTGTTCTGACTGTATCTCTGAGTAAGCGTTGATAACATGATAACAGTTACAATACAGTATTGTCCTGTAGAAAAACACCACAAACTACAACCTTAAAAAAAAAAAACACACAAATAGCATTAAATTTATATGTTTTTGTATATATTATAGCGGCTGGTTAGTGTAGTGGTAACATCACCGCCTCCCATGTGGGAGACTGGGGTTCAAATCCCAGCTATGGCTACCTCCAGTAGGGGTCCTTAGGCAAGACCTCCTCACGCTGCCCTGCCTACCTTTGTAACTTGTAATGACTTGTAAGTCGCTTTGGATAAAAGCGTCTGCTAAATGACTGTAATGTAATATTATGTGAAACCTAAAAGAGGGTTCAGCATTAATTTCACTCCTAGTAGTGCACTTTTCTTAAAATTGGATGGAGTCTCTGTAGTAACATTATACTAAGGAGTGAAAACAAGAAACTGTGATGTAGCCACAACTTAATAAAAAGGTTTAACCTGAATGGTATAGCGGGTGGCCACAACTCAGTAGTGCTTGCGAATAAGATCATTCATGTTCCACCAGTTAAGAGATGTTTGTCCGTTAACTGAGGTAAAGTTGGATTTTCCACTGAGAGCATTATTATTCAAGTTTGTTTATATAGCACCAAATCATAAGAGAATAATCTCAAGGCTCTTCACAAAATAAGAAATGAACCTTATAAACTCATAGAGAGAACCCAACAATTCCCCTTGAGGAAGCACTGGGCAACAGTGAGAGGAAAAACTCCCAGAACCAGCCTTTGGGTGGGCAGCCATCTTCCTTGACCAATTGGGGTGAGTGGACATCCCAGAGAGGGAGAAGACAAGAGAGAGAGGCACAAAGCCTTTGTGCTTATGTGCTTGGAAGAGAAAAAATCAGAGGGTTAGTTAAAGTGACTCCAGGATTTTTGTCACATTTGTCAGGCTCTGAGAATTCACACAGTTGTCAAGAGTTCAAGTCAAGTCAAGTCAAGTCAAGAAGCTTTATTGTCATTCCAACCACATATAGCTGAAGCAGTACATAGTGAAATGAGACAACGTTTCTCCAGAACCATGGTGCTACATAAAACGGCAACAAGACAAACATGGGGCTGAGGACTGCTAAGTTGTCCTAGCAAAACACATAAAGTGCATCCTGTGCAACCTAGTGCAAACAGTGCAAGAACACAAAGAAAAAGTGCAGACAGACGTCAGAAGACAGTGCAAAAACAGAACACAAAACACAAAACAGCAGCGACCAGTAGCGGAAATGAATACAATTTACAACTGAAAGATGGAAACATGTCAAATCTAGCGAGTGTGTGTGCTCAGTTGTGTGTGCTGAGTTAAGGTTAAAACAGGAGAGGGTCAAGAACCGTGCCCTGTGGTACTCCATAGTTCCCATTGGTACATGTTGACGTGGTGTCGTTGTGCGAAACAAATTGTGTTCTACCAGAAGTAGGATTTTAGCCTTGCAAGAGCCAATCCAGAGACACCAAGTCAATCTAGGAGTATATGCTGTTGCATCACGACAAAAGCTGGGTACGAAATAGAGAAGGACAGATGTTGAATTAGTTAGTGTGCGTTAGAGATGTTAATTGTTAATCCAATTTTATCAAAAGATAATTTATCACTTTGGTAAGTGCAGTTTCTTTCACATGTCAAAGAAAGAAAGAAATAAAGAAAGAAAGAAGTCATTAAATATTGTCTCTAAAATCATTCTTATCATGTTTGTCCTGTTGAGGTGTTCAATGTGTTTCTTTGATTTTTAAATTTAATTCCAGGACAAAAACTGTGGCCACTTATCGTTACACTTGGACTACTTGCCTGCTGTGTCATCGTGATTATCGTTCTAATTGTCTCCAGAAAACAAAAGCCAGTCTGCGAACATTACAACAGTAAGTTTTCATCTTGTGTATGTTTATTATTATTGCTAATATGTTAGTTTGTGTCCTCAAGGCTTTAGATATTTAAGTGAAACAGTAACTGTACTGTTAGTGTCAGAACCCTTCATTAGTATCTTGTTTTTATCAACAGGAAACTTAACAGCTTTCAGTCATGGTGGACAGGACAGATCAGCTGAGGATCAACCAAGTAATGTGGTAAATATAATCTAAATATCAAAATAATGAGAAGAATGAATCAAGAGTAAGAGTAAGTCAGGATGCCTCGAACACCACAGTGGTTCTTTCTGAACCTTGTGCAGGTCTAATCCACAACCACAGGATGCACATGCTAGAGTTTATTGCTGCCAAAGGTGGTTCAGCCACTTAAACAACCACTTCATCTTGTATGTTCAATAGGCGTGCTGTTCAAGATCATGATTGTTTGTGTTTTATTAGCTTAGAAATAATATGTTTATATTTGTAAATATGTTGAAGATCAGATCACATTTCATGACCAGCTTATGCAGAAAAGAGGAAATTGCAAATAGTTCACTTACATTATCTGCTATTTTTATATATCTAATTAACCTCTCACATATTTATCTTTTGAAGAATGGTGAAACAGGACTACTCAACTATGTAGTGCTGGATTTCCCAAGAAGACCTAAAAGGTGGAAGAACAAGGTCGAGTTACCCCAGGAAAGTTTGTACTCTTTCATGAGAGACTGAAGTCAAGTGCTGTTGTCACCAAGAAAAAAACAGATGTTTTCAGAAATTTTGTTCTTCTATGTTGTTTGGTGTTTGTAGTAATGTTACCGTTCAATATCAGATAAGTTTGGGATAAAGCATGTTTTAAACCAAGAATAAGTATTCATTATTGTATCTAACTGGAGCTTCCCTTTAACTTTTTCTGGTTAGGTTCAACTTGAACAATCACTCAACATCTTAATGGAATATGAATCCATGTACAGTATGTTTTTTCTTTATATTATTAGACACTTTTATAAATATTTTATATAAATATATAAAATATAAATTGTATTCTTGTTAACTGTATTCTAGAGCTTGCTCAAGTAGGCTACTTAGGTTTTCTATATAACTTGTATCTTGTTGTGATTTGGCATTATACAAATAAAAAGAAAGAGATTAATCCAAACACAGGACTAAAGCAACAATACAGCACAGTGTGTTGTCAGGAAGTCAGGAAGTGATCCAATACGTCTTCCACTCCCCCAGTTTGGGGGTCACAGTCCTGAGGGTCCAGATAACCACAAGAGCCACTGTTGCCTTCACTTTGAAGATTGTCTACCTCTTTTTTAAAAACCCTTGGTATCTCTGGAACTTCCCATGTTCCTTCTTCCTGATGTTGCTATTGCTTATATTCACTATAACTATGAACATTACCCCTCTGTTAGCCAGTTAGCTATGATTTGATTTGATTATGATTTTGATACTTAAACTTCTAGCAGATGGAGATGTTCCTGTACACTATGCCTGCCTCTTGGTTATGCTGCTCCATGTACACTTCGCCTGCTGGCATCTTACACCCTGCTGTTATGCTGGATTGTCTCAGGGGCACCTTTGCATAGGCTGCATGTAGAGTTCTGCCTGGTGTGTTAGACTATGGACTTTATTGCTCTTGTACTTGCCACAATTAGTGCTTCTGTGCTGCCACTGCTAAGACAAAGATGGTATGGAGCAGAGAGAGATCAGGGTTTTCAGCTGTTTGTATGTCTCATTGGGTCGGCTGACAAGGATCCATCTGGTTCTGGAGAGCTGCAGCCACTTGAATCTTACAATGGTTCACAAGTTCTAGAAACAGGTCTTTAAACAGGTTAAACCAAATTATTTCTTTAATTAAGATTTGTTGTTCTCAGGATTTACTTCCATTAAACTGCTAATAAAACCAATATATTGGTTCATATGCTATTATATTAGATTACTTTAGAGATGATAAGGAACATAGTCAATATACAGTATCAGACCTATTGGTTAATGGTGTTTAATAATAAAACAAACATTAGCTAATTTCAGTTGGGCATTTAGATTCAGAAGATTGTGGGGGTGCTGGATCCAATCCCAGCTGACAGTGGAGGAGAGGTAGGTTCACTTTGTTGACACATGACCTTCATGTCTTTGGACTGTGGGAGGAAACCAGCAGAGGTACAAAAAACATGCTGGTTGACAATGACAATACACTCACCACTATTAAGAGGTCCCAATAGGAAATAATTTTCTGTGGGGGCCTTGATTTTACACAGCAATACTTTAAATTCTTAATTTTTCTTATTCTTCTTAATTTAAATAAATTAAAGCAACAGAAACAGAGCAGGGAAGGACAACTGGAAGCATCAGGACTGGAAGCAGGACCGGAAACAAGGCTGGGAAAAGGCTGAAGACGTGACGTGACTGAAAGCAGAGTGAAGCTAATAAGGAGAGGGGGACCACAGGTGGAACAGATTGATTAGGGAACAGGAGGATGGAGAGTGAGGAAGTCCATATATGGCATCAGGAAGTGGCTGGAGAGCAGAGCGAAAACAGGTGAAAACAGGGAGGAGACAGAAACAAAACCAACTGAGCAGGGACGAAGCAGGAATCATGACAGAAATGTGTCAAAGATGTAACAAGAACATGTTGAAGGCATGGAAATAAAACAAATGTTATGATTAAAAACACAGGTTAATTTTGTGGTTAATCAGGACAAGTTATGTTTTTCTTCCAACACATACCTTTACTTTATTTACGCATTCTCTGGCTGTAGACGAAAACGTTTCCAACAACAGAAATAGTCAAGAAGATGATTAATATCAATACTGCAGTAAATACTGATTATGTTGTTTGCACTACAAATCAAAAAGAATAACATATTATGGTTTTGGAGAGAAAATGAAAAGTAGTCCCTGTGTAAACATATTTAGAAAATTCATTCCATGAAACATAAAAACCTACCTACCTATTACTAACAAATATGTTGCATTCCATTCAGTTTTAATCCACCCTGTGACTCCACATTGTTTCGTCCCTTCATCTTCTCCGATCAACCTCAAAATGGTCAGTTTGCTGAAATTCTTCTTACTTTGATTCAGAAAACGCTGGTCCATACTCGACTGTAGATTTCCACAGTGTCGCAGTTATCTTCAGATAATCTCCAGCACCGTGTTTGTCATCTTGACATTGAATCTTGTTGAGAGAGTTGTTGGTATTTAAGTGAATGAAGGAGGTGAGATGATCATGAAAAGGCAGACAGACAAATACATCTGATTGGTTATCACAGTACAGATTCAAAAGAGCACTTTAGCACACTGGTTTCAATCTGGTCTTTGTGAAGCATACTTCTACTTTGTTTACCAAGGTCTAGATCAATCACTTTTCACCCTTGATCTCTTTCTCTCTTGAACTTTGATGCAGCTGATGTTTTTTTTTTGTGCTTGAACTTGTGCAGCAGCTGCTGTACTCCTGACTGTTGCTCAGGGCAATGAAAGTGAAATGCATGAAATGCATCTCATCATGTATCTCAGATAAAAGACTTGACACATTGTGAGATTGTGTTCTTCAGAGGAGCTGAACCAGCGCTCTCTCTCGCCATTTGAGGTGGTTCAGCCTTACACAGATCTCTGGTCTTATGTGGGTTTTGGTTGTCCTCATCTACTAGAGAAAATCAATGATGTCCGAGGGCCTGAAACTGCAGACATCCATGGTAGTGGATCTAAATACCAAGTGTAAACCGAGTTTGATCAGTTTGAGCCATGCAACAGTAATTTCCTTTTCTCTACAATAGGGAGCAGTGCATTGTGGGACATATCATAGTATTGTTAGTTAAGGAAAAGAAAGGACCTGTCACCTGGGGCCACTTTTAACTGCTTTGTATCCTTGCGTGTGGACGCAACATGTAGTACATTACAGTACCTTTATTATTTTGCCATAAATATATTACTTTACATAGTTCACTTTATTTTTGCACCTGTCACGTCATAGAGCTTCTACAATTTTATACTCCCTCTACTCCTGTTGCTTTATGCGTATTATGGTCTGAAAATCTTAATGTCAGTGTAGTTAAACTAATTAGTTATACACAGTGTGCTAATATTAAAAAAGTAAAAATGGACCTTTGTCATGATGGCGGTGCTGGAGTAACGATAACAACACCATCGTGTCAGTGTGACACATTCTCTGGGAGAGCTGTGCCCAATGCGATAGTAATCTGTGTATTTGTTATATTTCAGTCTGGATCACAGCTCCTCACAGAATGATACTAGCATCCTGTCATTCAGAAAAACACAAAGCCTCATTAACATTAAATAATTCAGTGACTGATAGAGGAATAAAAGGTAAAACATTTTGCATAGAGGAGGATGAGACGGGTACAGGAAGTGCACAATCTAAGTTCTGTGACAACAAATGAGGCACCTTTGACAGTCTGACCAACCACAACTACGTCACTTCCTTTACTCACAAAATCAAAAAGAAGACTTCAAATAACAACAGTGTCAAGATGATCGTGTTGTTGGCCACACTGCTTCTCCTTCATCGAGGATGTAAGTGTTACATCTATTAAGTAACGATTAAATATTTTAGAAGATTTCAGTATCTAAATACAGCCTAACAGTGCGATGTAATTGATTTTTGTATCCCGATATATTTATTTAATTTAGATTCGCTGGTTCCAGTGATCACAGTGCAACTTGACAAACCTGTGACCTTCACATGTTTTTTACCTGATGAGGGTTTGAAGAGTAGACAGCTCTTCTGGTACAAGCAGAGTGCCGGGGATGAGCTAAAATTAATTGCAACACTGAAGAAATTTTCAAACCCGCAGTATGCGCCTGGGTTTTCTAACTTAAGACTGGAAGTAAAACACAGTGAGCATATAAGCAATCTGACGATTCTGAGGACGATTCATGAAGATGAGGGAATGTATCACTGTGCACTTGTGGACTGGACTAATACGACTTGGACTGGGATGTATTTGTCAGTAAAAGGTAATTCTGCAGTTTCTCCAGTGTTTTGAAATCAAGTAAATCACTCATTTTGTTAATGTTTCCAAACAAAATGCAGCCTTTCTAAAACCTGTAACACCTATATTTATAGGAAACAGTGAGAGGACATCAACTGTTGTTCAGACAGTCTCTGATCCAGTCCGTCCAGGAGACTCAGTGACTCTCCAGTGTTCAGTCCTCTCGAACTTTGACAACAAGACGTGTCCAGGAGATCACAGTGTGTACTGGTTCAGAGCTGGATCAGATAAATCTCATCCGGACATCATTTACACTGGTGGAAATAATGAATGTGAGAGGAGATCTGACGCTGTGAAGAGCTGTGTTTATCGCTTCTCTAAGACCGTCAGCTCCTCTGATGCTGGGACTTATTACTGTGCTGTGGCCACATGTGGACAGATTTTATTTGGAGATGGAACAAACCTGCAAATTGAAGGTAAATATATTGTTATTCTCTTGTGTTCCATTTGTATTTAAAATCATCTAACCAGGAGCAGAGGTAAATCATGATTTACTTTTATCGTTTCTCTCTTTTGTTTATTTTTCAGGAGTCAACATTTTTTCACAGACGACCAAGGCAGTTTATCTGCTGTCTGCTGCGTTGGCTCTGTGTGTTTTTGTTTTCATCTTCCTCATTTGTTCCATCAAGTGTGATTGTTGCAGTGGTAACAAAAGTCACTTATTCTTCTTTAGAATAATTAAAATATTATATTTAAACTAGTGCATCCTTATGTTTATATTTTATTTTTACAATCCAGCTGCTGTTGCCCTACAACATAATAGTGGTCACAGAAGTCAACTGGTAAAGTAGGACTTCATAAACTGTACATCATAAAAACAGAAGTTGTGTTTTTACTTTTTGACTTTTCAACTTTATTATTTTATATATTTTCTATTTTCTTAGGACACGTTGATGTATTCTGCTGTCATCTTCACTGTGAGGAAAACTGACAGTGTTGCCATGAAGAAGGGAAAAGCTGCAGAAACAGAGAGGATCTATGCTGCCGTAAAGGCTTTTGGTTTGAACTAGTGAGTTTACAAGTGGTTATATTGAATTAATCGTACATATTTTGATTCCATGTTTACAAAGTCATACAGTGAATTATGTTAATGAATCATTGTCTGCTAGGATCAAATTTACCTTTGTTGCATTTAAAACGTTTCTTTGCTGGTTTGTCAGTGTGCATTTTTTTAACAATGGGACACATTAAGACTTTTTATCAATGAATCTGTTGTATATGAATCTCAAAGTTTATGCATTTTGCTTTATTTTGTAGTTTTTAAATAAACATACAAGTTGTTTGTTAACATGATATACAGCCAACTATCAAAAGATCATTCAAATACAAAAATAAAGTTTATCTGTACCAAAGTGTTGCTGCTGTTTTGACCTGTCATTGTACAAGATGTGTTGATTGTTCTGGAGATTTTTAAAACATTTAGTGAAATCAGTCCATTAGCTATTGATATATATATATATATATACAGTGAGGGAAAAAATTATTTGAACCCCAGCTGATTTTGTAAGTTTGCCCACTAACAAAGAAATGATCAGTCTATAATTTCAATGGTAGGTTTATTTGAACAGTGAGACACAACAATGACAAAAAAAATCCAGAAAAATGCGTTTCAAAAAGAGTTATAAATTAATTTGCATTTCCATGAAGGAAATAAGTATTTGATCCCCTATCCGTCAGCAAGATCTCTAGCTCCCAGGTGGATCTTATACAGGTAACGAGCTGACATTGGCAGCCCTCTCAGCTCGTTACCTGTATAAAAGAGACCTGTCCACAGAAGCAATCAATCAATCCAGATTCCAAACTCTAGCTATTGTTGTAACATGTTTTGCAGAGAGAGTAAATATGTGTTTCAGCAGTTGTGCTGTAATACCTGTGAAGACATGTTGATCTGTCACAGTTCAGATTTGGTTTAATCCAAAAGTGTGCAGTGATACTGCTGATGGGTATTAAGATGCCTAAATTCAAATCCTGTGGACAAGGACTCAAATGCAAACAACCAGGACAGGTCAAGTCAAGAGGCTGCAGAGTCTGGAGCATACAGTGTGAAGAAAGACAATATGGCACAGAGAGTGTGGGGCAGAGGGAGCATATCTAACGTCTGTGGTCTGATTGTTGAGCAGCTAGGTGTGACTTAAAAGGCGGCAAATGAACAAAGAGAGAGCAGGGGACGGGCAACCAGATCTGACTTTAGTATGTGGGGCAGGAAGCAGAACAATTACTAAATACAGTATATCTCCCCCCCTCCTTTGGTGTCCCTCCAGCTGATGGGGCCTTATTAGACCAACTAATTGAACTACGTCTAAAACAACATTTATAAAGTGACGATTCCATTGTGCTGATATTGGGCAGGTTTAGTGTTTAAACCCTGTTCACCATGTTCAGTGTCTGACAGATAGGAAACATGATAAAGATCTCAACAACAGTAACACCCTCCCTTCACCCCAAACCTGCCCCTCCAAATCATGAACCTACCAACAATCACTCACACAAAACACCTTCACTAACAAGGTGTTCACAGTCTGGTTCTTTAGTATACTCTATGCCATTTATTTAATTGGGTCAGAAAAATATTTGCATCCATTCTTAGTTTGTCTGTTGGTGGTGTATATGTCACATGCTCAACACAACCTCAGAACAAAAGCTTCATCAGTGACAGCTACTGTCACCTGCTTTCTATCAGAATGTGTGAACATGAACTGTCACAGACACATTACCCTGCTCACAGTGACTTCTTTTCTACTTGAATTATTTAAAGTCAGACTTGTTGCACAACCCTGCAACCCAGTAATGTGAGTGTATTGTGCACTGATCATCTACAACAGGGGTCTCAAATTCAATTTACCTGGGGGCCGTGGGAAGCAGAGTCTGGGTGAGGCTGGGCCACATCAGGTTTTCACAACAAAAGTTTTGTAAAAAAAAAAAAAAATCCTATCTTCTCAAATCTCTTTATTATTTTTTAGTACAAAATAAATAAAAACATTTTAAAAAATTATATATATAAAAAAATAAAAATAAAATAATAATAATAATGAAAATAATATTTAGATTCCTCTCGTCGGTGACTATATGTGGTTTCTTCAGTCTTCTATATTTGCTGTATTCAGATTCAAATGTCTGTATTAAGAGTTCTTTAACCTTTAACCTTCTGAACATGAATTGAACATTGAAGAACATGAACTGTTCTTCTAAACATGGCTTCTCTTGTCTACTCCTTGCTAGAGACCTGGCAGCGCTTCCTCTCACATAGTCAAGCCACATGTGGCCTGAGAGAGGAAGCAGTTGAGACCCTCAGCTTGAAGATGATCATCAGTAAGTCTGGACCTGTACTTGGACTTATTGAAGTTCAAGGTGGAGAAGAGCTATGAAAATAAAATTCAAATAGCAGGATGCAAATAAAAACATAATGACCCACAAATAGCAGTGCAACCCTTTAAGTGTCCCAGGTTACCGCGGACTGTTATTGCCGATGGACAGGTGTCGCTATACGACTGCAGACTACATTAGGCTGCATTGAGCTCCTTATTCTTCTCTTAACCCGCCGCGTACGCATCACTGATTTATTTTGTCAGAGAGAGAGAAAGAGAGAGAGACCTCATATGAAGTTCCATTGACGTGTGTATAAATATACATATATCTATATTTATTTATAAATTTATATACGTATACATACTTTTTTTGAAGTGTTGTGAACGCAGCGCTGGGACGAATGTCTGGTGTGCTTCATAGAAACGAGGCCGTTAGCCAGGCTGAAAACTCTCCATGGCAACGCTGCTGTCACTCATTGAGAAATGTTACTCTGCTTGGATTAAGCCCGGCCGATGTCCCGCCCCCGAGACCCATATACCCCCCCCTGTGATTGGTTGGTTCGATCAGCTCCGCACCAACACTGTGAAGTGTCAAAATATCAAACTCAGGGGCCGCACTAACATTAAACTTTCATATTGAGGCGGGGGCCACAAATTATCTCGGGCCGCGAGTTTGAGACCCCTGATCTACAACATTAAGACTGGTGGTTTTACTGTGGTGGTAGACAGAGATCAGCATGAGAAAACTTGAATGACCACGATCAACAGATATCAGGACACACAGCACAATGCAGCTCGTAGCAAAGCCAGTGAGTCCCTGAACCCTGTCCACCACCACATTAACACCCCCATGCTGTTGTACAAGTGTGGATGATCACTGTACTGCTACTATTACATTGCTCTGTTACGTTGCTGAATATATGACTGTGTAGTTTGCTAAGTTCACTCTTACTAACTTTACTCTTCCATGCGATTGCAATGTATTATTTATTTTCATTCACTGTTTTAAAACTAATCATTCTTTTTCTCTCCACACACTTGTCAGAGATTTAAGTTTCCTATTTGCTCCTGTTGCCCTGTGCATATTAATTTCATTTTTCATTCTGCCTCTTTAAGGAAAAGTCAGAATAACCACATTTATTCGGACTGGGATAGAGGGACGGTAATAAGGTCCAATGGAGATTTGCACAAAATTTTATTTTATTTCATGTATTTATTACATTTTATCATCTATCTGAAAAACATGAATGTTAATTAACAATAAATAATTAAATGTATTAATTAGAATAAGTGACAAAGGACCTGTGGTAGCCTTCTTTTATGTGGTTTAGCCTGATCTTTGGGACACAATAACCTCGTTTACATTTCACATTGAAGGTAAATTTACTACATTAATAATAGCTTTTAAAAGGTCTGGTGGGCTCCATGCTCATGCTCCTTTAAACTACCTTAAGAGGTAGTGTCAAAGGTGGTCAAAGGCCAATGTCAAGCTGACATTGGCTATTGTGATGATGTTTTAATATGAGACCAGCTAGTGGGGTTGCTTCTCCCAGGACAATGCCCCTTGGACAGAGACATTACAACTCAAGTAAAGTTTTCAAACATCATAGTTTGAGCAACACATTTAACTGATCTGAGACTGGGTAGAGAACGTTCACAGTTTTCACCGCAAGGCACTGGTCAATTTTTGCTTGATGCACATCAACTGTATTTGAGTCCATGTTAAGTCTTATAAGTGCAAAACTAGCAAAAAGTCACCACAGTTCATCCACCAATAATGTTTTGAAAGCAATGTACATCCACTGTGTGTGTTACACTTTATATTAAACATAACAAAGCCGATATCAGGGTGCTAGTATCTGTGTAAAACATTAGAGCAGCTTTAGGGCGACTTTTTAAAGATTCCTGAAAAAGGGCTAATGTCACAGCTCTTTGGCTTTGAAAGTTCTCAATTGTTCCTCTGAGATCCAGGATTATACGCATTTTGGACATTCATAGCAGTAAATGTGCAGAACATTTCACCTAGTAATGTTTATAGTAGCATAGTATTGTTTCCACTCTGAAAACAATGCAGCCACACCTTATTCACAAGCACATGATCAGTTTGTATCTCCACCTCCTATGCTGAGTGAGAAATTGAGATCAAAAGAGATACCTAAAGTCGTTAAGGTTATTATTTAGTTGTTGTTTTTTTTTAAAGTCACCAGAATGCAGGAAACAATGTCTGTGAAACTTACAGTTTCTGGGGGAGGATCTCCGGACCCACACTTTAGTTTTGAGATATGTCCTATTTTCTAGGTCTAAACGTTGACAAGCATGAGGCTATATGCTTCACAAAGACCATGATGACACCACTATGACAGGAAGTGAATTTTTGAATGTATTCTGTGATAACCAATCAGCTGCCTCTCACAGTCTGACCTATCACGATCATCTTACCTCCTTCACTCATACAATCACCAAGAAGTCTCCAAATAAAGACAGTGTCAGCATGATCGTGTTCTGGGTTACATTGCTTCTCCTCCAACAAGGATGTAAGTGATTTATTATTTAAGCATGTGCATGAAAATGTGTGATAATTTATTTTAATGTTCAAACAATTTTGTGTCTTTATTTATTTCAGATTCACTTGTTCCTGTGATCACGGTTCAAGTTGATGAACCTGTGACCTTCACATGCGTTTTACCTGATGATGATTTGAGCCGTACAGTGCTCTACTGGTACAAGCAGAGTGCTGGGGATAATCTAAAATTAATTGTTAGAATGAAGAAAAACTTAGGTCCTGTATATAGCTCAGGTTTTCCGGCCTCACAATTTGAAGAAAGACTTCATAAGAATATTAGCACTCTAACTATTTTGAGGACGACTGAAGAAGATGAAGGAATGTATCACTGTGCTGTTGTGGATTCTTGGACTAAGAATCATTGGAGTGGGACCTATTTGTCATTAAAAGGTAATTTGGTAATATTTCTGCAGTGTACCAGGTCAAATCTTTTTAGAGCCAAAATTTATAACAGTTCTATATTTATAGGAAACAGTGAGAGGACATCAAACTATACTGTTGTTCAGACAGTCTCTGATCCAGTCCGTCCAGGAGACTCAGCGACTCTCCAGTGTTCAGTCCTCTCTGACTCTGACAACAAGACGTGTCCAGGAGATCACAGTGTGTACTGGTTCAGGGCTGGATCAAATACATCTCATCCAGAAATCATCTACACTGGTGGAAATAATGAATGTGAGAAGAGATCTGACGCTGTGAAGTGCTGTGTTTATCGCTTCTCTAAGAACGTCAGCTCCTCTGATGCTGGGACTTATTACTGTGCTGTGGCCACATGTGGACAGATTTTATTTGGAAATGGAACAAACCTGCAATTCGGTAAGATTTTATGTTCACTAATAGAAGTGATATATAAAATATTTAAATTATAAATTGACTTTCAGAAGTTTGTTCTTTTCTTTTCTAGAACAAAACCCTAAGTCTGAATTTATTGCATTGGTGACATTAATAGTCTGTTTGGCCATTTCTGTGATTGGAAATGTTCTTTTCATCTGTTATCGAAGTCCAGTGTGTGAACAATTTAAAGGTAAGAGTTTTTTTAGTCAATGAAAAATGTTAAAGCAATATGCAGCTTAAGCAAATGGGAGCACCAGTGTTCAAATAATTCCCCTATACCCTATGCAAACCTAAACCTCATGTTGTTGCATATGATAAGTATATTATATTAAATATATGTATTTTATACAGCATTTTGTTGAAGATACCTGAGAAACAACTGTTATGTTTTGTTTCATGTGCGCCAATGAAAAGCTTAATTAAGGAGGGTTTTAATTTGTAGTTTATTAATATATTTTTTAATCAAAATTTAAATATCACTATATTACCATATTTTTATTCATCATCAGGAAGAGAAAGTGCCTCTTCACAATCAAGACATGACAATCAAGACAACACGAGCCGTCCAGTACATGACTCTGTAAGTCAAAAATATCAAATCGCATTCTCTGTGCCCATTAACATCCAACATACCTACATAATGTTTTATTCGCTGCAGACTGTCAATGGACATGATCTGAACTACGCTGCGTTACATTTCTCTGGAGGAAAAGACACAAGAGGAAAGAAGAAGAAAGAGTTAAAGACTGAAGAAAGTGTATATTCTCAAGTTAAATACTGAATATGAATGTGTGTGGGTTTTTTAATATTTTAATCTGACTGTGTGAATAAATAAAAGATGCGGGTTCCTTTGTTGAGCGTGAACTTTTTAACGATAAACACCAAAACCGTTGCACATACACATGCTCTTACATTTGTGTTATATTTTGACATAATAACTGCATTATATTATATTAGGAGTGTAAATAGCTAACTTCTTTTAGCAATTGTCAGTTCTATGCATCAATCTCCTGGTATGGCTGCTAGTTGAAGTTAATAACTTTAGAAAGCTAATTCATTGATGAGAAAACCTGTTTGCAATTGTGTTGAAAAGCTGAGAACAGTTGTACTGATGGAGCAGACAAGGGGGCATTGCATTTTTTAGGTTAGTTTAGTATCTGAACATTAGCAGCCGTTTGTTAACATGCTGCAAAAGGTACCATAGCCAGAAAGAAAAAAACTTCTAAATCTCTTGTTGTCCTTGAAGAAGGAAGAGGCCTTTATGCACAACTGTGCAAGAGGACAAATATCTAAGAGTGCGTAGTTTAAGACAAAAACGCCTCACAGGTCCTTAACTGACGGCTGCACTTAATAGTACATGTCAAACACCAGTGTCAGCATCTACAGTGAAAAGAACACTTCAGGATCCTGGACTTCATGGCAAAATTGCCAAGAAAAAGCCATATGTCAAACTCGCCAATAAAAACAAAAGACTGACATGGGCAAAAGAGCACAGGAATTGAACACTGGAAGACTGGAAGAAGGTGTCGTGGACAGATGAATTCAAGTATGAGGTCTTCGGATCAAACAGAAGAACATTTGTGAGATGCAGAACAAATGAAAAGATGCTAGAACAGTACTTAATACATGCATTCAAGCATGGTGGAGGCAGCGTGATGGTCTGGGGGTGCTGTGTGTTTCCTTGGAAAAACATAAAAAAATTCAAACATTTAAGCGGTAGTGTATACTTCCTATTTTATTCTCTCAAGGAACTAGGAAATAATTTCCTATACCTTCTCTAACTTGCCAGTCTCTCTCTGCCTTTAGCTGCCCTTGATTTTGCCTGTTCAAAGTTCTTCTGTGTTTTGGCAATTGGCAAGTAAAGTCAATGACTGCTACTCTCTCACTGCATGTCTGGGTCAAAGCAGCTTATTAGCCATTAAATCCAGTGTTCTCAAGGCAAGTGTGTCCATACCCCTTAAATGTGAAATCTGCATTTCAGGTCATTTGGCAAATTAATTTGATTCACTTTATTGAAATAGAGCCAACAAATCTCATCTGGGTGAAATGAATTGTGTGTAAAACATACCCAACTACATAGAATTGCACAGAAAGAGATAAAGAATTTTGCATTAAAAATGTAATGTAAAAGTATAATATATTACAGTATAAAATGCAATACTATATATTTCATCAGAAAGATGAAATTATTGCAGAAGCACAAATAAAAAGAGACATGCAACATGCATGAAGAAAGACATCCTGGAACAGAGGAGTAGAATGTTTCCCGTTTCTCCACTCTAGAAACCACAAGTAGACCTGTACTCTGAGAACAAAGTGTTCTTCTGGAAAAATATATAAAACTATGAGGTCTTTAAGATATGGTGGAGCTTGATTATTTAGTGCTATAAGTATATGTGGTGAGAAGTGTTTTAAACTCTATTCTGGATTTTACAGGGAACCAATGAATAGAAGCTAATGTAGGAGAAATATGATCTCACTTGCTAATTCCAGTCAGAACTTTGGCTGCAGCATCTTGGATTAGCTGGAGACTTTTGAAGCAGTTATTGAAACAAACTATTAATAATGAATTACAATAGTCCAGTCTGGAAGTAACAAATGTATGGACTAGTTTTTCAGCATCAATTTGAGACAGATGTTTTTAATTTTTGAGATGGAAGAAGGCAGTTTTAGAAATTTTTTTAATGTATAATGTAAAGGAGATATCCTGGTCAAAGTTTTCTTACATTTATGTACTTTTTAAATCGCTTCTAGACAAGGCAAAGCAAAGCATGAAACTACGCTGCAGTAAAACAAACATAATTTGAAGAGGGAACTTATGTAAACACATAAATATCGTGCTTATTTCATTCATAGCTCTGCTGTATCTCACACAGTAAAAGGCTGCATTGTTTTACTGTGTGAGATATGTGACTAGATGCCCATTGTTTGTACCGGGAGGGTCTGGACAGGATTTACACTGAACTTAGAACTAAATACCAAACTAACAGTAGCACTGTACAGGTGTATTTACAGCCATCACACCATCTCCTGCATTTTAATATTCACTATGATATACAATTGGCTTCATTTGACATATTTCCTCTCTTCTGTAGGTCGATGCTTCAGCAGCAGCACTGATCCTCTGTGTTTCTTTAACTTTCAGAGATCGATAACCTGAACACAGCTTATAATGTTCAAATTGACAGTGTTGTCATACATACACATTAATTATTACTTAAGCTCAGTGAATGGTGGAGCGCAGCAGACTGCAACAAGGGAGGGAGGCTTCACCTGCTTTCTCCTATTACAGCAGTTTGTAGAAGAACTGTGTGCTGCTGTACAACAGGCCCACAGCCCCCATTGCTGTTAAGGATCCACATTTTAAGTAAAATTGTTTTGCTCACAGAACAGCAACATAAATGAGATTACAACACCATGAGTATGAGCACTTTGATCGCAGACAGTGGACACAACCCTGCAGAGGAACCTGTGTACCTCTTTCTGCAGGAAGCATGGTATAGCCTTGATCCGGTGTTCATCCACACAGCTTCAAAAGACTGGCAGAAATAGCTGATGTTCATTTTCACTGAGTGCACTGCAACTCACAGCAAAGCTGCAGACCACAGTGCCTGAACCCTGTCCACTACAACATTAACACCTCCATGCTGTTGTACAAGTGTGGATGATCAGTGTACTGCTACTATTATATTGCTTTGTTGCATTGCTGAATATATGACTGTTTGCAAAGTCCACTCTATCAATTCTTTTTTCATTCACTGTTTTAAATGAAATTATTCTTTTTCTCTCCACATACTTGTCAGAGATTTAAGTTCCCTATTTGCTCCTGTTGCCCTGTGCATATTATAAATATAGTTTTTCACTCTGCATCTTAAAGGAAAAGTCACAATAACCACATTCACTGGGATTCATTGGGATTGGGATAGAAGGAAGGTAATAAGGCCCAATGGAGATCTGCATCAAATTTTGTGTTAATTCATTTATTTGTTTCACTTTATCATCTATCAGAAAAACATGAATGTTTATTAACAATAAATAATTTAATGTATTAATGACAATAAGTGGAAAAACAAATTGTATAAACCAAGACAACATCAGTGTGGTTTAGCCTGGCCTTCAGGACACAATAACCCCCTATACATTCCCATTGAAGGTGGATTTACCACGTTAATACTCTTTTTCAAAAGGTACCAAACTAGTGTCTGAGCTCCATGCTGATGGAGGTAGTGTCAAAGATGGGATAGTTTCACTCTGACATCTGTGTCAAAGACTAAAGTTTTCACAGGATGGCAGTGGTCAAAAGCGATTTACATAGTTACACGTCACATTAAACATAACAATGCTGATATCGGGGTGCTAGTATCTGTGTAAAACATCATAGAGCAGCTTTAGGGTGGCTTTTTGAATTCTGTGTCCTAAAAAAGGGCTAATGTCACAGCTCTTTGGCTTTGAAAGTTTTGAATTGTTCCTCTGAGATCCAGGATTATATGCATTGTGGACATTTATAGCGGTAAATGTTCCGAAAGTTTCACCTAGTAATGGTCACCGTAGCATAATATTGTTACCACTCAGACAACTATCCAGCTACACCTTATTCACAAGCACATGATCAGTTTGTATCTCCACCTCCTATGCTGAGTGAGAAATTGAGATCGAAAGAGATACCTAAAGTCGTTAAGGTTATTATTTAGTTGTTTTTTTTTAAGTCACCAGGATGCAGGAAACAATGTCTGTGAAGCTCACAATTTCTAGGGGAGGATCTCTAGACCCCCCACTCTACTGTAGTTTTGAGATATGTCCTATTTCTAGGTCTAAACGTTGACAAGCATGAGGCTATATGCTTCACAAAGACCATGATGACAGGAAGTGAATTTTTGAATGTATTCTGTGATAACCAATCAGCTGCCTCTCACAGTCTGACCTATCACGATCATCTTACCTCCTTCACTCATACAATCACTAAGAAGTCTCCAAATAAAGACAGTGTCAGCATGATCGTGTTGTGGGTTACATTGCTTCTCCTCCAACAAGGATGTAAGTGATTTATAATTTAAGCATCTGCATGAAAATGTGTGATAATTTATTTTAATGTTCAAATAATGATGTGTCTTTATATATTTCAGATTCACTTGTTCCTGTGATCATGGTTCAAGTTAACAAGCCTGTGACCTTCACATGCGTTTTACCTGGTGAAGATTTATATGGTAGAGTGCTCTACTGGTACAAGCAGAGTGCTGGGGATAATCTAAAATTAATTGTGACAGTGAAGAAAAATTTAAGTCCTGTGTATAGCTCAGGCTTTCGTGACTCACAATTTGAAGAAAGACTTCATAAGAATATTAGCACTCTGACGATTTTGAGGACGACTGAAGAAGATGAAGGAATGTATCACTGTGCTGTTGTGGATTCTTGGACTGAGAATCATTGGAGTGGGACCTATTTGTCATTAAAAGGTAATTTGGTAATATTTCTGCAGGATACTAGGTCAAATCTTTATAGAGCCAAAATTTTTAACAGTTCTATATTTATAGGAAACAGTGAGAGGACATCAAACTATACTGTTGTTCAGACAGTCTCTGATCCAGTCCGTCCAGGAGACTCAGTGACTCTCCAGTGTTCAGTCCTCTCTGACTCTGACAACAAGACGTGTCCAGGAGACAGTGTGTACTGGTTCAGAGCTGGATCAGATCAATCTCATCCAGACATCATCTACACTGGTGGAAATAATGAATGTGAGAAGAGATCTGACTCTGTGAAGAGCTGTGTTTATCACTTCTCTAAGACCGTCAGCTCCTCTGATGCTGGGACTTATTACTGTGCTGTGGCCACATGTGGACAGATTTTATTTGGAGATGGAACAAACCTGCAAATCGGTAAGATTTTATGTTCACTAAAGGTAGTGATATTCAAAACAATTGAATGATATATTGACTTTCAGAAGTTTGTTCTTTTCTTTTCTAGAACAAAATGCTAGGTCTGAATTTATTGCAGTGGTGACATTAATAGTCTGTTTGGCCATTTCTGTGATTGGAAATATTGTTTTCATCTGTTACCGAAGTCCAGTGTGTGAACAATTTAAAGGTAAGAGTTTTTTTAGTCAATGAAAAATGTTAAAGCAATATGCAGCTTAAGCAAATGGGAGCAACAGTGTTAAAATCAGTCAATCAGTATGTCTTTTATACAGCATTTTGTTGAGAATAAGTGAGAAACAACTGTTAATTTTTGTTTCACATGCACCAATAAAGGTTTATTAAGGAGAGTTTTAATTTGTAGTTTATCAATATTTTTGTAGATTATCAAAATTTAAATATCACTATATTACCATATTTTTATTCATCATCAGGTAGAGAAAGTTCCTCTTCACAATCAAGACATGACAATCCAGACAACACGAGCCGTCCAGTACATGACTCTGTAAGTCAAAAATATCAAATCGCATTCTCTGTGCCCATTAACATCCAACATACCTACATAATGTTTTATTCGCTGCAGACTGTCAATGGACATGATCTGAACTATGCTGCGTTACATTTCTCTGGAGGAAAAGGCACAAGAGGAAAGAAGAAGAAAGAGTTAAAGACTGAAGAAAGTGTATATTCTCAAGTTAAATACTGAATATGAATGTGTGTGGGTTTTTTAATATTTTAATCTGACTATGTGAATAAATAAAAGTTGCGGGTTCCTTTGTTGAGAGTGAACTTTTTAACAATAAATACCACAACTGTTGCATATACAGTACACATGCTCTTACATTTGTATTATATTTTAACATAACGTCTGCATTATATTATATTAGGAGTGTAAATAGCTAACTTCTTTTAGCAATTGTCAGTTCTATGCATCAATCTCCTGGTATGGCTGCTAGTTGAAGTTAATAATTTTAGAAAGCTAATTCATTGATGAGAAAACCTGTTTGCAATTGAGTTGAAAAGCTGAGAACAGTTGTATTGATGGAGCAGACAAGGAAGCATGGCATTTTTTAAGTTAGTTTAGTATCTGAACATCAGCAGCTGTTTGTTTACAGGTTGAAATAGGTACCAATAGCCAGAAAGAAAGAACTAAATCTATTGTTGTCCTTAGAAAAGAAGGCTACTCAATGCCAGAATTTGTAAGGAAACTTTAAAAAATTTTAACCTGCTGTTAACTACTTCCTTTAGAGAGCAGCACAAACTGGCTCAGACGGGAACAGAACACCTAATGCTTAATACCATTAGTCAAGCATGGTGGAGGTAACGTGATAGTCTGGGGTGCTGTGGAAGTGGTAAAATAGGACATCTGAAAAGAGTGGAAGGGACCTTATAGAAGGAAAGCTAATAAAATTGACGCTTAAGGTCTACCAGGGTGTGATTGCTGCAAAAGGTGCAGGAAAGTTTTGAAGAACACATTCATTATTTCTAACTCTGAAAATGTCAGCATGTCATGTTCTTTTGCTATATTTCCTATTCAGACTAATTTCACACGTGTTTCCTTGGAAAACAATAAAGTATCTAGTTACTGCAAACTTTTGAGCAGTAGTGTATGTTCATTATTCTCTAATCCTACCCCTTAATAAGCCAGTCCACCCGAGTTAAACTACCTGTACTAAAGAATCGTTAAACAAGACACTGAACCCACATGGTGTGTGATTGTGTCTGCCAAATAATGAAAAAGGTGAAATATATATTAATCTTTTTTGTTGTTTTCTTTTTCTTACAATATAAAATACATGAGTTTTAATACAGCTATTAACTTATTCATCCTCTCTTTCATACAATATTTGAAATCGGAGGATGCTGTTCGCAAACAGTGGGTGAGCTTTCCAATAGATGCTAAAAATTCATGTTAAACTATGTCTTGATTAACCATCAGGAGCTGGTGTTTCATTGCTCTCAGTTCATAATCCAGTAGCACCCTCAGACTCTCCACAATTCTTCATTAGGATCCACACTAACTTTACAATCTGTCAAACAAATGAGTAAAAACTTCTCCTACAACCTAATGTTAGCTAACTTAGCTAAACAGCAAGTAGGCCACAAGCCTGATACTGGAAACATTTGGATACTAAACCAGTCTTTCTGAGCTAAGTTACCTAATAATCTAAACACATATCAGAGTTTACAGTTTAGCTTTCATCTCTGTACTTACCTTTACATTTGCCCCAGTCTATCACCTTTTTGTCTTGACTTTCTCAAACAAAAAACAACTTGGGCAGATCTTAGTTTTCTAGCCTCTTTCTCTGTATAGATTTATTTCAGTATTAGACCATTTCTATAAGGAACTGCAAATTGCTTCTGACAACAACACACGATCTGGTCTTAGATTACTTTCAGCTATCTCTCAAGGAACTAGGAAATGATTTCCTAAATCTTCTCTAACTTGCCAGTCGCTCTCTTTGCCTTTAGCTGCCCTTGATTTTGCCTGTTCAGTTCTCATTCTTCTGTGTTTGGGCAATTGGCAAGTCAATGACTGCTACTCTCTGAATACATGTGTGGGTCAAAGCAGCTTATTAGCCCAATATATTCCAATAGTTTTTTTAATCCTATTTCCCCTAAAAAAGTAAATATACCTCTGAACCAATTTTACTCCCAAACAAGCTTTATCCTTCATGTAAATATAACATTTTGATTTTAAGTTTTGATTAAACATAGGGCATTCTTAAATATGTTGTGCTGTTTCTGACTACAGCAGTAACAACATCTTAGTTTGTTATGTTTGTTCATTAAATCCAGTGTTCTCTCATGTCTAGTGTGTCTGTACTTTCTTAAATGTGAAATCTGGATTTCAGGTCATTTGGCAAATTATTTTTGATTCACTTTATTGAAATAGAGCCAAATCACAACAACACTCATCTTGATGCAATGAATTGTGTGTAAAACATACCCAACTATATAGAACTGCACAGAAAGACATCAAAAATGATGCATTCAAAATGTAATGTAAAAGTATACAGTATATAATACAGTATAAAATACAATAGTATATATTTCTTAAGAAAGATGAAATTATTAAAGTAAAACGAGATATGCAACATGCATGAACAAAGACAGCGGAGAGCAAAGGAGTAGAATGTATCCCGTTCTACATTTATCCACTCTAGAAACCACAAGTAAATGGTAAATGGTAAATGGTCTGCACTTATATACCGCTTTTCTACCTAGCTGGTACTTAAAGCGCAAGTAGAGAGAACAAAGTGTTCTGGTGGGAAAATATGGAACTATGAGGTCTTTAAGATATGGTGGAGCTTCATTATTAAGTGCTTTATATGTGGTAAAAAAACTAAACTCTATTCTGGATTTTACAGGGAACCACTGGAGAGAATGTTGGCTGCAGCATTCCTAGGGATTTCTATTATGTATGACGTAAAGGAGATATCCTGGTCAAAGATTCCTTCCTGCTTATTCACTTTTTAATCATTCTAGACAAAGCGAAGCATGAAACACACACTGCAGTGAAACAAACATAATTTGATAAGGGTACTTGATGTAACCACATTAATATCGAGCTTATCTCATTCATCGTTCTACTGTATCTCACACAGCACAGGGTTGCATCAGTTTGATACTGAACTACTTTACTGTTTACAGTAAAATGTGATGATAACATAAAATGCTCTATATTTTCATCAGCATTTCACTTGTGAATACACACTTTCTTCTGTCTTCATCTCTTTCTTCTTCCTTCCTCTTGTGTCTTTCCCTCCAGAGAAGCGTAACGCAGCATAGTGCAGATCATGTCCAGCTTCAGCCTGTGCAGCAAATAAAACTCTTGTTATTTAGTTATGTTGTTGCTGTTGAGAATCATCTTAATAGAAACAACAAATGTGATTTGGTATCTTCACTTACAGTATCTTTTACTGTTTGGTTTGAGTTGCCATGTGTTGCTTGTGAAGAGGCACTTTCTATTCCTAATGATCAATAACAATATGAATATTTTTAGTGCTTAATCTGACATTTCATTAAAGATTTCAGCTGGTGGTTTTATATTTGTAAATGATAAATCACATTTTAATCAAAATTGTACTTCTAAATATACATTATTGACATTGTGTAACAGCAAAGATAAAGTTTAAAAAACAGTAGAGTAAAGCGAGAGATTTAAAATGTACTATAAATGTTTGTTGATAAGTTGATTTATTGTCATTTTTTTAAAATAACAGACTAGTTTTTATTTCAGTGATGTTTGTCTTTTTTTTTACATCTACTATAAATCATTAAAGTCATAAAATGATTGATTAAATAAGCAGCACCTACCTTTCAACAGTTTACACGCTGGTCTTGAAGTTCGGCAACAGATGAAAACAATATTTCCGATTACAGAAGTGATCAAACAGACTATTAATATCACCAATGCAATAAATGGAGGATTTCTTTTTTGGTCTAGAAAATAAAGGAAGAAAATTAGTGTTTTTTGACAGAAAATCAGTGATGATGTTATTAACATTATTTTGTTTTTCACCTGTAGGATTAAACATAAAATCTTACCGATTTGCAGATTTGTTCCATTTCCAAATAAAATCTGTCCACATGTGGCCACAGCACAGTAATAAGTCCCAGCATCAGAGGAGCTGACGGTCTTAGAGAAGTGATAAACACAGCTCTTCACAGAGTCAGGTCTCTTCTCACATTCATCATTTCTGCCAGTGTAGATGATTTCTGGATGAGATTTATCTGATCCAGCTCTGAACCAGTACACACTGTGATCTCCTGGACACGTCTTGTTGTCAAAGTTCGAGAGGACTGAACACTGGAGAGTCACTGAGTCTCCTGGACGGACTGGATCAGAGACTGTCTGAACAACAGTTGATGTCCTCTCACTGTTTCCTGAGTATTAAAAACTGTGTTATAGGTCTGGGATTTCCATTCACAACTTCAAAGCTTGAACATATACTGTGTAGTTCAGTGTATGATGTCCTCTCACTGTTTCCTATAAATATAGGTGTTACAGGTAAAAAGGCTGTATTTTGTTTGGAAACATTAACAAAATGAGTGATTTACTTGATTCCAAACCACTGCAGAAACTACATAATTACCTTTTACTGACAAATACATCCCAGTCCAAGTCGTATTAGTCCAGTCCACAAGTGCACAGTGATACATTCCCTCATCTTCATGAATCGTCCTCAGAATCGTCAGATTGCTTATATGCTCACTGTGTTTTACTTCCAGTCTTAAGTTAGAAAACCCAGGCGCATACTGCGGGTTTGAAAATTTCTTCAGTGTTGCAATTAATTTTAGCTCATCCCCGGCACTCTGCTTGTACCAGAAGAGCTGTCTACTCTTCAAACCCTCATCAGGTAAAAAACATGTGAAGGTCACAGGTTTGTCAAGTTGCACTGTGATCACTGGAACCAGTGAAGCTAGAAAAGAAAATTAAAATGCTTTTACATAAAAGATTCATGAGAAAGATCCCTTTGTATATGAATTGAATTCTGAGAGAAATAAAGGAAATAATAAAATATCACTTACATCCACGGTGAAGAACAAGCAGTGTAACCCACAACACGAGCATTTTGGCATTGTGTCTTAATGGGAGAGTTTTTGGTATTTCAGTAAGTGAAGGCGGTGAGATGAGTGTGATAGGTCAGACGTCAAATGCATCTGATTGGTTACCACTGAACAGATTTCATAGAAACAGAAAAAGTGTACTTCCTGTCACACTGGTGTCATCCTGGTCTTTGTCTGCTTCTGTTAACAATGTGTAGATGATCCACTTGTAACTTTTGACTCTTAACTATTCTTTATATGTTTTACTGGAACTATGAGCAACAATTGACATGGTTGTTACTGCTAGTTGTTGCATTTACTGCAATTAAAAATCTGAAATGCATCTAATCCTGAAACTTAAAGGAAAGATTCACTGACTGGTTTAGCATCTTTCTGTAGAATTCAAACATTATCAACTGTTCATCTGCGGCTTTGCTGCCCCTACAGTCTTTGTGTTGTTATATTGACTACACGTCTTGAGATGAGGCACTTTGTAATTATTATGTCATGGATCTTGTTATTGGTTAACATTAGTATAGAACATATAAGATGGTTGTTCAACATGCAGTGCGATCAAATGACCTGCAGGTTTGTTAAAGTGGAAAAACACCAGGCTATGTTTCAGCCGTGACAGAGTATCCTTCCACAGGCTGGACTCTTCTATTTCACACTTTTAAAAATAAACTTAGAACAATTAATAAAATACTTCCTGTCACTCTTCTTTTAGTGCCTTTCCAGCTGGTGGAGCTGTACGCAACTAGATGCCCATTGTTTGTAGCGTGGCAGTCTGAACAGGATTTCCACTGAGCTTAACATGAACTAAATACCAAACTAACAGTAGCACTGCACAGTTGTGCTCACAGACATCACACCATCATCTTCTCTTTCGGCTTTTCCCATCAGGGGTCGCCACAGCAAATCCTCCTTTTCCACCTCACTCTATCATGGACATCTTCTACCCTCACACCAGCCAACCTCATGTCCTTTGTTAACACATCCATATATCTCCTCCTTGGTCATCCTCTTGCCCTCCTGCCTGGCAGCTCCATCTCCAACATCCTTCCTAAGGAGAACCTCAACATCTTGATCTCTGCTACCGTCTCTAACCCATAGAGCACAGCTGGTCTTACCACTGTCTTGTACACCTTTCCTTTGAGTCTTGCTGACACTCTTCTGTCGCACTCCTAACACTTTCATCCACTCGCTCTATCCCACCTATTTTATTAATTAAAGTGTTTTAGAGCATTTTCATTGATTGTAATTTTTTTTAAGGACAAATAACTGAAGTGCTGGTCAGACATGGTGGAGCGCAGCAGACTGCAACAGGGGAGGGAGGCTTCACCTGCTTTCTCCATCTACAGCAGTTTGTAGAAGAACTGTGTGCTGCTGTACAACAGGCCCACAGCCCCCACTGCAGTGTTAAGGATCCACATTTTAAGTAAAACTGTTGTGCTCAGAAACACAGAGCAGCAACATAAATGAGATGACAACACCATGAGTATGAGCACTTTGATCGTTGCAGACAGTGGACACACCTCTGCAGAGGAACCTGTGTACCTCTTTCTGCAGGAAGCATGGTATAGCCTTGATCATGCGTTCATCCACACAGCTTCAAAAGACTGGCAGAAATAGCTCAGTGAAGCTGCTGTTTCACTGAGCTGCAGACCGGATAGCCTGAACCCTGTCCACTACCACATGAACACCTCCATGCTGTTGTACAAGTGAGGGTGATCAGTGTACTGCTACTATTGTGCTTTGTTATGTTGCTGAATATATGACTGTGTAGTTTGCAAAGTTCACTCTAACTTCACTCTTTCATGTGATTGCAATTAATTCAGTTTTTTCATTCATGGTTTTAAAAACTAATTATTCTTTTCTCTCCACTTGTCAGAGATTTAAGTTCCCTATTTGCTACTATTGCCCTGTTGCTATTAAACATAGTTTTTCATTCTACATCTTAAAGGTAAGGTCACGATAATCACATTTATTGGGATAGAGGGAAGGTAATAAGACCCAATGGAGATCTGGAACAGGGCCAATTGAAGGTAGATTTACCAAATTAATACTCTTTTTGAAAAGGTCCCAAACTAGTGTGTGGGCTCCATGCTGATGCTCCTTTAAGCTACCTTAAGAGGTAGTATCAAAGATGGGATGGTTTCACTCTGACATCTGTGTCAAAGACCCAAGTTTTCAAAGTTCAAGTTTCCTAGTTTTCACAGGAAGGCAGTGGTCAGAAGCGATGATCGCTAAACGTCACATTAAACATAACAATGCTGATATCGGGGTGCTAGTATCTGGGTAAAACATTAGAGCAGCTTTAGGGCGGCTTTTTAAATTCAGAGTCCCAAAAAAGGGCTAATGTCACAGCTCTTTGACTTTGAAAGTTCTGAACTGTTCTTCTGAGATGCAGGATTATATGCATTGCGGTCATTTATAGCGGTAAATGTGCAGAAAATTTCACCTTGTAATGTTTATAGTAGCATAGTTTTGTTTCGACTATAACAACTATCCAGCTACACCTTTTTCACAAGCACATGATCAGTTTTTATCTCCACCCCTCATGCCGAGTAAGACATTTAGATCAAAAGAGATACCTAAAGTCATACACGTTTTTTTTTTTTTTTTTTAATTTATGTCACCAGTATGCAGGAAACGATGTCTGTGAAGCTCACAATTTCTAGGGAAGGATCTCCAGACCCCAACTCTCTAGTTTTGAGATATGTCCTATTTTCTAGATCTAAAGCTTGACAAGCATGAGGCTATATGCTTCACAAAGACCCTGATGACAGGAAGTGCACTTTTGAATGTATTCTGTGATAACCAATCAGCTGCCTCTCACAGTCTGACCTATCACCATCATCTTACCTCCTTCAGTTATACAATCAACGAGAAGTCTCCAAATAAAGACAGTGTCAGCATGATCGTGTTGTGGGTTACATTGCTTCTCCTCCAACAAGGATGTAAGTGATTTATAATTTAAGTATCTGCATGAAAATGTGTGATAATTTGTTTTAATGTTCAAACTATTCTGTGTCTTTATTTATTTCAGATTCACTTGTTCCTGTGATCACGGTTCAAGTTGATGAACCTGTGACCTTCACATGTGTTTTACCTGATGAAGATTTGAGCCGTACAGAAGTCTACTGGTACAAGCAGAGTGCTGGGGATAATCTAAAATTAATTGTGACAGTGATGAAAAATATAAATCCTGTGTATAGCTCAGGCTTTTCTGACTCACGATTTGAAGAAAGACTTCATAAGAATATTAGCACCCTGACGATTTTGAGGACGACTGAAGAAGATGAAGGAATGTATCACTGTGCTGTTTTGGATTCTTGGACTCAGAATCATTGGAGTGGGACCTATTTGTCATTAAAAGGTAATTCGGTAATATTTCTGCAGGATACCAGGTCAAATCTTTATAGAGCCACAATGTTTAACAGTTCTATATTTATAGGAAACAGTGACAGGAGATCAAACTATACTGTTGTTCAGACAGTCTCTGATCCAGTTCGTCCAGGAGACTCAGTGACTCTCCAGTGTTCAGTCCTCTCTGACTCTGACAACAAGATGTGTCCAGGAGATCACAGTGTGTACTGGTTCAGAGCTGGATCAGATCAATCTCATCCAGAAATCATCTACACTGGTGGAAATAATGAATGTGAGAAGAGATCTGACGCTGTGAAGAGCTGTGTTTTCTCTAAGACCGTCAGCTCCTCTGATGCTGGGACTTATTACTGTGCTGTGGCCACATGTGGACAGATTTTATTTGGAGATGGAACAAACCTGCAAAGTGAAGGTAAATATATAGATATTCTCTTACTTGTGTTACGTCTGTATTTAAAATCATCTTACCAGGAGGCAACTTAAATCATAATTTACTTTTATTGTTTCTCTCTTTTGTTTATTTTTCAGGAGTCAACGTTTTTTCACAGACGACCAAGGCAGTTTATCTTCTGTCTGCTGCGTTGGCTCTGTGTGTTTTTGTTTTCATCTTCCTCATTTGTGCCATCAAGTGTGATTGTTCCAGTGGTAACAAAAGTCACTTATTCTTCTTTAGAATAAATGAAATATTATATTTAAACTAGTGCATGCTGATATTTATTTTTTATTTTTACAATCCAGCTGCTGTTGCTCAACAACAAAATCGTAGTGGTCACAGAAGTCAACAGGTAAAGTAGGACTTTATAACCTGTACATCATAAAAAACAGAAGTTGTGTTTTTACTTTTTGACTTTTCAACTTTATTATTTTATATATTTTCTCAGAGAGAAGAGGACACGTTGATGTATTCTGCTGTCATCTTCACTGTAAGGAAAACTGACAGTGTTGCCATGAAGAAGGGAAAAGCTGCAGAAACAGAGAGGATCTATGCTGCCGTAAAGGCTTTTGGTTTGAACTAGTGCGTTTACAAGTGGTTATATTGAATTAATCACGTATAAATATTTTGATTCCATGTTTACAAAGTCAAATCAATTTTGTCAACTAATCTTTGTCTGCTAGAATCAAATTTACCTTTGTTGCATTTAAAAAGTTTCTTTGCTGGTTTGTCAGTGTGCATTTTTAAACAATGGAACACATTAGAACTTTTTGTCCATAAATCTGTTGTATATGAATCTCGAAGTTTATTCATTTTGCTTTATTTTGTAGTTTTTAAATAAACATACAAGTTGTTTGTTAACATGATATACAGCCATCTATCAAAATATCATGCAAATACAAAAATAAAGTTTATCTGTATCTGAAAGATAAGTGTTGCTGCTGTTGTGGCCTGTCATTGTACAAAATGTGTGGATTGTTCTGGAGATTTTCCTGGAGAACATTTTCCTGAATTAGTGAAATCAGTCCAATCACACATGCAGATGAAGAAATATTGATGTTAGCTTTTGTTGTAACATGTTTTGCAGAGAGAGTAAATATGTGTTTCAGCAGTTGTGCTGTAATACCTGTGAAGACATGTTGCACTGTCACAGTTCAGATTTGGTTTAATCCAAAAGTGTACAGTTATACTGCTCATAGGTATTAAAATTCCCATATTCAAATCCTGTGGACAAGGACTCAAAGGCAAACAACCAGAACAGGTCAAGTCAAGAGGCTGCAGAGTCTGGAGCATACAGTGTGAAGAAAGACAATATGGCACAGAGAGTGTGGGGCAGAGGGAGCATATCTAACGTCTGTGGCCTGATTGTTGAGCAGCTAGGTGTGACTTAAAAGGCGGCAAATGAACAAAGTGAGAGCAGGGGACGAGCGACCAGACCTGACTTTAGTATGTGTGGCAGGAAGCAGAACAATTACTAAATATATTGCCCTCCTCTTCTGGTGTCCCTCCAGCTGATGGGGCCTTATGAGACCAACTAATTGAACTACGTCTAAAACAACATTTATAAAGTGACGATTCCATCGTGCTACGGCAGTTTTAGTGTCTGAACCCCGTTCACCATTTTCAGTGTCTGACAGATAGGAAACATGATAAAGATCTCAACAACAATGACAACTTCCCTTCACCCCAACCCCACCCCTCCAAATCATGAACCTACACACAATCACTCACACCACAGTCTGGTTCTTCAGCATACTCTGTATACTGTTAAATGTCACATGCTCAACACAACCTCAGAACAAAAGCTTCATCAGTGTCCAGCTACTGTCACCTGCTTTCTATCAGTATCTGTGAACATGTACTGTCACAGACACATTACCCTGCACACAGCCACTTCTTTACTACTTGAACTGTAAAGTCAGAAATGTTGCACCACCCTGCAACCCAGTAATTTGAGTGTATTGTGCACTGATCATCTACAACATTAAGAATGGTGGTTTTACTGTGGTGGTGGACGGAGATTAGCATGAGAAAACTTGAATGCTGACCACAATCAGATGTCAGGACACACAGCGCACTGCAGCTCGTAGCAAAGCCGCGTCACCCCTGTCCACCACAACATTAACACCTCCATGCTGTTGTACAAGTGTGGATGATGAGTGTTCTGCTACTATTACATTGCTCTGTTGCGTTGCTGAATATATGACAGTGTAGTTTGCTTAGTCTAGTCTCACTCTTCCATACGATTGCAATGTATTATTTATTTTCATTCACTGTTTTAGAACTTCTTCTTCTTCTCTTTCGGCTTTTCCCATCAGGGGTCGCCACAGTGAATCATCCTTTTCCACCTAACTCTATCATGAACATCTTCTACCCTAACATTAGCCAACCTCATGTCCTCTGTTATAACATCCATATATCTCCTCCTTGGCCGTCCTCTTGCCCTCCTGCCCGGCAGCTCCATCTCCAACATCCTTCTACCAATATACTCACTATCCCTCCTCTGCACATGTCCGAACCATCTCAGTCTGGCCTCTCTGACTTTGTCGCTAACTACAGGCAACGTGAGCCGTCCCTCTGATGTACTCGTTCCTTATTCTGTCTAACCTGGTCCCTCCTAAGGAGAACCTCAACATCTTCATCTCTGCTACCTCCATCTCAGCCTCTTGTCTCTGTCTCACTGCTACCGTCTCTAACCCATAGAGCAGAGCTGGTCTCACCACTGTCTTGTACACCTTTCCTTTGAGTCTTGCTGACACTCTTCTGTCACACAACACTCCTGACGCTGTCATCCCCCCGCTCCAACCTGCCTGCACTCTCCTCTTCACCTCTTTTCCACACTCCCCATCACACTGAACAAGTACTTAAACTCCTGTACCTTCTTCACCTCAGCCCCCTGTAACCTAACGCTTCTACCTTGATCCCTCTCGTTGAGACACATGTATTCTGTCTTACTACGACTGACCTTCATGCCTCTTCTTTCCAGAGCAAACCTCCACCTCTCTAGCTGTTCCTCCACCTGCTCTCTACTCTCACTGCAAATCACAATGTCATCTTCAAACATCATTGTCCAGGGAGATTCCTGTCTGACCTCATCTGTCAGCCTGTCCATCAGCATAGCAAACAAGAAGGGACTGAAAGCTGATCCTTGGTGTAGTCCCACCTCCACCTTGAACTCCTCTGTCTGACCTAAAACACATCTCACCACCGTCATACTTCTCTCATACATGTCCTGAACTACTCTGACGTACTTCTCTGCCACTCCCGACGACCTCATACAGTACCACAGCTCCTCCCTCGGCACCCTGTCATACGCCTTCTCTAAATCTACAAAGACACAATGCAGCTCCTTCTGACCATCTCTGAACTTTTCCATCAACATTCTCAAAGCAAAAATGGCATCAGTGGTGCTCTTACATGGTATGAAACCATACTGCTGCTCACAAATCTCCACCTACTTCCTAAGCCTGGCTTCCACTACTCTTTCCCACAGCTTCATTGTGTGGCTCATCAACTTTATTCCTCTATAGTTGCTGCAGTTCTGCGTGTCACCCTTGTTCTTAAAGATCGGAACCAGGCATCTTCTCACTCTCTAGAATCCTATTGAACAAACTGGTTAGAAACTCCACTGCTGTCTCTCCCACTTTCACACTCTCCAAGTTTAGAGACAATGTTCAAAGTTTTCACAGGAAGGCACTGGTCAGTTTTTGCTTGAAGCACATCAACTGTGTTTGAGTTCATTTTAAGTCTTATATGCGCAAAACTAACAAAAATTTGCCACGGTTCATCCACCAATAATGTTTTGAAAGTAATGTACATCCACTTTGTGTGTTACACGTAATGTTAAACATAACAAAGCTGATATCGGGGTGCTAGTATCTGTGTAAAACATTAGAGCAGCTTTAGGGCAGTGTTTTTTTTTAATTCAGAGTCCTAAAATTTGGAACTTCACTTTGAAACTTCTGAATTGTTCCCCTGAGATGCAGGATTACATGTATTTTGGACATTAATAGCGATAAATGTTCAGAACATTTCACCTAGTAATGGTGATCGTACAGTAGCTTAGTTTTGTTTCCACTCAGACAACTATCCAGCTACACCTTATTTACAAGCACATGATCAGTTTGTATCTCCACTTCCAATGCTGAGTGAGAAATTGAGATCAAAAGAAATACTCATGCAAACTCCTAAATTCATACACCTATTATTTATTTATTTTTCTTCCTTTAAAGTAACCAGAATGCAGGATACAATTTCTGGGGGGGGGGGGATCTCCGACCCCCTACTTTACTTTTGAGATATGTCCTATTTCTAGGTCTAAAGGTCGACAAGCACGGGGCTATATGCTTCACAAAGACCATGATGACACCACTATGACAGGAAGTGAATTTTTCAATGTATTCTGTGATAACCAATCAGCTGCCTCTCACAGTCTGACCTATCACCATCATCTTACCTCCTTCACTCATACAATCACCAAGAAGTCTCCAAATAAAGACAGTGTCAGCATGATCGTGTTCTGGGTTACATTGCTTCTCCTCCAAAAAGGATGTAAGTGATTTATTATTTAAACATCTGCATGAAAATGTGTGATAATTTATTTTAAAGTTCAAACAATTTTGTGTCTTTATTTATTTCAGATTCACTTGTTCCTGTGATCACGGTTCAAGTTGATGAACCTGTGACCTTCACATGCGTTTTACCTAATGATGATTTGAGACGTACAGAGCTCTACTGGTACAAGCAGAGTTCTGGGGATAATCTAAAATTAATTGTGACAGTGAAGAAAAATATAAATCCTGTGTATAGCTCAGGCTTTTCTGCCTCACGATTTAAAGAAAGACTTCATGAGAATATTAGCACTCTGACGATTTGGAGGACGACTGAAGAAGATGAAGGAATGTATCACTGTGCTGTTTTGGATTCTTGGACTCAGAATCATTGGAGTGGGACCTATTTGTCATTAAAAGGTAATTTGGTAATATTTCTGCAGTGTACCAGGTCAAATCTTTATAGAGCCAAAATTTTTAACAGTTTTATATTTCTAGGAAACAGTGAGAGGACATCAAACTATACTGTTGTTCAGACAGTCTCTGATCCAGTCCGTCCAGGAGACTCAGTGACTCTCCAGTGTTCAGTCCTCTCTGACTCTGACAACAAGACGTGTCCAGGAGATCACAGTGTGTACTGGTTCAGAGCTGGATCAGATCAATCTCATCCAGAAATCATCTACACTGGTGGAAATAATGAATGTGAGAAGAGATCTGACTCTGTGAAGAGCTGTGTTTATCGCTTCTCTAAGAACGTCAGCTCCTCTGATGCTGGGACTTATTACTGTGCTGTGGCCACATGTGGACAGATTTTATTTGGAGATGGAACAAACCTGCAAATCGGTAAGATTTTATGTTCACTAAAGGTAGTGATATTAAAAACAATTGAATGATATATTGACTTTCAGTCAATAGTATGTTCTGTAAGTATGTTCTTCTATTTTCTAGAACAAAATGCTAAGTCTGAATTTATTGCATTGGTGGCATTAATAGTCTGTTTGGCCATTTCTGTGATTGGAAATGTTGTTTTCATCTGTTACCGAAGTCCAGTGTGTGAACAATTTAAAGGTAAGAGTTTTTTTAGTCAATGAAAAAATATTAAAGCAATATGCAGCTTAAGCAAATGGGAGCACCAGTGTTCAAATCAGTCCCCTAAACCCTATGCAAACCTAAACCCCATGTTGTTGCATATAATAAGCAATAGAAGTATATGTCCAGCATTTTATTGAGGATACCTGAGAAACAACTGTTATTTTTTGTTTCACATGCACCAATGAAAGCTCAATTAAGGAGAGTTTTATATGTAGTTTAGTAATGTTTTCAATTAAAAATTAAAATATAACTATATTACCATATTTTCATTCATCATCAGGAAGAGAAAGTGACTCTTCACAATCAAGACATGATAATCCAGACAACACGAGCCGTCCAGTACATGACTTGGTAAGTCAAAAATATCAAATCACATTCGCTGTGCCCATTAACATCCAACATACCTACATAATGTTTTATTTGCTGCAGGCTGTCGATGGACATGATCTGAACTACGCTGCGTTACATTTTTCTGGAAGAAAAGGCACAAGAGGAAATAAGAAGAAAGAGTTGAAGACTGAAGAAATTGTATATTCTCAAGTTAAATACTGAATATGAATGTGTGTGGGTTTGTTAATATTTTAATCTGACTATGTGAATAAATAAAAGTGGTGGGTTCTTTTGTTGAGAGTGAACTTTTTAAGAAAAAATGCTAAAACCATTGCACATACACATGTCCTTACATTTGTATTATATTTTAACATAATGACTTAATTATATTATGTATATAAACTAATGCTCAGAAGTTTGCTCAAATTTCTTTGTTTTCTAAAGAACATAGTTTAATGCAATTCACAAACAATTTTATCAATTTCACAAACAATTAAAATGAATCAAAAGTTTTTTAACGAATGATCTAAAGATTTACATAGAGGCCTATTCTTAGCAATTATCAGTTTTCTCTTCATCAATCTCCTGGTATGACTGCTAGTTCATGTTAATGCAAATTGGTTGATGAGAAAACCTGTTTGCTATTGTGTTAAACAGCTGAGAACAGTTGTACCAATGGGGGAGACAAGGGAGCATGGCGTTTTTTAGGTTAGTTTAGTATCTGACTACTTAATGCCAGAATTTGCACTAACTACTCCCTTCAGAGAGCACCACAAACTGGCTCGGACGGGGACAGAAAAAGGAAGTGGGAGGCCTCAATGCACAACTGTGCAAGACGACAAATATCTGAGGGTGTGAAGACAAAGACGCACGGTCTCACAGGTCCTCATCTGGCAGCTACACTAAATAGTACACGTGAAACACCAGTGTCAGCAACAGCAATGAAGAAGAGACTTCAGGATGCTGGACTTCATGGCAGAATTGCCCAGAAAAAGCTGTATCTCAGACTGGTCAATAAAACAAAAGACTTACATGGGCTAAAGATCACAAATGTCGGATATTGGAAGTCTGGAAGAAGGTGTAGTGGACAAATGAGTTGAGTTTTGGGGTCTTTGGATGAAACACAAGAACATTTGTGAGCTGCAGATCATTGATTGACCATTAGTCAAGCATGTTGGAGACAGCGTGATGGTCTGGGGGTGCTGTGGAAGTGGTAAAATAGGACATCTGAAAAGAGTGGAAGGGACCTTATATAAGGAAATCTATTAAAATTGACATTTAGAATGCATAAGGTCTGCCAGGTTGTATTTGCTGCAAAAGGTGTAGGAAAAGTTTGGAGAGCAAGTTCATCATTTTCAGAATCATTACTTCTAACTCTGAAAATGTCAGCATGTCCTGTTCTTTTGCTGTATTCCCTATTCAGAGTAACTCCATCTGTGTTTGCTTGGAAAACAATAAAGCATGCAAGTGATCCCAAACCTATCCTACCTCATACGTAGCTAGTCCACCTGAGCCAAATTACCTCTACTGAGCACATGTTGAAGAATCCTTGAAGAAGTCCCTGAACCCACATGGTGTGTGATTGTGTCTGCCAAAATGATGAAAAATGTGAAATATATATTAATCTTGGGACAATAAGCAATATAAAATACATGGGTTTTAATAGGGCCATTAACTCACACCTAAACACATACAATATTATTAATTAACAACTTGAAATCGGAGGATGCTGTTTGCAAAGAGCGGGTGAGCATTCCAATAGATGTAAAAAAAAATCATGTTAAATTATGTCAGACCACCCATCTGGAGCTGGTGTTTTGTTGATCTCAGTCCATAAAGGTTAGAAGGCTCAACAATGTGTTCCAAGAACAACCCACCCTCTTTACCTGTCATCTCTTTCTTCTTCCTTCCTCTTCTGTCTTTCCCTCCAGAGAAGCGTAACGTAGCATGATGCAGATCATGTCCAGCTTCAGCCTGTGCAGCAAATCAAACTTATTTAGTTATGTCTTTGCTGTTGAGAATAATCTTAATAGAAACAACAAATGTGATTTGGTATCTTCACTTACAGTATCTTTTACTGGTTGGTAATAAATAACAATATGAATATTTTCAGTGCTTAATCTGCCATTTCATTAAAGATCTTCAGCTCATTGTTTTATATTTTTAAATGATAAATCACATTTTAATCAAAATTGTACTTCTCAACAGAAGTACAAGTTTAACAGAAAAGATAAAGTTTAAAAAACTGGAAGTAGAGCAAAGCAATCAAGAGATTTAAAATGTTCTATAAATGCTTGCTGATAAGTTAATTTATTGTACTTTTTTTTTTTTTTAAATAACACTAGATTTTTTTTTATCTCACTGATTCTCATCCTTTTTTACATCTACTATAAATCATTGAAGTCATAAAAGAATTGATTAAATAAGCAGCACCTACCTTTCAACAGTTTACACGCTGGTCTTGACTTGAATATTTCCGATTACAAATGACCAAAGAGACTATTAATATCACCAATGCAATAAATGGAGGATTTACTATTTGGTCAATATAACAAACGTAAAAATGCTTTGCATACTTTTGGATGGAAAATGACTAATCAGTGACGATGTTATTAACATTTTGTTTTTCATCTGTAGTATTGAACATAAAATCTTACCAATTTGCAGGTTTGTTCCATCTCCAAATAAAATCTTTCCACATGTGGCCACAGCACAGTAATAAGTCCCAGCATCAGTGGAGCTGACGGTCCTCCCATGTCTTTACAATCTGTCAAACTAATCAGTAAAAACTTCTCCTACTACCTAATGTTAGCTAACTTAGCTAACCTGCATGTAGGCCTCAAGCCTGATGCCGCATACATTTTATTACTAAACCAGTCCTCCTGTGCTAAGATACCTCATAATCTACACACATATCAGAGTTTACAGTTTAGTTGAAGCTTTCATCTCTGTACTTACCTTTTTTGCTCCAGTCTATCACCTTTTTGTCTTGACAAACCTCCACTGGGCAGATTTTCTAGCCTCTTTCTCTGTATAGATTTATTTCAGTATTAGACCATTTCTATAAGGAACTGCAAATTGCTTCTGACAACAACACACGATCTGGTCTTAGATTAGCTTTCAGTTATCTGTCAAGGAACTAGGAAATGATTTCCTAAATCTTCTCTAACTTGCCAGTCGCTCTCTCTTTGCCTTTAGCTGCCCTTGATTTTGCCTGTTCGGTTCTCATTCTTCTGTGTTTGGGCAATTGGCAAGTAAAGTCAATGACTGCTACTCTCTGAATACATGTGTGGGTCAAGGCAGCTTATTAGCCCAATATTTTCCAATAATTTGTATTAATCCTATTTCCCCTAAAAAAGTAAATATACCTCTGAACCAATTTTACTCCCAAACAAGCTTTATTTTATCCTCTTAATTATATGTTGTGCTGTTTCTGACTACTGCAGTAACAACATCTAAGTAAGTTATGTTTGTTCATTAAATCCAGTGTTCTCTCAAGTCTAATGTGTCCATACCTTTCTTAAATGTCAAATCTGGATTTCAGGTCATTTTGCACATTCATTTGATTCACTTTATTAAAATAGAGCCAAATCATAACAAAACTCATCTGGATGCACTTTAAGGTTCAATAACCAACAGACTTGTGTATGTAAAACATATTTATTTTTGATTATTTATGATTATTAAGTGCTATATAGGTGTGGAGAAGGGTTTTAAACTCTATTCTGTCAGCCCCAGAACCCCAAGGGTTCGATTCCCTGTTCTGCCTGGCTACTTGCTCAGGCGTCCTTGGACAAGACAGAAGCCCTGTTGTAACACTGACATGTACTGTCTGGCAGGCGTCGAACCACAATTTCACCATGGGGATCAATAAAGTATTTCATCGTCATTATCATTATCGGGTCATCCTATTAATGGTGAATTACAATAGTCCAGTCTGGAAGTAACAAATGTATGGACCAGTTTTTCAGCATCAATTCGAGATAGATGGAAGAAGATTTCTTCCTGATTATTCACTTTTTTAATCCCTTCTAGACAAGGCATAGCAAAGCATGAAACACACACTGCAGTAAAATAAACATAATTTGATAAGAAGAACTTAATATCATGCTTATCTCATTCATAGTTCTAATGTATCTTACACACTAAAGGGTCGCATCTGTTTCTGAACTACTGTACTGTTTACAGTAAAACATGATGATAACATAAAATGCTCCACGTTTTCATCAGCATTTCACTTGTGAATACACACTTTCTTCTGTCTTCATCTCTTTCTTCTTCCTTCCTCTTGTGTCTTTCCCTCCAGAGAAGCGTAACGCAGCATAGTGCAGATCATTTCCAGCTTCAGCCTGTGCAGTAAATAAAACTCTTGTTATTTAGTCATGTTGTTGCTGTTGAGAATCATCTTAATAGAAACAACAAATGTGATTTGGTATCTTCACTTACAGAATCTTTTACTGGTTGGTTTGAGTTGCCATGTGTTGTTTGTGAAGAGGCACTTTCTATTCCTAATAATAAATAACAACATGAATATTTTTAGTGCTTAATCTGACATTTCATTAAAGACCTTCAGCAGATGGTTTTATTTTTTTTAAATGATAAATCAAATTTTGAGCAAAATTGTACTTCTCAATATACAACATTATTGACATTGCACAACAGCAAAGATAAAGTTTAAAAAAACTGGAAGTAGAGTAAAGCAATCAAGAGATTTAAAATGTACTTTAAATGTTTGTTGATAACTGGATTTATTAACTAGTTTTTTTTTTATTTCAGTGATGTTTGTCCTTTTTTACATCTACTATAAATCATTAAAGTCATAAAATGATTGATTAAATAAGCAGCACCTACCTTTCAACAGTTTACACACTGATCTTGAAGTTCGGTAACAGATGAAAACAATATTTCCGATTACAGAAATGATCAAACAGACAAAAAATATCACCACTGTAATAAATAGAGGATTTCTTTTTTGGTCTAGAAAATAAAGGAAAAAGTGCTGTCAGTGCTTTTTGGTGGAAAATGAATAATCAGTGACAATGTTATTAATATTTTATTGTTACAGAATTGAATATAAAATCTCACCGATTTGCAGGTTTGTTCCATCTCCAAATAAAATCTGTCCACATGTGGCCACAGCACAGTAATAAGTCCCAGCATCAGAGGAGCTGACGTTCTTAGAGAAGCGATAAACACAGCTCTTCACAGAGTCAGGTCTGTTCTTACATTCATTATTTCCACCAGTGTAGATGATGTCTGGAGGAGATTTATCTGATCCAGCTCTGAACCAGTACACACTGTGATCTCCTGGACACGTCTTGTTGTCAAAGTTCGAGAGGACTGAACACTGGAGAGTCACTGAGTCTCCTGGATGAACTGGATCTGAGACTGTCTGAACAACAGTTGATGTCCTCTCACTGTTTCCTGAGTAATAAAACACTGGGTTAGAGCTCTGGGGTTTCCAGTCACAATTCCAAAGCTTGAACATATACTGTGTCGTTCAGTGTATTAACTTTTTAAGTTTTGTAATGAAACTTGGAAATAAAAAATAAATAAAAAAATATTACATTTGCAAATACAGATCATATCTTTACCTTTTACTAATAAATATTTTGCTCTCCATTCAGACTTAAGGCCCTCTCTGTCAGCACAGTGATAAAGCCCCTCGTCTTCTTCAGTGGTCCTCAAAATGGTCAAGTTGCTTGAGCTCTTACTACTATTTACTTTCAGTTTTGAGTCAGAAAACTCTGGTGCAAACTGAGGTGAGGATTCCCACAGTATCGCAATTAATTTGATATTGTCTCCAGCACTCTGCTTGTACCAGTAGAGCTCTCCGCTGCTGCCGATTCTATTATGTAAAACACATGTGATGGTCGCAGGTTCTCCAAGTCGAACTGTGACCACTGGAACCAGTGAACCTGGAGAAAAAGAAAAGAAAATGCTTTTAAAGTAAAACATCAAATGTGTACAAAGTGAGAATGTTATAATGCAGAATTATCCTGTTGGTATATTAATTTCATACTGAGAGAATAAAAGTAAAGAATCACATTATTATCACTTACATCCTCGGTGAAGAACAAGCAGTGTAACCCACAAGACGAGCATCTTGACATTGTGTCTTAATGGGAGAGTTTTTGGTATTTCAGTCAGTGAAGGCGGTGAGATGAGTGTGATAGGTCAGACGTCAAATGCATCTGATTGGTTGCCACTGAACAGATTTCATAGAATAGAAAAAGTGTACTTCCTGTCACACTGGTGTCATCCTGGTCTTTGTCTGCTTCTGTTAACAATGTGTAGATGATCCACTTCTAACTTTTGACTCTTAACCTTTTGTTACATGTTTTACTAGAACTATGAGCACTATGACATGGTTGTTACTGCTAATTGTTGCATTTACTGCAATTCAAAATCTGAAATGTGTCTAATCCTCAAACTTACAGGAAAGATTCACTGACTGTTTTTGCATATTTCTGTAGAATTCAAACATTATCAACTGTTCATCTGCGGCTTTGCTGCCTCTACAGTCGGTGTGTTTTTATACTGACCACACGTCTTGAGATGAGGCACTTTGTAATTATTATGTAATGGATCATGTTATAGCTTAACGTTAGTATAGAACTTATAAGATGGTTGTTCACACAGCAGTATGAGCAGGTAAAAAGCAGGTATGTTATGTTTCAGCCGTGACAGCGTATCCTTCCACAGGCTGGACTCTTCTCTTTCACACTTAAATAAACCTAGACTAATTAAAAAATACTGCCTGTCACTCCTCTTTTAATACCTCCCCAGCTGGTGGAGCTGTACGCGACTAGATGCCCATTGTTTGTAGTGTGTCAGTCTGGACAGGATTTCCACTGAACTTAGCATAAACTAAATACTAAACTAACAGTAGTACTGCACAGTTGTGTTTACGGACATCACACCATCTCCTACATTTTAATATTGTCTCTCTGACAACTACATATGATATACAATCTCCTGCATTTTACATATTTCCTCTCTTCTGTAGGATGATGCCTCAGCACTGGTCATCTGTGTTTCTTTTAACTGTCAGAGCTGAACACAGCCTATAATGTTCAAATTGACAGTGTTGTCATACCAATGTTAAAGATGTAGTATGGACCTTTTTCAAATTATTTCTCTTCCAGAGATCTGCTCCAAAGCAGAAGCCTTGTGTGGCCCAAACTCACTGATAAGATAAGATAAGATAAAGCTTTATTGTCATTGTACAGTCACACTTGGTACAACAGTACAACGAAATTGCGAACTGTCCCACGTTGGTGCAAGGACAGAGAAGAAAACAACATAATAATAAAACAGCTTACAATTGCCTTTCATACACAAAATATTTAAATTATATATATATATATATATATATATATATATATATATATACACACACACACACACAAATATGCACATGCACACCAGCTGTATATACAGAATATACATTCTACTCAGAAAAACTAAACCAGAAAACTAAACCAAATGTTTGTGTGTGTTCATGAGGGCTATTGCTCTATTGTAAAAACTGTCTCTGAGTCTGTTTGTCCGTTACCTCAGCACCCTGAGTCTTTTTCCAGAGGGCAACCATTTAAACACCAAGGTACTTGAAGCTTGGCACCCTCTTCACACACTCCCCATTAATGACAACGGACTGCAGATCTGACTTCCTCCTCCTGAAGTCCACGATCACTCCTTTTGATCAGCACTGTCAGCAGTGCAGAGGTATTTACATCTAGCCAATCATGTCATTGATTGCAATTTTATAAGGACAAATAACTGAAGTGCTGGTCAGTCATGGTGGAGCACAATACACAATAACCCCTTGTACACTTCCCATTGAAGGTGGATTTACCACATTAATACTCTTTTTCAAAAGGTACCAAACTAATGTGTTGGGTCCATGCTGATTCTCCATTAAACTACCTTAAGAGGTAGTGTCAAAGGTGGTGATGAAAGACCCAAGATGACATTGGCTGTTGGGGGGTGTGTGTGTGTGTGAAATTTTTATAATTTTTTAATATGAGACCAGCTTCTGGGGTTGCTTCTCCCAGGACACTGCCCCGTGTACACGAGAGACGTTACGACATGATTCCAACTCAAGTACAGTTTTTAAACATCATGTTTAATCTGTTAATGTTCACTGTCACATACAGCTTTCTTTGAGCAACGCGTTCAACTGATCACAAACAGACTTGCCAAGTTTACATACCACGTTCAAAGTTTTCACAGGAAGGAGGTGGTCAATTTTTGCCCACATGTGCCACCAAACACATGTGGGCCTCTAGTTAGTTGTTATGCTGAAAGAGACCCCAGTCTTACTCCAACTCAAACTGGATTTAGTGACTTCTTACTTCCACAGAGCTGCTCCAGCTTCTCACATGTTGGAAACTGAATCTGCGACGCACATGTTTGAAAGCAATGTACATCTGCTTTGTGTGTTACACGTCACATTAAACATAACAAAGCTGATATCAGGGTGCTAGTATCTGTGTAAAACATTAGAGCAGCTTTAGGGCGGCTTTTTAAACTCAGCGTCCTAAAAATGGGCTAATGTCACAGCTCTTTGACTTTGAAAGTTCTGAATTTTTCCTCTGAGGTCCAGGATTATAAGTTTTTTGGACATTCAAAGCAGTAACACTCTGACAACTACCCAGCTAAACCTTTTTCGTAAACACATGATTAGTTTTTATCTCCACCCCTCATGCTGAGTAAGAAATTTAGATCAAAAGAGAGTCATGTTAAGTCACCAGATTGCAGGAAACAATGTCTGTGAAGCTCACAATTTCTAGGGGAGGATCTCCTGACCCCCCCTCACTCTACTTTTAAGATATGTCCTATTTTCTAGTTCTAAAGGTCGACAAGCATGAGGCTATATGCTTCACAAAGACCATGATGACAGGAAGTGAATTTTTGAATGTATTCTGTGATAACCAATCAGCTGCCTCTCACAGTCTGACCTATCACCATCATCTTACCTCCTTCACTCATACAATCACCAAGAAGTCTCCAAATAAAGACAGTGTCAGCATGATCGTGTTCTGGGTGACATTGCTTCTCCTCCAACAAGGATGTAAGTGATTTATTATTTAAGCATGTGCATGAAAATGTGTGATAATTTATTTTAATGTTCAAACAATGTTGTGTTTTTATATATTTCAGATTCACTTGTTCCTGTGATCACGGTTCAAGTTGATGAACCTGTGACCTTCACATGTGTTTTACCTGATGACGATTTGAGCCGTACAGAAGTCTACTGGTACAAGCAGAGTGCTGGGGGTAATCTAAAATTAATTGTGACACTGCAGAATAATGTAAATCCTGTGTACAGCTCAGGCTTTTCTGTCTCAAGATTTGAAGAAAGACTTCATAAGAATATTAGCACTCTGACGATTTTGAGGACGACTGAAGAAGATGAAGGAATGTATCACTGTGCTGTTTTGGATTCTTGGACTCAGAATCATTGGAGTGGGACCTATTTGTCAGTAAAAGGTAATTTGGTAATATGTCTGCAGGATACTAGGTCAAATCTTTATAGAGCTATAATTTTTAACAGTTCTATATTTATAGGAAACAGTATCAGAAATCTCAGACTGTTAACACAGTTTTTATTAAACAGGAAACAGTGAGAGGACATCAACTGTTGTTCAGACAGTCTCTGATCCAGTCCTTCCAGGAGACTCAGTGACTCTCCAGTGTTCAGTCCTCTCGGACTCTGACAACAAGACGTGTCCAGGAGATCACAGTGTGTACTGGTTCAGAGCGGGATCAGATCAATCTCATCCTGAAATCATCTACACTGGTGGAAATAATGAATGTGAGAAGAGATCTCACTCTGTGAAGAGCTGTGTTTATCGCTTCTCTAAAAACGTCAGCTCCTCTGATGCTGGGACTTATTACTGTGCTGTGGCCACATGTGGACAGATTTTATTTGGAGATGGAACAAAACTGCGAATCGGTAAGACTTTATGTTCACTAATGGAAGTGATATTAAAAACATTTTAATGATAAATTGATCTTCAAAAGTATGTTCTCTTCTTTTCTAGAACAAAAAAAGTCTGAATTTATTGCATTGGTGACATTAATAGTCTCTTTGGCCATTTCTGTGATTGGAAATATTGTTTTTATCTGTTACCGAAGTCCAGCGTGTGAACAATTTAAAGGTAAGAGTCAATGAAAATTCTTAAAGCAATATGCAGCCTAAGCAATTAGGAGCATGAGTGTTCAAATTAGACATTCAGTATGTCTTTAATACAGAATTTATTTGAGAATATCTGAGAAACAACTGTTATTTTTTGTTTCACGTGCACCAATGAAAGCTTAATTAAGAAGGGTTTAATATGTATTTCATTAATATTTTAAATCAGCAATTAAAATATCACTATAACCATATTTTCATTCATCATCAGGAAGAGAAAGTGACTCTTCACAATCAAGACATGACAATCAAGACAACATGAGCCGTCCAGTACATGACTTAGTAAGTCAAAAATATGAAATCGCATTCTCTGTGCCCATTAACATCCAACTTACATACATAATGTTTTATTCGCTACAGACTATCGATGGACATGATCTGAACTACGCTGCATTACAGTTCTCTAGAGGAAAAGGCACAAGAGGAAAGAAGAAGAAAGAGTTGAGGACTGAAGAAATTGTATATTCTCAAGTTAAATACTGAATATGAATGTATGTGAGTTTGTTAATATTGTCATTTGACTGTGTGCATAAATAAAAGTGGTGGGTTCTTTTGTTGAGAGTGACCTTTTTAACTATAAATACCAAAACTGTTGCACATGTTTTCATATGTTTTAACAAAATATGAATGAATAATATTATGAATGTATGTACACTGACGCTCAAAAGTTTGGACTTTTTTTTTGGACGAATTTCTTTCTTTTCTACACAACAAAATTTAATGCAAATCCCAAACAATTAAAATGAATCTGAAGTTTTTTAAAGAACGATCTATGTATTTGCATAGAGGCCTATTCTTAGCATTAGTCAGTCTTGTCTTGACTTGTATTAATCTCCTGGTATGACTGCTAGTTCAAGTTAATCATTATATAAGGCTAACTGACTAACTATGAGAAAGCCCTTTTCCAATTGTGTTGCACAACTGAGTACAGTTGTACTAATGGAGCAGGCAAGGGAGCGTGGCATTCTTTAGATTAGTTTAGTATCTCAACATTAGCTTACCATTAGCTTGTTTACACGTTGCAAAAGGTACCAATAGCCAGAAAGAAAGAACTAAATCTTTTGTTGTCCTTAGAAAGGAAGGCTACTCAATGCCAGATTTTATAAGGAAACTTAAAACGTTTTTAACCTGCTGTTACCTACTCCCTTCAGAGAGCACCACAAACTGGTTCGGACGGGGACAGAAAAAGGAAGTGGGAGGCCTCAATGCACAACTGTGCAAGACGACAAATATCTGAGGGTGTGAAGATGAAGATGCATCACAGGTCCTTAACTGGCAGCTGCACTAAATAGTACATGTCAAATGCTAGTGTCAGCATCAACAATGAACAGAAGAATCCAGGGTGCTGGACTTCATGGTAGAATTGCCAAGAAAAAGCTGTATCTCAGACTGGTCAATAAAAACAAAAGACTGACTTGGGCTAAAGATCACACACATTGGACATTGTAAGACAGGAAGAAGGTGTTGTGGACAGATGAGTCCATTTTTGGGGCCTTTGGATGAAACACAAGAAAATTTTTGAGATGCAGAACAAATGAAAGGATGCTAGAACACCTAATGCTTAATACCATTAGTCAAGCATGGGGGAGGCAACGTGATGGTCTGGGGGTGCTGTGGAAGTGGTAAAATAGGACATCTGAAGAGTGGAAGGGACCTTATAGAAGGAAAGCTATTAAAATTGACGCTTAAGGTCTACCAGGGTGTAACTGCTGCAAAAGGTGCAGGAAAGGTTTGAAGAACACATTCATCATTTCTATCAAAATCATTATTTCTAATTCTGAAAATGTCAGCATGTCATGTTCTGTTGCTGTATTTCCTATTCAGACTAATTGCACGTGTTTCCTTGGAAAACGATAAAATATCTAGTTACTGCAAACTTTTAAGCAGTAGTGTATGTTCATTATGCTCTAATCCTACCCCTTAATAAGCCAGTCCACCTGAGTTAAATTACATCTACTGAAACATCATTGAACAAGACACTGAACCCACATGGTGTGTGATTGTATCTGCCTAATGACGAAAAAGGTGAAATATATATCAATTTTTTTTTTTAACAATATAGAAAACATGGGTTTTAATAGGGCTATTAACTGATTCATCTTCTCAATCATACAATAGTATTATCAGTTAAAAACATCTTTATTTGAAATCAGAGGATGCTGTTGCAAAGACTGGGTGAGCATTTCAATACATGCTACAAATTCTTGTTAAATTATGTTGATTTAACCATCTGGAGCTGGTGTTATATTGGTCTCAGTCCATTACCCAGTAGCATCCACAATCCTTCATTAGCATCCACCCTATCTTTACAAGATACACTTTATTCTGTCAAACAAAAGCAGTAAAAACTTCTCCTACAACCTCATGCTAGCTAACTTAGCTCAACAGCAAACATTTTATTACTAAACCAGTCTTCCTGTGCTAAGTTACCACATAATCTACACACAAATCAGAGTTTACAGTTTAGATGGACCTTATATCTCTGTACTTACCTTTTTTGTCCCAGTCTATCACATTTTCTTCTTCTTTTCAAAAGAACTTTACAACCAACCTCCACTGGGCAGATCGTAGTTTTCTAGCCTCTTTCTCTGTATAGATTTATTTCTGTCATGGGCCATTTCTATATGGAACTGCCAATTGCTTCTGACAACAACAGAAGACCTGGTCTTAGATTAGTTTCAGCTATCTCTCAAGGAACTAAGAAATGATTCTCTCTGCAGTAACAACATCTAAGTTTGTTATATTTGAAATATTATATTTAAATCCAGTGTTCACTCAAGTCTAGTGTGTCCATATCTTCCTTAAATGTGGCAATCTGGATTTCAGAAGGTTTAAGAAGCAACAGAATTGTGTGTAAAAAATACCCAACTATATAGAATTGCACAGAATAAGAAAATGATGCACTAAAAATTTTAAATATAACAGTATAAAATATTTCAACATACAATGCAATACTATTTATTTAATCAGAAAGATGAAATTATTACAGAAGCACAATTAAAAAGAGATATGCAACATGCATGAACATAGACAGCGGACAGCAGAGGAGTAGAAAGCCTCCCGTTCTACACTTTAGTACACTCTAGAAAACCCAAGTAGACCAGCACTCTGAGAACAAAGTGTTCTGCTGGGAAAATACGGAACCGTATTCTGAGCCAGTGGAGAGAAGCTTATGTAGGAGAAATATGATGTCTCTTGCTAATTCCAGTCACAACTTTGGCTGCAGCATTTTGGATTAAGTGGATGATTTTTAATCAGTTATCAGAACAAACTATTAATGATGAATTATATTAGTCCAGTCTGAAAGTAACAAATGCATGGACCAGTTTTTCAGGATCACTTTGAGACAGATGCTTCTAATTTTTGAGATAGAAAAAGGCAGTCCTAGAGATTTCTGTTATGTGTGATGTAAAGGAGATATCCTGGTCAAAGACTCCTTCCTGCTTATTCACTTTTTAATCATTCTAGACAAAGCAAAGGAAAGCATGAAAACACACACTGCAGTGAAACAAATATAATTTGATAAGAAGAACTTATGTAACCACATTAATATCGAGCTTATCTCATTTATAGTTCTACTGTATCAGTTTGCATCAGTTTGATACTGTACTACTGTACTGTTTACAGTAAAACATGATGATAACATAAAATGCTCCATGTTTTCATCAGCATTTTACTTGTGAATACACACTTTCTTCTGTCTTCATCTCTTTCTTCTTCCTTCCTCTTGTGTCTTTCCCTCCAGAGAAGCGTAACGCAGCATAGTGCAGATCATGTCCAGCTTCAGCCTGTGCAGCAAATACAACTCTTGTTATTTAGTCACGTTGTTGCTGTTGAGAATCATCTTAATAGAAACAACAAATGTGATTTGATATCTTCACTTACAGTATCTTTTACTGGTTGGTTTGAGTTGCCATGTGTTGTTTGTGAAGAGGCACTTTCTATTCCTAATGATCAATAACAATATGAATATTTTTAGTGCTTAATCTTACATTTCATTAAAGATCTTCAGCAGATAGTTTTTTTTTTTTTAATGAAAAATTACATTTTAAGCAAAGTCGTACTTCTCAATATACAACATTACTGACATTGTGTAACAGCAAAGATAAAGTTTAAAAAACTGGAAGTAGAGCAAAGCAACCAAGAGATTTAAAATATACTATAAAATGTTTGTTGACAGGTTAATTTATTGTTAGTTTTTAAACACATACATTTCCTTTTTTACATCCACTGTAAATCATCAAAGTCATAAAATGACTGATTAAATAAACAGCACTTACCTTTCATCAGTTTACACACTGATCTTGAAGTTCGGTAACAGATGCAAACAATATTTCCGATTACAGAAATGACCAAACAGACTATTAATATCACCAATGCAATAAATGGAGGATTTCTTTTTTGGTCTAGAAAATAAAGGAAAAAAAAATGCTTTGAGTGCTTTCTGATGGAAAATGACTAATCAGTCCTGCAGTATTGAACATAAAATCCTACCGATTTGCAGGTTTGTCCCATCTCCAAATAAAATCTGTCCACATGTGGCCACAGCACAGTAATAAGTCCCAGCATCAGAGGAGCTGACGTTCTTAGAGAAGCGATAAACACAGCTCTTCACAGAGTCAGATCTCTTCTCACATTCATTATTTCCACCAGTTTAGATGATGTCTGGAGGAGATTTATCTGATCCAGCTCTGAACCAGTACACACTGTGATCTCCTGGACACGTCTTGTTGTCAGAGTGAAAGAGGACTGAACACTGGAGAGTCCCTGAGTCTCCTGGATGAACTGGATCAGAGACTGTCTGAACAACAGTTGATGTCCTCTCACTGTTTCCTGAGTATTAAAAACTGTGTTAGAGCTCTGGGGTTTCCATTCACAACTTCAAAGCTTGAACATATACTGTGTAGTTCAGTGTATTAACTTTTTAAGTTTTGTAATAAAACTTGGAAATTAAAAAAAACATTACGTTTGCACATACAGATCATATTTTTACCTTTTACTAATAAATATTTTGCTCTCCATTCAGACTTAAGGCCCTCTCTGCCAGCACAGTGATAAAGCCCCTCGTCTTCTTCAGTGGTCCTCAAAATGATCAAGTTGCTCGAGTTCTTACTACTATTTACTTTCAGTTTTGAGTCAGAAAACTCTGGTGCAAACTGAACTTTGGATCCCCACAATATCACAATTAATTTCATATTGTCTCCAGCGCTCTGCTTGTACCAGTAGAGCTCTCCACTGCTGCTGGTTCCATCACATGTGATAGTCGCAGGTTCTCCAAGTCGAACTGTGACCACTGGAACCAGTGAATCTGGAGAAAAAAATCAAAATGTTTTTAAAATAAAACTTCAAATGTGTACAAAGTGGGAAGAAAGATCCTGTTGGTATATTAATTTTATACTGAGAGAATAAAAGTAAAGAATAAAATATCACTTACATCCTCGGTGAAGAACAAGCAGTGTAACCCACAACACGAGCATCTTGACATTGTGTCTTAATGGGAGAGTTTTTTGTATTTCAGTCAGTGAAGGCGGTGAGATGAGTGTGATAGGTCAGACGTCAAATGCATCTGATTGGTTACCGCTGAACAGATTTCATAGAATAGAAAAAGTGTACTTCCTGTCACACTGGTGTCATCCTGGTCTTTGTCTGCTTCTGTTGACAATGTGTAGATGATCCACTTGTAACTTTTGACTCTTAACCTTTCTTTATATGTTTTCTTACTAGAATTATGAGCAACAATTGACATGGTTGTTACTCCTAATTGTTGCATTTACTGCAATTAAAAATCTGAAATGTGTCTAATGCTGAAACTTAAAGGAAAGATTCACTGACTGTTTTTTGCATCTTTCTGTAGAACAACGTTATCAACTGTTCATCTGTTCATTGAGCTGTACGTGACTAGATGTCCTATGTCCATTGTCTGTAGCGTGAGGGTCTGGACAGGATTTACACTGAACTTACAATTAAATACCAAACGTTAATATTAACATTGGCATTGCACAGGTGTGTTCACAGACCTCACACTGTTTGTCTCCTTGACACCTGCATATGATATACAATCGCCTTCATTTGACATATTACCTCTATTTTAGGACGATGCCTCACAGCAGCAGCGCTGGTCATCTGAGTTTTTTTAACAGACCTCGATAACCTGAACACAGTTTCTCATGTTCAAATTGACAGTGTTGTCATACATACACACTAATTATTATTTAAGGTCAGACATGTTGGAGTGCAGCAGACTTCAACAGGGGAGGGAGGCTTAACCTGCTTTCTCCTTCTACAGCAGTTTATAGAAGAACTGTGTGCTGCGGCCCACAGCCCCCACTGCAGTGTTAAGGATCCACATTTTAAATAAAACTGTTGTGCTCAGAAATACAGAGCAGCAACATAAATGAGATGACAACACAATGAGTATGAACACTTTGATCGCAGACAGTGGACACACCTCTGCAGAGGAACTTGTGTACCTCTTTTTGCAGGAAGCATGGTATAGTCTTGATCATGCGTTCATCCACACAGCTTCAAAAGACTGGCAGAAATAGCTGCTGTTCATTTTCAATGAGCTGCAGACAGGATAGCCTGAACCCTGTCCACCACAAAATTAACACCCCCATGCTGTTGTACAAGTGAGGGTGATCAGTGTACTGCTACTATTACATTGCTTTGTTATGTTGCTGAATATATGACTGTGTAGTTTGCAAGGTTCACTCTAACTTCACTCTTTCATGTGATTGCAATCTATTATTTATTTTCATTCACTGTTTTAAAACTAATAATTCTTTTTGTCTCTACATACCTGTCAGAGATTTAAGTTCCCTATTTGCTACTGTTCCCTGTGCATATTGAAAATATAGTTTTTCATTCTGCATCTTAAAGGAAAAGTCACAATAACCACATACACTGGGATTCATTAGGATTGGGATAGAGGGAAGGTAATAAGGCCTAATTGAGATCTGCATAAAATATTTTGTTGATTAATGTATTTGTTTTACTTTATCAAGTATCGAAAAAACATGAATGTTTATTAACAATAAATTATTTATTGTATTAATGAGAATAAGTGATAGACTAGGGCACAATCAGTATGTGGTTTAGCCTGGCCTTCAGGACACAATAACCCCATTTAACACCCCATTGAAGGTAGATTTACCACATTAATAATAGTTTTCAAAAGGTACAAAACTAGAGTGTGGGCTTCATGTTGATACTCCTTTAAGCTTCGTTAAGAGATAGTGTCAAAGGTGGTGGTCAGAGACCATTGTTAAGCTGATATTAGCTGTTGTAATGATGTTTTAATGTGAGACCAGCTACTGGGGTTGCTTCTCCCTGGACACTGCCCCGTGGACACGAGAGAAGTAATGGCACGATGCCAACTCAAGTACTGTTTTCAAACATCACAGTTTGAGCAACACGTTGAACTGATCAGAGGCTGTGTAAAAGATACTAAAAGATACTAAACTAGTGTGTGGGGTCCATGTTGATGCTTCATTAAGCTGCCTTAAGAGGTAGTTTTAAAGATGGGGTCACCCTGACATCTGAGTCAAAGTCAGAATCCCAGGTTTTCAAAGTTCAAATCCTTTCACAGGAAGGCGGTGGTCAGAAGCGATTTACATCATTACACTTCACATTAAACATAACAATGCTGATATTGGGGTGCTAGTATCTGTGTAAAACATTAGAGCAGCTTTAGGGTGGCTTTTTAAATTCAGTCTCCTAAAAAAGGGCTAATGTCACAGCTCTTTGACTTTGAAAGTTCTCAATTGTTACTCTGAGATGCAGGATTATATGTATTTTGGACATTCATAGCTGTAAATGTTTCAATTTCACCTAGTAATGGTGATCGTAGCATAATATTCACGTCTAGCCAATTAAAGTGTTCATGATTAGAAATATTTGGAGCATTGTCATTGATTGTAATTTTATAGGCACAAATAACTCAAGATGAAAAGAGATACTCATGCAAATTCCTAAAGTCATGCATTAGTTAGTTATTTTCTTCTTTTAAAGTCACCAGAATGCAGGAAACAATGTCTGTGAAGCTCACAATTTCTAGGGGAGGATCTCTAGACCCCCCACTCTCTATTTTTGAGATATGTCCTATTTTCTAGTTCTAAAGGTTGACAAGCATGAGGCTATATGCTTCACAAAGACCCTGATGACAGGAAGTGCACTTTTGAATGTATTCTGTGATAACCAATCAGCTGCCTCTCACAGTCTGACCTATCACCATCATCTTACCTCCTTCACTCATACAATCACCGAGAAGTCTCCAAATAAAGACAGTGTCAGCATGATCGTGTTCTGGGTGACATTGCTTCTCCTCCAACAAGGATGTAAGTGATTTATTATTTAAGCATGTGCATGAAAATGTGTGATAATTTATTGTAATGTTCAAACTATTCTATGTCTTTATTTAATTCAGATTCACTTGTTCCTGTGATCACGGTTCAAGTTGATGAACCTGTGACCTTCACATGCGTTTTACCTGATGAAGATTTATATGGTAGAGAGCTCTACTGGTACAAGCAGAGTGCTGGGGATAATCTAAAATTAATTGTGACAGTGAAGAAAAGTATAAATCATGAGTATAGCTCAGGCTTTTCTGCCTCACGATTTGAAGAAAGACTTCATAAGAATATTAGCACCCTGACGATTTTGAGGACGACTGAAGAAGATGAAGGAATGTATCACTGCTCTGTTTTGGATTCTTGGACTCAGAATCATTGGAGTGGGACCTATTTGTCATTAAAAGGTAATTTGGTAATATGTCTGCAGGATACCAGGTCAAATCTTTATAGAGCCACAATTTTTAACAGTTCTATATTTATAGGAAACAGTGACAGGAGATCAAACTATACTGTTGTTCAGACAGTCTCTGATCCAGTCCGTCCAGGAGACTCAGTGACTCTCCAGTGTTCAGTCCTCTCTGACTCTGACAACAAGACGTGTCCAGGAGACAGTGTGTACTGGTTCAGAGCTGGATCCGATAAATCTCATCCAGAAATCATCTACACTGGTGGAAATAATGAATGTGAGAAGAGATCTGACTCTGTGAAGAGCTGTGTTTATCGCTTCTCTAAGACCGTCAGCTCCTCTGACACTGGAACTTATTACTGTGCTGTGGCCACATGTGGACAGATTTTATTTGGAAAAGGAACAAACCTGCAAATTGGTAAGATTTTATGTTCAATAGAAGTGATGAAAATATTTTAATGATATATTGAATTTTAAAAGTATGTTCTTTTCTTGTCTAGAACAAAGAAAGTCTGAATTTATTGCAGTGGCGACATTAATAGTCTGTTTGGCCATTTCTGTGATTGGAAATATTGTTTTTATCTGTTACCGAAGTCCAGCGTCTGAACAATGTAAAGGTAAGAGTCAATGAAAATTCTTAAAGCAATATGCAGCCTAAGCAAATGGGAGCAACATTGTTAAGATCAGTCAATCAGTATGTCTTTTATACAGCATTTTTTTGAGAATACCTAAGAAACAACTGTTATTTTTGGTTTCACGTGCGCCAATGAAAGCTTAATTAAGGAGGGTTTAATATGTAGTTTAGTAATATTTTAAATAAAAAATTAAAATATCACTATATTACCTTATTTTCATTCATCATCAGGTAGAGAAAGTGCCTCTTCACAATCAAGACATGACAATCAAGACAACATGAGCCGTCCAGTACATGACTTAGTAAGTCAAAATATCAAATTGCATTCTCTGTGCCCATTAACATCCTACATACCTACATAATGTTTTATTTGCTGCAGACTGTCGATGGACATGATCTGAACTACGCTGCGTTACATTTCTCTGGAGGAAAAGGCACAAGAGGAAAGAAGAAGAAAGAGTTGAAGACTGAAGAAAGTGTATATTCTCAAGTTAAATACTGAATATGAATGTATGTGAGTTTGTTAATATTGTCATCTGACTGTGTGCATAAATAAAAGTTGTGGGTTCCTTTGTTGAGGGTGAACTTTTTAATGCAAAATGCGAAAAGCATTGCACATACACATGCTTTTACATTTGAGCTATATTTTATCATAATGATGTTATATGTGAGTTATGTTATGAGTGTATATACACTAACGCTCATAAGTTTGTGATCACTTGCAAATTTCTTTTTTTTCTAAAGAAAAACATAATTTAATGCAATTCCCAAACAATTAAAATGAATTATTTTTAAAGAATGATCTACACTTTTGCAAAGAGACCTATTTTTTTTTAAATCTCCTGGTATGGCTGCTATTTCACATTAATCATTTTATAAGGGCAACTAATTATGAGAAAATTCATTTGCAATTGTGTTAAAAAGCTGAGAACAGTTTTCAGTACTAGTACTATTTTCAATAACAGTAATATAATGTACTATATATTATATAAAATAATATCTCAACATCAGCAGTTGTTTACAGTTTGCAATAGGTGCCAATAGCCAGAAATAAAGAACTTCTAAATCTATTGTTGTCCTTAGAAAGGAAGGCTACTCAATTCCCAGAATTTGTAAGGAAATGTAACTTTTAAATTTAACTTATCATGCTCTTAACTACTCCCTTCAGAGAGCAGCACAAAGTGGCTTTAACAGGGACAAAAAAAAAGAAGTGGGAGGCCTCTGATGCACAACTGTGCAAGAAGACAAATATCTAAGACAAAGACGGCTCACAGGTCCTCAACCCCAGCTGCACTATAAAGTACAAGTCAAACACCAGTGTCAGCTTCAACAGTGAAGAGCAGAATTCAGGATCTTAGACTTCATTGCAGAATTACCAAGAAAATGCCGTATGTCAGACTGCCCAATAAGAGCAAAAGATTGATATGGGCAAAAGAGCACATTGACATTGGACATTAGAAGACTGGAAGAAGGTGTTGTGGACAGATGAGTTCAAGTTTGAGGTCTTGGAATCAAACAGAAGAACATTTTGGGGGGTCCAGAACCAATGAAAAGATGCTAGAACAGTGCTTAATACCTTAAGTCAAGCATGGTGGAGGCAGTGTGATGGTCTGGGGGTGCTGTGGAAGTGGTAAAATAGGACATCTGAAAAGAGTGGAAGGGACCTTGAAGAAGGAAAACTATTAAACTTGACAGCTAGAACGTTTAAGGTCTGCCAGGGTGTAACTGCTGCAAAAGGTGTAGGAAAAGTTTGAAGAACACATTCATCATTTCTATCAGAAGCATTACTTCTAACTCTGAAAATGTCAGCATGTCCTGTTCTTTTGCTATATTTCCTATTTAGAGTAATATCGTGTGTGTCCTTCGAAAACAATTAAATATGTAGTGATCGCCACCTTTGAGCGGGATTGTATCTGTCAAATGACGAAAAAGGTGAAATATATATTAATCTTGTTTTTTTTTACAATATAAAATACATGGGTTTTAATAGGGCTATTAACTGATTAATCTTCTCAATCATACAATAACATTATTAGTTAAAAACATCTTTATTTGAAATCGGAGGATGCTGTTTACATTTACATTTACATTTAGTCATTTAGCAGACGCTTTTATCCAAAGCGACTTACAAGTGAGAAACAAGGCAAGCAAACAAAATCTAAATCAAGGAGAAACAACTTCAAAGCAAAGTGCTATCGAAAAAGTGTTTCTGTTTCAAGAGATGTTAGAAAGAAAGGGTAGAATTATTTATGTATTTATTTTTTTAAGTGCAAAGGAAGATGCGCAAGAGTTCTGTTTTCAGCAGTTTTTTAAAGATTGCAATTGAGGTGGCTGAGCGTGCAGAGATAGGCAGCTCATTCCACCATCGTGGGATCACTGAGCTGAACAGTTTTCCTTGGTGTCGACTGTGTGGTGCTGGTACCACCAGACGACGTTCCCTGGTTTAGCGCAGTGGACGGGAGGGGATGTAGACCTGAACGATTGAATTGTGATAAGATGGAGCTGTGGAGTTAACCACTCTGTAGAGAGCAAGAGACAGAGCTTTGAACCTGATCCTTGCAGCCACAGGAAGCCAGTGCAAAGATCTGAAGAGCGGTGTGACATGAGACCTTTTAGGTTGATTAAAAATGAGGCGTGCTGCCGCATTTTGGATGATCTGGAGGGGTTTGGTCGTGGATGCCGGTAAACCCATCAGTAGTGCATTGCAGTAATCCAGGCGAGATAAGATCAACGCCTGTACAATGAGTTGGGTTGTGTACTCCGTCAGATAGGGTCTGATCTTTCTGATATTGTGGAGGGCATATCTACACGACCTAATGACTGTGGCGATGTGATCTGTGAAGGTCAGCTTGTCATCAATGATGACCCCCAGGTTTCTGGCTGACTTAGTAGGGACAATCACCGCAGATCCAATGTTAATGCTGATGTTGTGTTGAGTTGAAGGTCTGGCAGGGAAGACTAGAAGTTCAGTTTTGGGTATGTTGAGTTGAAGGAGTCTTTTTCTCATCCAGGCAGAGATGTCAGAGAGACAGGCAGAGATGCGAGATGAGACAGTTGAGTCATCCGGCGGAAAAGACAGGAAGAGCTGTGTGTCATCTGCATAGCAGTGATAAGAAAAGCCATGAGAATGGATGATAGAGCCTAGAGAAGAAGTATAGATTGAAAAAAGAAGAGGACCAAGGACTGAGCCCTGCAGTACACCGGTGGAGAGGTTATGAGAGTCAGAGACACGCCCCTGCCAGGATACCTTAAAGGTTCGTTCGGACAAGTATGACCGAAGCCAGGCTAGAGCTGATCCAGAGATGCCCAGGTCTGAGAGTGCAGTCATGAGAATCTGATGGTTCACAGTGTCAAAGGCTGCAGATAGATCTAATAGAATAAGGACAGAAGAGTTACCTGCAGCTTTAGCCACCCGTAGGGATTCCACAACAGTCAGAAGTGCCGTCTCTCTGGAGTGACCACTCTTGAAGCCAGACTGATTGACATCAAGGAGGTTGTTCCGGGAAAGAAAGTCAGAGAGTTGATTGAAGGCTGCACGTTCCAGAGTCTTGGCCAGGAATGAAAGAAGAGAGACCGGTCTGTAGTTCTCCACAAGGGAGGGATCCAGAGAAGGCTTCTTCAACAGTGGAGTAATCTGGGCCTGCTTGAACGAGGTGGGAAAGGTGCCTGTTGTGAGAGAGGTGTTGATGATCTGTGTAATGGCTGGTATTAGTGTTGGTGCGATAGCTTGAAGAAGAGTAGAGGGGATCGGATCCAGAGAGAAGGTGGTCGGGCGATTGGAGAGGAGGAGAGTGGATACTGTCCTCTGACAGTGTTGAAAAAGTGAAGTGAGATGCATCGTCAGGTTTAGTAAGCAGAATGTCATTGTCAGGAGGAGTGAACTGGGAGCTGATGGCTGCCACCTTGTTGGTAAAAAAGGAGGCAAAGTCGTCAGCTGTGAGACAGGTGGGTGGTGGAGGTGGGGGTGGATAGAGTAGAGATTTGAAAGTTGAGAACAGCTTTCTGGTGTCTGTGGTGTTGCTGAGCTTGTCCTGGTAATATTCAGTCTTCGCCCTGGTGACACTGTAAGAGAAAGATTGAAGCAAATCCTGATACTCAGTTAGAGCAGGTTGAGACTTGGATTTGCGCCACTTCCTCTCAGCACCCCTGAGCACTGTGCGTTGTTCACGGATCTGGTCAGTGAGCCACGAGTTGGAAGCTGAAGGACGAGCACGTCTAGTAGATGTCGGGCACAGACTATCCAGGCAGAACGAAAGAGTATCGCAGAGCCTGTCCGTGGCTACGTCGGTGTCGTAGGTGGATAAAACCTGCGATGAGGGCAGCGCTGCAGAAACCAGGGAAGAAAGCTGCTCCGGGTTGAGAGATCTGAGGTTGCGGCGGAATGTTTCCAATGCAGTGGAATAATGAGATGGTCTAGAGATGAAGACTGTGAGCTGAATGAAGAAGTGATCCGACAAATGCAGAGGAGTGACGGAGATGTCATCTACAGTGCAATTTCGGATCAGAACAAGGTCCAAGTTGTTGCCACCTTTGTGAGTTGGAGGAGTGGAGACTAGTCTAAGGTCAAACATGTTCAGAAGAGCGAGCAGGTCAGATGTCTGTGGTTTGTCAAGGTGGATGTTGAGATCACCTAAGACGATGAGAGGAGTGCCATCTTCAGGGAATTGAGACAATAGCATATCCAGCTCGTCACAAAAGTCCCCCAGCTGGCCCGGCGGTCGGTAGATCACAATGATGTGGGCTGTGATCGGTGCTGTAATCCTAACGGCATGATATTCTAAAGAAGACAGATTACTAAAGGGTGCCATAGTGAAGAACTTCCAGGTATCGGCTACTAGGAGACCAGTCCCGCCCCCCCGGCGTGATGGGCGAGGAGTGTGAGAAAAAGCAAAGCCGGTGGAGAGTGCGGCTGAGGTGGCCGTGTTTTGCGGAGTAATCCAGGTCTCCGTAAGTGCAAGCAGCTGAACAGCTGAGGTTGTAGCAAAAGCTCGAATGAAGTCCGCCTTGTTCACCGGCGACTGACAGTTCCACAGGGCAAGAGAAAAAGAGCCCAGCGGCAAAAGAGTGGGCAAAAGAGTGGGTTTGCAAAGAGTGGGTGAGCATTCCAATACATGCTACAAATTCTTGTTAAATTATGTTTTGATCAACCATCTGAAGCTGGTGTATCATTGATTTCAGTTCATAACCCAGCAAAAACCCACACACTCTCCACAATGCTTTATTAGGATCCACCCTGTCAAACAAATGAATAAAAACCTCTCCTAATACCTAATGTTAGCTAACTTAGCTAACCAGCAAGTAGGCCACAAGCCTGATGTCGCATACATTTTATTACTAAACCAGTCCTCCTGTGCTAAGTTACCTCATAAATCTACACACATATCAGAGTTTACAGTTTAGTTGAAGCTTTCATCTCTGTACTTACCTTTACATTTGCCCCAGTCTATCACCTTTTTGTCTTGACTTTCTCAACAAATCTTTACAACCAACCTCCACCAACTAGCCTCTTTCTCCGTATAGATTTATTTCAGTATTAGACCATTTCTATAAGGAACTGCAAATTGCTTCTGACAACAACACAAGATCTGGTCTTAGATTAGTTTCAGCTATCTCTCAAGGAACTAGGAAATGACTGTCTCTGCAGTAAAGAAATATAAATGTTTTTGTTATGTTTATTAAATCCAGTGTTCTCTGAATTTTAGAGTGTCCATACCTTCCTTAAATGTGAAATCTGGATTTCAGGTCATTTGGTACATTCATTTGATTCACTTTATTGAAATAGAGCCAAATCACAACACAACCAACAGAATTGTTTGTAAAATATACCCTATACACTATATAGAATTTCACAGAATGATGCACTCAAAATGTAAATGTAAAATTGTAATCAATATATTATGATATAACTTTATCAACATTCCTTAGGTGGAAGAAAGCAGTTCTAGAGATTTCTATTGTGTATGATGTAAAGGAGATATCCCGGTCAAAGACTCCTTCCTGCTTAATCACTTTTTAATCATTCTAGACAAGGCAATGCAAAGCATGAAATACACACTGCAGTGAAACAAACATAATTTGATAAGAAGAACCTATGTAACCATATTAATATTATGCTTATCTCATTCATCGTTGTACTGTAGCTCACACAGTAAAGGGTCGCACCTGTTTCTGAACTACTGTACTGTTTACATACATTTATGACACCATAAAATGCTCCATGTTTTCATCAGCATTTCACTTGTGAATACACACTTTCTTCTGTCTTCATCTCTTTCTTCTTCCTTCCTCTTGTGTCTTTCCCTCCAGAGAAGCGTAACGCAGCATAGTGCAGATCATGTCCAGCTTCAGCCTGTGCAGCAAATATAACTCTTGTTATTTAGTCACGTTGTTGCTGTTGAGAATCATCTTAATAGAAACAACAAATGTGATTTGGTATCTTCACTTACAGTATCTTTTACTGGTTGGTTTGAGTTGCCATGTGTTGCTAGTGAAGAGGCACTTTCTATTCCTAATGATCAATAACAATATGAATATTTTTAGTGCTTAATCTGACATTTAGTTCGCTGCAAATGTTTTTTTTTTTAAGTCGTACTGACATTGACATTGCGTAACAGCAAAGGCAACGTTTAAAAAAACTGGAAGTAGAGCAAAGCAATCAAGAGATTTAAATGTACAATAAATGTCTGTTGATAAGTTAACAATAACAGACTATTTTTTTTTATTTTACTGATGTTTGTCCGTTTTTACATCTACTATAAATCATTAAAGTCATAAAATGATTGATTAAATAAACAGCACTTACCTTTTATCAGTTTACACACTGATCTTGAAGTTCGGTAACAGATGAAAACAATATTTCCGATTACAGAAATGACCAAACAGACTATTAATATCACCAATGCAATAAATGGAGGATTTCTTTTTGGGTCTACAAAATAAAGGAAAAAAAAAATGCTTTGAGTGCTTTTTGATGGAAAATGACTAATCAGTCCTGCAGTATTGAACATAAAATCCTACCGATTTGCAGGTTTGTCCCATCTCCAAATAAAATCTGTCCACATGTGGCCACAGCACAGTAATAAGTCCCAGCATCAGAGGAGCTGACGTTCTTAGAGAAGCGATAAACACAGCTCCTCCCAGAGTCAGATCTCTTCTCACATTCATTATTTCCACCAGTGTAGATGATGTCTGGATGAGATTTATCTGATCCAGCTCTGAACAAGTACACACTGTGATCTCCTGGACACATCTTGTTGTCAGAGTGAGAGAGGACTGAACACTGGAGAGTCACTGAGTCTCCTGGACGGACTGGATCAGAGACTGTCTGAACAACAGTATAGTTTGATGTCCTCTCACTGTTTCCTGTTTAATAAAAACGGTGTTATAGGTCTGGGATTTCCATACACAATTTCGAAGCTTGAACATATACTGTGTAGTTCAGTGAATTAACTTTTTTAAGTTTTGTAAAAAAAAAACTTGAAAATTCAAAAAAATATTATGTTTGCACTTACAGAACATATTTTTACCTTTTACTAATAAATATTTTGCTCTCCATTTAGAATTCAGGCCCTCTCTGTCAGCACAGTGATAAAGCCCCTCGTCTTCTTCAGTGGTCCTTAAAATGGTCAAGTTGCTCGAGTTCTTACTACTATTTACTTTCAGTTTTGAGTCAGAAAACCCTGGTGCAAACTGAGGTCTGGATTCCCACATCATCACAATTATTTTGATATTCTCTCCAGCGCTCTGCTTGTACCAGTAGAGCTCTACACTGCTGCTGATTCCATCACATGTGATAGTCGCAGGTTCTCCAAGTCGAACTGTGACCACTGGAACCAGTGAAACTGGAAAAGAAAATTAAAATGCTTTTAAAATAAAACTTCAAATGTGTACAAAGTGGGAAAGTTATAACGCAGAAAGATCCTGTTGGTATATTAATTTTATACTGAGAGAAATAAATGAAAATAATAAAATATCACTTACATCCTCGGTGAAGAACAAGCAGTGTAACCCACAACACGAGCATCTTGACATTGTGTCTTAATGGGAGAGTTTTTGGTATTTCAGTCAGTGAAGGCGGTGAGATGAGTGTGATAGGTCAGACGTCAAATGCATCTGATTGGTTGCCACTGAACAGATTTCATAGAATAGAAAAAGTGTACTTCCTGTCACACTGGTGTCATCCTGGTCTTTGTCTACTTCTGTAAACAATGTGTAGATGATCCACTTGTAACTTTTGACTCTTAACCTTTCTTTAAATGTTTTTACTAGAACTATGAGCACTATGACATGGTTGTTACTCTTAATTGTTGCATTTACTGTAATAAAAATCTGAAATGTATCTAATCCTCAAACTTACAGGAAAGATTCATTGACTGGTTTTTGCATCTTTCTGTAGAATTCAAACATTATCAACTGTCCATCTGTTTGACGAGCTGTAAATACCTACATGTTCTATACCCATTGTTTGCAGTGTGGCAGTCCGGACAGAATTTCCACTGAGCTTAGCATGAACTAAATACCAAAGTAACAGTAGCACTGCAACTGAGGTATTTGCGTCTAACTAATTAAAATGTTTCTCCGTGATTAGAAAGTTTTGGAGCATTGTCATTGATTGTAATTTTTTTAAGGACAAATAACTGAAGTGCTGGTCAGACGTGGTGAAGCGACTGCGGAAGGAGGCTTCACCTGCTTTTTTCTTCTACAGTAGTTTGTAGAAGAACTGTGTGCTGCTGTACAAGAGGCCCACAGCCCCCACTGCAGTGTTAAGGATCCACATTTTAAGTAAAATTGTTGTGCTCAGCAACACAGAGCAGCAACATAAATGAGATGACAACATGAGTATGACCACTTTGATCGTTGCAGACAGTGAACACACCCCTGTAGAGGAACCTGTGTACTTCTTTCTGCAGGAAGCATGGTATGGCCTTGATCGGGCGTTCATCAACATGGCTTCAAAAGACTGTCAGAAACAGCTGCTGTTCATTTTCACTGAGACCTGATATGAAAATCATTTTAAATGAGCTTCACCATAAGGGAAAGTGGAGAAACAATCAGCTATATGAACATTTTCTGATGCAGTGTTGGCAACCATGTTAGTTCCAGTGGAAACCAGTGAGGAGCTGTTTATTAGTCCACTTGAAGAAAGACATTATGACACATTATTCCCTGTACACCCCACACACTTTCTTGGAAAGGCACAAATCCTGCAATCAAAGATTGCAAGTACTCAAAGCAGTACTGCTGGACCATTGTGACATGTATTATCTTTCTATGAAAGTAAGATTTTATCCACAGCGAGTATACAACATTTTTGTATACACTTTGTATAACACTTTTTAAACTTCTCAGCCTTTTTTTTAAATGGAGGTTTTATTTTTTCAACCATTCAAATCTGACTCGTAGTTTAAGGTGTTTATATCCAAACACTTAACAATGAGTAAAACACAGTTTGTTAGCATTTGTTCATAAGCCAAAGCCGGGACAAATAACATTTTGATGTGAAAACCACAAATATCAGCCCCAAAGACGCACATCACATTTTGCCAAATTTATTATATTAATGTGAATTTCACAGAGAAAATAGAAATTCGCAACCTGTTGGTGGCGCTAGGTGGAAGACAATGGCACGATAACATCACCGTGGAGAGCAACGCCCACATATTATGGCAGTTTGTGTATTTGTTAAATTTCAGTCTGGAACAACAACACTGACATGCTGTCATTTAGAAAAAGATGTATCCTCATTAACTTGAAATAATTTGGGGAATAATTAAGAATGAGCGGTAAAACACATTGAGTGTGCTTTCATGAAAGTTCTGTGACAGCCAATCAGATGCAATTAAATAGTTTGTCCTACCATGAGTGTGTCACCTCCGTCAATAAGAACCTCGCCATGAAGTCTTAAAAAAAACAACAACCAAAAAACAACAACAACAACAACAACAAAAAACCTGTGTCACGATGATGATGATGTTAAGTACTTTCTCACATAAATATCTACATGCAGTCTAGATGTACAGCATTTTATGGCTGTTTTTTATATCTTGTCTTATTGATTAATGAAGATGAGGGAATGTATCACTGTGCAGTTGTGGACTGGACTAATACGACTTGGACTGGGATGGCCTACATTGAAGCAGGATAGTTTGATTTGATTGATTTTTTCCTTTAGTAGACATTCAAACCCTCAGTTTTCTATGTCCAGGATGTGGACATCACTTTCTTCAAAGGTGTGGTCTTTGTCCTTGTGTTTTAACTTCCTGTGAGCTCCACTCAGCAGCATTAACCAGATTATATAAAACATCCAGGCACTATGTTAGTTCCTCTTGTTGGCAACAAGGATTCCTCTGTTGTGACCCAGGTTCCATCCACATACCTAAACTAGGTGCAGTTCATGTGAAGCAGCTTGAGTCTGTGCTCTATAAACTGGGTACACAGGTTATCCTGCTTCCATCCTTTCATACTGTTTCAGGAACAAGCATGTGGTCACATGACAAGTGCAGTTATTCTCCAGCTCTGTTTTCGTGGCTGACTATTTATTTGCAAATGCAAACCTTCCGACGGGTAAACTGTATCTAATTTAGATACAGGTCAGAAAAGTTAAACACAATTCACACATCCACCAGGTAACAACCCACTGTGATGGGGGTAGGAGGGGTTGTTGGTCATGTGTCTATTACTAAGTGAATTTCTACTCACACCCTCGACTTCCATTGTTCAGCTAACAAGAGTGAAGTGAAACCAACATGGAGGGTAAATTGTGGTCTTCAACCAACATTCCTCAGACTGATGTTGCTTCTTTAATGACTAGTGACATTTTTACATTTATTTAGACATTTTTGACATAACAGGAAAGAGGTCCAGTTGCCATGACTCAACTTCCAGAGAAAATGTACCTGATGCACTCACTGATATTGAACGTGTATAAGAATATGCAACCATGTAACTAGACCAGATGCACAAATATGCAACATTCATTAAACATTTAGGTCAGATGAATGAATACTATGAATACTAAATGTCATTTAAAACACACATCGTTAGAATTTTAATGAAAACAATAAATATTTTGGCCTAATGAAAAAAAATGTGTGCAGGATAAAGCCTCATTCAGTAAAGCAACATGAATAGTGTGTGCTATGATTAGTATTTATCAAAACGTTTGCTTTTAGAAATATTAATATATTTATATTTATTTATTTATTCACACTGTCAGAGGTCAGTATAATAAAACAAACCACAATTTTCACAGACACACATTTAGCATTTAATTTGAGAATAGACACTTTCTTCTGTCTTCAACTCTTTCTTCTTTCTTCCTCTTGCGTCTTTGCCTCCAGAGAAACGTATTGCAGCATAGTGCAGATCATGTCCAGCTTCAGCCTGAGCAGCAAATAAAACTTAGTCATGTTGTTATTTAGTGATATTTAAAATAACAACTGTGATTTGTTATATTCACTTACAGTGTTTTGTAGCGATTGGCTCAAATTGCCACGTCTTGGCTGAGCAGAAGAATTTTCTGACTCTAACAATGAGGGAAAACAGTAGTGTATAGTTATCTTCTTAAGTTTTTACACGGTGTACAGTAAAAGTGTAAAAAGGGCTAACATTTCTGAATATATATATATTTTTGTAATGTGCTGTATGTCATTTTTTATCTTAATACAAAACATTGAGATTTGATTTTACACTTTATTTATTAAATTAATGTTTAAAATAAAATCATAGCTATTACAGATTCAGTAAACAACTCTTACCTTTAAATTGTTCACACACAGGTCTTCGCTTTTGATAAGAGATGAGAACAATATTTCCAATCACAGAAATGGCCAAACAGACTAATGATATCACCAGTGCAATAAATTCAGACTTAGAGTTTTGTTCTAGAAAAGAACAGAACATGCTTTTAAACTAAATATTTAAATATTTTGAATATCACTTCCAGTAGTGAACATAAAATCCTACCGATTTGCAGGTTACAAACGTAACATATATAAGAGAATATCGATATATTTACCTTCACTTTGCAGGTTTGTTCCATCTCCAAATAAAATCTGTCCACATGTGGCCACAGCACAGTAATAAGTCCCAGCATCAGAGGAGCTGATGTTCTTAGAGAAGTGATAAACACAGCTCTTCACAGAGTCAGATCTCTTCTCACATTCATTATTTCCACCAGTGTAGATGATTTCTGGATGAGATTGATCTGATCCAGGTCTGAACCAGTACACACTGTGGTCTCCTGGACAAGTCTTGTTGTCAGAGTCAGAGAGGACTGAACACTGGAGAGTCACTGAGTCTCCTGGACGGACTGGATCAGAGACTGTCTGAACAACAGTATAGTTTGATGTCCTCTCACTGTTTCCTGTTTAATAAAAACTGTGTTAACAGTCTGAGATTTTCTAAACGTGTACTCAAAGATTAAGTAAATTTCAATTATAAATGTAATTGGTTTTAATTTGTAGTGTTGTAATTTAGTTACTTTTCTTGTCACAGTTCTTATTAGCTGATATTAATTTTTACAAACATATATATATATAAGATTTGGAAAGAAGAAATATTCATTACCTTTCACTAACAAATACGTCCCATTCCATTCAGTTTTAATCCACTCTGTGACTCCACAGTGATACATCCCTTCATCTCCTGTGATCGTCCTCAAAATAGTCAGGTTGCTAGAGTTCTTGTCTATTGTTACCTTGAATCTTGATTCAGAAAACTCTGGTCCATTCTTAGTTTTAGACTGCCACAGTGTCACAATCAATTTCAGATTCTCTCCTGCACTCTGTTTGTACCAGTGGAGCTCTTTACTTCCGAGGTCTTTACTAAAACATGTGAATGTCACTGATTCACCAAGTTCAGCTGTGATCACGGGAACAAGCGAATCTGAATTGAAAACAAAAATCAATTTAAAATGAAAATATAAAATTTAAGATGTGCTTATTTTGTATAGAATGAATGGACAGAGTACTTACATCCTTGATGAAGAACAAACAGTGCAACCCACAACATGATCATCTTGACTTTGTCTCTTCTTGAGAGTGTTTTTGGTTTTTCAGTGAGTGAAGGAGGTGAGCTGATCGTGATAGGTCAGACACACAAACACATCTGATTGGTTATCACAGTACAGATTCAAAAGTGCACTTCCTGTCACATTGGTCTCAACCTGGTCTTTTTAAGGCAACGTCACTTTTTAGTTTTAAGTTCAGCTTTTTGTCTTTGATCACACATAATATTGCGATATAAATTGTAAACAGTGGTTGATATGGTCCTTGCTGCTGCTTGTGGAGTTTACTTTAATAAAAATCGAACTGTGAAATGATCACATCCTGCATTTTAGAGGAATGACTCATAAATTCGCTTTTTTCAAGTCCTGCACCTGTGGGATTGTGTCCATTCCCCCAGATGAGAGAGTTTAGCTTCAGCTAGACCAGAATTAAGTCATTTCTGGTGAATCTTATTTACTTCATAACCATAACCTTAAAATCTTTGATTGTGGCTTCATCATGCAACTGTACAAACTGCCGGTTTGTCTGGACTTTCACTGCTTCCTCGCGAACCTATATAAAAATTTGTTTACAGCATACTGATATTATTTGACTATAAACCTGTGAATGTCTCGTGTTTAGGAATGATGCTTTTGATGCCTTGTGCTGGAGACATTATATTTTCTAGTTCTCATCTGTCCGTATGACTACCCAATTATTATGAGCACAATATCCAATGAACGCTTGCAGGGAATTCCTTCAAATTTGTGTCAACTTGGAATCAACAATGAACTGATGAGTTTTCGGTGGCCAAAGGTCAAAGGTCATAGTGAGCTCACTTTCATCCAATCCTTGAACTGAACTGAACTGATCTCACGAATGTAATTAGGGATGTTTTTTCAAATTTGCCTGAACTACCCACTTAGAGTGCACAATGAACTGTTTAGATTTTGGTGTCCACAGGTCAAAGCTCACGCTTTCAACAGACCTCTAGAATTTCAGGCAATGCCACCACTAGGTGGCACTACAATTGGTGGTTTTATTGGATAAGATCACCACCTTGCCATGTGATTTTGTTCCAAGACAACATACTAGCAAAGCTACCATGCTAAAAGACTGGTATGATCAAGGTGTGAGCTTTGCATTTCACTAGCTAATCACCTGGATGTTAGCATGATGCATTCTCTTAACTTTGCAAATTGACATATGAGATCAGTACCTGGTTTAGGTTTTCATCTTGAGTCATGTGATAGTGTAGTACTGGATAGTGTAGTGGTAACATCACTGCCTCCCATGTGGAAATCCTGCCTGTAGCCTACCTCTAGTAGGGGTCCTTAGGCAAGACCTAATGTTTACCCTGCTTACCGTGCTTGTATTGACTTGTAAGTTGCTTTCGATAAAAGCGTCTGCTAAATGTAAATGTGATGAGTTTTGGCACCGATATAACGTACTAACCTAGCATGCTAGCGGATTTTGCCACGAGTTCTTTTAGTTGTGACTGTTATACAACATAAATGCAAAAATATGACTCAGCAGATTCTAGATTACCTACTGTGGACATGGTCATTTGGATTGTTTGTGGTATTGGTATTTTGGTATTTGAATAGTGAAAGTTTTTTTCTGCATGGTTATTTAATTTGTTAACTAACTGTTGTTAATTTAGTTAATTTGTCCAATTTTGGAGTCGCTTCTGGTTGTCAAAAGTCAAAAGTCAAGGTCGTAGAATGATGATCAGCTTTTCATGTTGGGATTGCAATCAATTGTTGGAAACAATGCATTTTTCAAATTTGCTATTGTTTACTTAGACTTTCTAATAAACTGTTTAGATTTTGATTGCCAAAGGTCAGAGTTCAAGGTCACAGTGACATATGTTCATCCAATTTTTGTCATGAATGTCATGTTTTACCAACATCTTGTGTGAATTTCTTCAAACTTCGCATATATCTAATAAACACCTGGAACTAATGTCATTACATCTGGCACAAACATTCGATTAGAATCATGCATAAAATGATAAGAATACGAGTCGCACCACTGGTTAATAACGGGTATACAACCATAATGCAGTATTTCTTGTTCTTTATTGCTTTTTTTGTGACCACGCAAACTATTTGTAAACATGATTTATAACTATATCATTTATGTTTTGTCACTTGGCAAAAAGATGTATTCCAAAGCAACAGAATGAAATGGCTGGAGAACACTGAGAATAGGCTTCAGAGGATGAAGCCCTATTGACATGTAAACACGCAATAGTGTCCTGTTCAGGTTGCAGCGATAGGTTGTGAACATTAGTTGGTCACTCAGACTACTGGATCTTTCCGCATTTTGACAATATTTTCATCACTGCTAAACAGGTTTTACACTTTTCAGATTTCATAATGAAAATATTGTTGAAATGGCAGCAATTAAAGTTAAATTTGTTACTCTCTAATTTTAGAAATTGTACACATGTGGCTCACATTTCAGTGAATTCTTCACATACATGGTAGGTTGACAGCAGACACTGGAACTGGATAAATTTCATTTAAAGACATCAACACTGAACAATCATCTCACAAAGATCAGGTTGGCCAAAAAAAAAAAAAAAAAAAAGCATTAACGGAGCTTTAAGATCTGTACTGTGAACATCTCTTTAAATGTGGATAGTTGAAAGTAATAATGTGATTAGAACCATTTAGTCGCCATGATGCTTGTGAAAATCATTTGTATTCTTTACATGGTGTTTGCTTTGACAATACTGTACTACTTTTCCAAGATTAAATCTTTCTCTTGTGAAACTGAGTATCACTGTTGTGGCTCATGTTTGATCTTATCAGGGATACATGACTGCACTCAGTGATACTGATCATGTGTGACGTTGTCCGCCCTCATGTAACCAGGCCAGTCACACAAATATGTAATGTACCTCCTCAGTTTCCAACATAAGACAATAAATATGTAACATAATTAACAGATCTGCTGTAATACTTTGCAAGGAGCAACATATAAAATGTATTATAGTCAATAATATAAATCAAAATGCAATTTTTTTATATAAACACATTTATTATTTAACTTGTGAATACACACTTTCTTCAGTTTTCAACTCTTTCTTCTTTCTCCCTCTTGTGTCTTTGCCTCCAGAGACACGTATTGCAGCATAGTGCAGATCCCGTCCAGCTTCATCCTGTGCAGCAAATAAAATACAAATGCCGTTTCTGCAGGCTGAACATTCTAGATAAAAATGTATTGATTTTATTACTTACAGTCTCATGCACTGGTTGACTCCAGTTGTTATGCCTTACTTGTGAAGCACTTTCTATTCCTAAATGAAAATAAAAACATTTAATACTTAATATTTTTCAATTAATTGATGCAGATATCTAAAATGTTGATTTGAAAAACAAAAAACCCAACACCTTTACCCTCAATTATTGGTCTCAGATGCATCTCTTGATAAAGTGACAACATTTCTTGAGACAATACAACAATTTGTATCTTTTTATATTATACATTGAATAATAGTAAAATTCTAGGGTTTCTAGTTCAACCCCAGAATCTGAGGTTGAGTTAAATTAACAGATTTAAGAAACACTTACTTTGAAATCGTTCACAAACTGGTCTTGCTGGCCGGTAGACGATAAAAACAATATTTCCAGTCACAGACACAGCCAAACCGACCAATGATATCACCAGAGGAATAAGGTATGAATTAACATTTTGCTCTAAAACAAAGAGAAACAAAAAAACATTCAATATTTGTATTATATACATTTAGAATTAAAAATAAAAGACATTGGTTATGTTATTAAAATATTTTAAATATCACTTCCATTAGTGAACATAAAAACTTACCCATTTGCAGGTTTGTTCCATTTCCAAATAAAATCTGTCCACATGTGGCCACAGCACAGTAATAAGTCCCAGCATCAGAGGAGCTGACGGTCTTAGAGAAGCGATAAACACAGCTCTTCACAGAGTTAGATCTGTTCTCACATTCATTATTTCCACCAGTGTAGATGATTTCTGGATGAGATTGATCTGATCCAGCTCTGAACCAGTACACACTGTGATCTCCTGGACATGTCTTGTTGTCAGCGTCAGAGAGGACTGAACACTGGAGAGTCGCTGAGTCTCCTGGACGGACTGGATCAGAGACTGTCTGAACAACAGTATAGTTTGACGTCCTCTCACTGTTTCCTGTTTAATACAAAAGTATGTTAAAAGTCTGAGGTTTTTACATAAATTTCTACTAAACATATAATCAAAATGTTAAAAGCAAAGTAAAGTGTATTTAAGTAAATGTCATGTATAAATATATAAATTAGCATTAATAGTTTTTTAGTTTTTCAAGTTTCAAATGTGCTTAGAGACACCAAGATGTTGATAAATGAAATCACATCATTACCTTTCACTAACAAATACGTCCCACTCCATGTCGTTTTAATCCACTCTGTGACACCACAGTGATACATCCCTTCATCTTCTGTGATGGTTCTTAAAATGGTCAGGTTGCTAAAATGTTTTTCAGTTTTTACCTCCAGTCTTTTAGAAAACTCTGGTCCATACTCTGCTGATGTCTTTTTCAACAGTGCCACAATTGACTTCAGTGTATCTCCAGCTCTCTGCTTGTACCAGTAAATCTCTTTAATGCTGAAGTCTTCATCAGATAAAACACATGTGAGGGTCACAGGATCACCAAACTGAACTGTGAGCACTGGAACCAACGAATCTGAATTAGAAGTAAACATAGAAAACATTTGAAAAACACTAAATGAGTGAATGATGTAGTGTTTTTGTAGGGAGAGAAACATTTGCACAGAATAAAACAGCACTTACATCCTTGATGAAGAACAAGAAGTGTAGCCAACAACACGATCATCTTGATGTTGTGTCTTGTTGAGAGAGCTTTTGGTATTTCAGTGAGTGAAGGAGGTGAGATGATGAGACAAGTGCCTCTGATTGGTTATGACACAACAGATTCAAAGATGCACTTCCTGTCACACTGGTCTCAACCTGGTCTTTGTGAAGCACATTACCTCTACCGTGGTTACCAGTGTTCACATATATTGTTCACCTCTACCTCTTCCTTTTGAATATGCAAATAAACTTTAACGATAAATAAAGTGTGACGAGCACGAGTGGTGTTTGAAATCGCAATTGCAAACAATTGTAACGTTAACAATTGAATTATTTTGTTGATTAGAGGACAAAGTACAGCTGAGGCTGTGTAAATATGGAAAAGTATTTTGTATTTATTTTACTTTCTATCGTCCATAAGAAGTTTCCCTGTACCAACAAGGTGTGCTGCTATGTGTCTTTTTGCTAAACTGTTTATAGTGTGGACATGATTGAATTGCCAGACAGTAGACACACCGGTAAGAGGGTTTATTGTACAAAGAATTAAAATTAATTGTTCTGGAAGCCAACAGTGGCCAGGTCAGTATGATAATCACAGAGTGGGTAAATAGTTTTGATTATTGGTCACTTACGTTGTGGGTTGGAATATGAGGTATGAGGTAGTTGTAGCTGTACCAATGTCTGTAATCCCAGTCGGGGTCCATTTTGTCAAGTTTAATTCTCTTATCCAAGGTAACTGGGTGTCCGAGATGATCCAGAGAAGGCAATGAGGAAGAGCACAGGTCCAAAACACAAAAAGGCAGCAACTATCAGTCTTTTAGTGGGTAAAGGCAAAGCAAAGGTCCAGGGTCAAAAACAGAGCAAAGAAAACAAGGCTGGAAAACAACGATGCCCCACAATCTGACAAAGGGAAAATTAACTGGAGGGAGCTTGCAAAGGAACAAGAGGGCCAGGTGAAAAAAATTAAGGGATAATTAAATAAAACTAGAGACAGGAAGGACATGGAAGAAACCGGAAGTGGAACCAAAATAAAAGCACAAAAGAGGAAGTGGAACTGGAATCTGTTTTTCTTCCCAAAATGACTGAAATAAGTTGATTCACATGTGTAGATGGGGCCCCAAACTCCCCTGCTTTGTTCAACGTCACTTAGACTATGTTATTGAGGCCTTGTTCGTCACACACAAACTCCAAACAACTCAAAACAAAGATTAGCTCCCTGAGACTGGATCATAGCAATTCTATTCAATTCAGTTTTATTTGTATAGCGCCAATTCACAACAGAAGTTATCTTAAGGCACTTTACAGTGTAAGGTTTAAGACCTTACAGAGTATAATTTTACCAAAGATTATATAGAAAACCCAACAATCCCATTTAAGCAAGCTTTAGGCAACAGTGGAGAGGAAAAACTCCCTTTAGAGGAAGAAACCTCCAGCAGAACCAGGCTCTTAGTGGGCGGCCATCTGCCTCGACCGGTTGTGGTGAGTGGAACGAGAAGACAGAAAAAAGAACAGCAGGCACAAAAACAACAACAACAAGAATATTGGGCCGGTCAACTAGATTCTGGAGATGTACAGCTCCAGGCCGATGATACCTGCAGAAAAGTACAGAGAGAGGGAGACAGAGAGGAGGAAACACAACTACAGGAGAGAGAAGACACAAAGGTAATGATGTGCAATGGTGGCATTTGCATTGATACAGGAGAAAGGAGAGAGGAGAGGAGCTCAGTTGGTCAGTAGAGTTCCCCCAGCAGACTAATCTATAGCAGCATAACTACGAGATGGTTCAGAGTCACCTGATCCATCTCTTACTATAAGCGTTATTAAAAGGAAAGTTTTAGGCCTAGTCTTGAATGAGGAGAGGGTGTCTGCCTCCCGAACCTGAACTGGGAGCTGGTTCCAGAGGAGAGGGGCTTGATAGCTAAAGGCTCTGCCTCCCAGTCTACATTTGGAAACTCTAGGAAACACAAGTAAACCTGCAGTCTGAGAAGGGAGAGTTCTGCTGGGAAAATATGGAACTATGAGTTCTTAGAGATAAGACGGAGCCTGATTATTAAGTGATTTAAAAGAGAGGAGAATAATTGCTTCTTGTTAGGTTGAAACGTTTTGCTACTCATCCAAGAAGCTTCATCAGTCTGAAGACACTTGGTTGGAGCCCACAAATTTGTTTGGTTTCATTCCATCCCTTGGCCTGAATAGGCTTATTAGGTGAAACAATGAAAGGTGAGAATGTGAAAGATATAATAGTCACACCTCTGTCAACCCCTCTGCTAACACCTAAAATAGGTCGTTAAGTGTGTCAAACCTGGTGCAGGTGTGAATTGGGCCTGATCTTTCTGGGGATAGATGTAAGGGCAGCATGATAAATAGAAGACAGGTTGTGTCTGAGCCCCCCTCCTCTGTCGAGAGACAGGGTGTTGATTTGCACATGCAAGGCTTCACTCACCCCTCTCTCAAACCACTTGTCCTCTTTGTCCAAAACGTTTTAACCTTACAAAAAGGAAGTCCAGTTACCATGACTCATCTTCTGGATCAGCTAGATAACTAAATCTAACAACACATGGAACTAAGCCACTTCACTCAGTTGAAATAATTGGACAGTTATGTGCTTTGCATTTCACCACTACACCTTGATTTGATTCCAAAACAGGATTTTAGAAATTTGTAGGCCCTGAAAATGCTCCTGACATTTTTATCCCCACAGAACCCTGGCTTAGTGCAAAACTCCTGATGCATATATATCCATTTCTGGTTTTAACACATTTAAATGTGATAGGAAAAGTAATTTTTTAATGAGCAGTCTAAATTAAAGTCACCAAAGATAAGTGATTCTGTAGTCTGTTTCAGAAAAATGAAAAAAATGATCAACCAACACTTTAATGAACAATATAAGTGCTTTACTCAGAAATGACTTACATTGTGTAGATAATCATGCTCCATACAAAACATTTAGAAAGAAAAACAAAAAAACAAAACAAACAAACAAAAAACTAAACAAAACAGATCCAGTAGGATCCAATAAACTTTGATTTGTTGTAAGAGTCAGTGTCATCACCTTTACAACAAAGGCATTCATTCATTATCTTAAGCCCTTGTCCTCTTAAGGGTTGCAGGAGCCTATTCCAGCTATAAAAACGTGAGAGGTGGGGGTGCAACCTGGACAGGTCATCAGTCTATCACAGGATGACACATAGAGGCAAACAACCATACACACTCACATTAACACATATGGGCAATTTAGATTCAGCAGTTAACTTCATGTCTTTTGGTGGTTGGAGGAAGCTGGAGTAGACAGAGAGAACCGACACAGATACAATTAATCAGGTGCTTTTTACAAACAGTCATCATTTAACCTGAGAATATACACATTCTTCTGGATTCAACTCTCTCTTCTTTCTGCCTCTTGTAGATTTCCCTCCAGAGAAACGTAACGCAGCATAATTCAGATCAAGTGAACTTTCAGCCTGTGGAGCAAATAAAACACTCAGCATGGAGTCATGTTGTTTTTTAATGCAGTTGGTAATAATGTTAATCAAACATTATCGGTATCTTTACTTACGTATTGTAGCGGTGTTGAGTTGTCATGTTTTGCTTGTGTAGAATCACCATTTATTCCTAACGATGGACAAAAGGAGCAATTGTTGTTTTTAATGTTTAAACTTTTAATAATTTTCACTTATTTATTTAGAAATTATCAATCAGCATTTTCAACAAGTTTAAAGTTTAATGCTAATAAACTCAAAATGTCTTGACAGTGTGCACAGAATAAGTAACATGGCATAAAAATGAGAAATTGCTAATAAGTGATTTAAAAAACATTAAAAAAATACAGTGATTAACAGTGAATTCTTAGATGTATTTTATACCTTGGAACATGACATTGAAGTTTATTTTGTCATGTATGTTATATTTGAATTTTTTATGAAAACAGTAATATTAGAATTACTGACTCAGTAATCAACACTAACCTTTAAACACAGGTATTCGCTTTTGATAACAGATGAGAACAATATTTCCAATCACAGAAATGGCCAAACAGACTAATGATATCACCAGTGCAATGAATTCAGACTTCAGAGCATTTTGTTCTAGAAAAGAAAAGGACATACTTCTGAAAGTCAATATATTATTAAAATATTTTAAATATCACTTCCGTTAGTGAACATAAAATCTTACTGATTTGTGGGTTTGTTCCATCTCCAAATAAAATCTGTCCACATGTGGCCACAGCACAGTAATAAGTCCCAGTATCAGAGGAGCTGACGGTCTTAGAGAAGTGATGAACACAGCTCTTCACAGAGTCAGATCTCTTCTCACATTCATTATTTCCACCAGTGTAGATGATTTCTGGATGAGATTGATCTGATCCAGCTCTGAACCAGTACACACTGTGATCTCCTGGACACGTCTTGTTGTCAGAGTCAGAGAGGACTGAACACTGGAGAGTCACCGAGTCTCCTGGACGGACTGGATCAGAGACTGTCTGAACAACAGTATAGTTTGATGTCCTCTCACTGTTTCCTGTTTAATACAAAAGTCTTAAATGTCCAAAGATATAGCCAAAGTTTAAAAACATTTAAGTTAATAAAGTTTAAATATATAAAATAGTATAAATGTTTTTTTTTTCTAATTATTTTTTCAAGTTGTTATATTGTGCTTAGAGACACTAAGATGTTGATAAATGAAATCACATCATTACCTTTCACTAACAAATACGTCCCACTCCACCTAGTTTTAATCCACTCTGTGATGCCACAGTGATACATCCCTTCATCTTCTGTGATGGTTCTTAAAATGGTCAGGTTGCTAAAATAGTTTTCAGTTTTTACCTCCAATCTTTCAGAAAACCCTGGTCCATACTGTGCTGATTTCTTTTTTAGTGTCACAATTGACTCCAGAGTATCTCCAGCTCTCTGCTTGTACCAGCGAATATCTCTACTACTGAAGTCTTCAGCAGATAAAACACATGTGATGGTCACAGGTTCACCAAACTGAACTGTGAGCACTGGAACCAACGAATCTGAATTAGAAGTAAACATAGAAAACATTTGAAAAACACTAAATGAGTGAATGATGTAGAGTTTTTGTAGGGAGAGAAAAATTGCACAGAATAAAACAGCACTTACATCCTTGATGAAGAACAAGAAGTGTAGCCAACAACACGATCATCTTGATGTTGTGTCTTGTTGAGAGAGCTTTTGGTATTTCAGTGAGTGAAGGAGGTGAGATGATGAGACAAGTGCCTCTGATTGGTTATGACACAACAGATTCAAAAATGCACTTCCTGTCACACTGGTCTCAACCTGGTCTTTGTGAAGCACATTACCTCTACCGTGGTTACCAGTGTTCACATATATTATTCACCTTTACCTCTTCTTTTGAATATGCAAATAAACTTTAAGCATAAAAAAAGTGTGACAAGCACGAGTGGTGTTTGAAATCGCAATTGCAAAAACAATTGTAATTTATTAGTAAGATTACCAATTGAATTGATTTGTTGATTAAAAGAGAAAGTACAGCTGAGGCTGTTGTGAATATGGAAAAATATTTTGTATTTATTTTATTTTTTATTGTCTGCAAGAAGTTTCCCTGTACCAACAAGGTGGGCTGCTGTGTGACTGTCTTTGTGCTAAACTGTTTATAGTGTGGACACGATTAAATTGCCAGACAGTAGAAATAACGGTAAAAGGGTTTAGTTTATAAAGAAATAATAATTAATTATTCTGGAGGCCAACAGTGCCCAGGTCAGTATGATAATCACAGAATGGGTGAATAGTTTTAATTATTGGTCACTTACGATGTGGGGTGAAATATGAGGAATGAGGTATTCTCACAGTTGTAGCTGTACCAAGGTCTGTAATCCCAGTCGGGGTCCATTTTGTCCAGTCCAAGTCTGTGATCCAAAGTATCGGGATGTTTGAGATGATTCAGAGAAAGCATTGGGGAAGAGCACAGGTTTAGAATCAAACAGAGCTTAACATTCAAAGCAAACGGGGACAGGAAGAACAGGGAAGAAACCGGAAGTTGAACCAAAATAAAAGCACTCGTCATAGTAAAAAAAAAGACTGAAAACAGTAAATTTGCGTGTGTAGATGGGCCCCAGACTCCCCTGCTTTGTTCAATGTCACTTATATTAAGGACTATTATATTAAGGTCACTTATATAGAACTTCTTAGTCACACAGAAACTCCAAAAAACAAAAAAAAAGATAAGGGCTTTCTGAGGCTGGATTATAGCACCAACATGGCTCTACAATTTGTCTTAACTCAATAAAGACATGACCCATAACAGAACAGCTCTTGGTCATAATAAGTAAGTATCTTCCAAAATTAGTTTTGTAGCAGTTGTGATTTCCTATTCTACTTCTAATGGTGTGTATTTTCTTGCTGAGCTGCAGAAGAGAAATGGCACTAGAGGCACAAACAGAGTTCATACACAGAAAGACAGTTCAAAGTAGCATCCAAGAAGACGCAGAGTGACAAAGTGTGGATATGTGACCAAGTATGAAAAAAATGAGGATAATGAAGATGACTGTGAACAAATACTTCTTGTGGAAATATAAATGAGGAGTGGTCACTCCACAGAAACGGCAATTCTGACTGTTGTGGAATCCCTATGGGTGGCAAAAGCTGCAGGTAAATCTTCTGTCTTAATTCTATTAGACCTATCTGCAGCCTCTGACACCGTGAACCATCAGATCCTTATGACTGCACTCTCAGACTTGGGCATCTCTGGATCAGCTCTAGCTTGGCTTTGGCTAAACTTGTCTGGACGAACCTTCTAGGTATCATGGCAGGCGCGTGATTCTGACTCTCATAACCTCTTCACTGGTGTGCCACAGGGCTTAGCCCTTGGTGCTCTTTTTTTCATCTATACGTCTTCTCTAGGCTCTATCATCAATTCACATGGCTTTCCTATTATTGATATGTGGATGACACACGGCTCCCTCTGTTCTTTCCACCGGATGACTCTACTTTCTCTTCACGAATCTCTGTCTGTCTCTCTGACATTTCTGCTTGGATAAGGGGACAGACATCTTCAGTTTAACATTTCTAAGATTGAAGTTCTAGTCTTCCCACAGCACAACATCAGCATTAACATTGGATCTGCGGTGATTGTCCCCGCTAAGATGGCCAGAAATCTGGGCGTCATCATTAATGACCAACTGACCTTCACAGAACACATCGCCACAGTCTCTATGTAATGTAGATATCACATAACATCAGAAAGATCAGACCCTACCTGTTGGTGTACATGACCCAACTCATTGTACAAGCATTGAGCATATCTCGTCTCGATTACTTCAGTACTGCTGATGGGGTTACCAGCATTTATGACCAAACCACTACAGATGATCCAAAATGCGGCAGCACGCCTCATTTTCAATCATCCAAAAAGGTCTCATGTCACTCCGCTCTTCAGATCTCTGCATCGGCGTCCTGTGGCTGCAAGAATCAAGTTTAAAGCTCTGCCTCTTGCCTACAGAGTGATCAACTCTACAGCTCTAACTTACCTCAACTCAAATCTACCACATGGAACTAAGTCACTTCACTCAGCTGAAATAAATTGACAGTTATATGCATTGTATGTCACAACTCTACCTTGATTAGGTTCCAAAACAGGATTTTACAAATTTATAGGCCCTAAAACTGCTCCTGACATTTTTATTCCCACAGAAACCTGGCTTGGTGCAAAACTCCTGCTGCATATATATACATTTTTGGTTTTACCACATTTAAATGTGACAGGAAAAGTAAAGAAGGTGCTGGACTAATTGGTGTTCTTGCCCCTGGATATTTGTGACCAATGCCTTTTCTTTAATGAGCAGTCTAAATTAAAGTCAGCAAAGATAAGTGACATTAGAAAAGTGAAAAAATGATCAACCAACACTTTGATGAACAATATAAGTGCTTTACTCAGAAATGACTTACATTATGTAGATAATCATGTCCCATATAAAACATTTAGAAAGAAACAAACAAAACAAAACAGATCCAGTAGGAATAAACTTTGGTTTGTTGTAAGAGTCAGTGTCATCACCTTTACAACAAAGGCATTCATTCATTCATTATCTTAAGCCCTTGTCCTCTTAAGGGTTGCAGGAGTGCAGGAGCCTATTCCAGCTGTAAATAGGTGAGAGGTGGGGTACAACCTGGACAGGTCATCAGTCTATCACAGGATGTCACATAGAGGCAAACAACCATACACACTCACATCGACACATATGGGCAATTGAGATTCACGAGTTAACCTAACTTCATGTCTTTGGGTGGTTGAAGGAAGTTGAAGTACACAGAGAGAACCTACACAAACATGGGGAGAACATAGAAACTCTAACATTTACACCAATTCATGTAATTCTCTCACATATAAGCCCCACAATTAATCATGTGTTCTTGACAAACAGTCATCATTTAACTTGAGAATACACACATTCTTCTGGATTCAACTCTCTCTTCTTTCTGCCTCTTGTAGATTTCCCTCCAGAGAAACGTAACGCAGCATAATTCAGATCAAGTGAACTTTCAGCCTGTGGAGCAAATAAAACACTTAGCATGGAGTCATGTTGTTAATTAATGCAGTTGGTAATAATGTTAATCAAACATTATCGGTATCTTTACTTACAAAGTCTTGTAGCGGTGTTGAGTTGTGATGTTTTGCTTGTGTAGAATCACCATTTATTCCTAACGATGGACAAAAGGAGCAATTGTATGTATTTAATGTTTAAAGTGTTAATAATTTTCACTTATTTATTTAGAAATTATCAATCATCATTTTCAACAAGTTTTAATTTAAAATGTTAATAAACGGAAAATGTATTGACAGTGTGCACAGAATAAGTAACATGGCATAAAAATAAGAAATTGCTAATAAGGGATTTAATAAAACATAAAAATACAGTGATTAAAAAGAAATTCTCATTCTATGTCATTTTTATCGTGGAGCATGACACTGAAGTTTATTTTGTCATGTATGTTATACTTAAACTTTTCATGAAATTAGTAATATTAGAATGACTGACTTGGTAATTAACACTAACCTTTAAATCGTTCACACACAGGTCTTCGCTTTTGATAACAGATGAGAACAATATTTCCAATCACAGAAATGGCCAAACAGAATAATGATATCACCAGTGCAATGAATTCAGACTTCAGAGCATTTTGTTCTAGAGAAGAAAAGGACATATTTCTGAAAGTCAATATATCATTAAAATATTTTAAATATCATTTCAATTAGTGAACATAAAATCTTACCAATTTGCAGGTTTGTTCCATTTCCAAATAAAATCTGTCCACATGTGGCCACAGCACAGTAATAAGTCCCAGCATCAGAGGAGCTGACGTTCTTAGACAAGCGATAAACACAGCTCTTCACAGAGTCAGATCTCTTCTCACATTCATTATTTCCACCAGTGTAGATGATGTCTGCATGAGATTGATCTGATCCAGCTCTGAACCAGTACACACTGTGATCTCCTGGACACGTCTTGTTGTCAGAGTGAGAGAGGACTGAACACTGGAGAGTCACTGAGTCTCCTGGACGGACTGGATCAGAGACTGTCTGAACAACTGTATAGTTTGATGTCCTCTCACTGTTTCCTGTTTAATACAAAAGTCTTAGATGTCCAAAGATATAATCAAACTTTAAAAACATTTAAGTTAATAAAGTTTAAATATATAATATAGTATAAATGTTTTTTTCCTAATTAATTTTTCAAGTTGTTATATTGTGCTTAGAGACACTAAGATGTTGATAAAAGAAGTTACAACTTTACCTTTCACTAACAAATACGTCCCACTCCATTTAGTTTTAATCCACTCTGTGATGCCACAGTGATACATCCCTTCATCTTCTGTGATGGTTCTTAAAATGGTCAGGTTGCTAAAATTATTTTCAGTTTTTACCTCCAGTCTTTCAGAAAACTCTGGTCCATACTCTGCTGATGTCTTTTTCAACAGTGCCACAATTGACTTCAGAGTATCTCCAGCTCTCTGCTTGTACCAGTAAATATCTCTATTGCTGAAGTCTTCATCAGATAAAACACATGTGATGGTCACAGGATCACCAAACTGAACTGTGAGCACTGGAACCAACGAATCTGAATTAGAAGTAAACATAGAAAACATTTGAAAAACACTAAATGAGTGAATGATGTAGAGTTTTTGTAGTGAGAGAAACATTTGCGCAGAATAAAACAGCACTTACATCCTTGATGAAGAACAAGAAGTGTAGCCAACAACACGATCATCTTGATGTTGTGTCTTGTTGAGAGAGCTTTTGGTATTTCAGTGAGTGAAGGAGGTGAGATGATGAGACAAGTGCCTCTGATTGGTTATGACACAACAGATTCAAAAATGCACTTCCTGTCACACTGGTCTCAACCTGGTCTTTGTGAAGCACATTACCCCTACCGTGGTTACCAGTGTTCACATTTATTATTCACTTTACCTCTTCTTTTGAATATGCAAATAAACTTTAAGCATAAATAAAGTGTGACGAGCACGAGTGGTGTTTGAATTCGCAATTGCAAAAACTATTGTAACCTATTAGTTACAATGACAATTATATAAATGTGTTAATTAGAAGACAAAGTACAGCTGAGGCTGTTGTAAATATGGAAAAGTATTTTGTATTTTTTTTTCTATTGTCTATAAGAAGTTTCCCTGTACCAACAAGGTGTGCTACTCATGTGACTGTCTTTGTGCTAAACAGTTGATAGTGTGGACACGATTAAATTGCCAGACAGTAGAAATAAAGGTAAAAGGGTTTAGTTTATAAAGAAATAATAATTAATTGTTCTGGAGGCCAACAGTGGCCAGGTCAGTATGATAATCACAGAATGGGTGAATAGTTTTAATTATTGGTCACTGTGTCAATGTGGGTTGAAATATGAGGTATGAGGTAATATCACAGTTGTAGCTGTACCAAGGTCTGTAATCCCAGTCGGGGTCCATTTTGTCCAGTCCAAGTCTGTGATCCAAGGTATCGGGATATCTGAGATGATGAGAGAGCATTGAGTAAGAGCACAGGTTGAAAACACAAAAAGGCAGCAACTATCAGTCTTTCAGTGGGTAAAAGCAGAGGCAAGGTCCAGAATCAAAAACGTGAGTTAAGATTCTAAGCAACGAAAACACAGGCTAGAAATTAGAACGATTCCCAACAATCTGACAAGGGGAAAATTAACGGGAGGGAGCTTATAAAGGGACAAGAGGGCCAGGTGAAAGAATTGTGGGATTAATTAAGTAATCTAGAGAGAGGAAGGACAGGGAAGAAACAGGAAGTGGAACTGGGATCTACTCGTCTTACCAAAATGCCTGAAATCAATCAATTCATGTGTTTAGATTGGGCCCCAGACCTCCCTCCTCGTCACTTTTACTATGGTATCAAGGCCTTGTTAGTCACACAAAAAATCCAAACAACTCAAAACAAAGATTAGGGCTTTCTGAGGCTGGATCATACCACCAACATTTCTCTAAAATTTGTTTTAACTCAATAAAGACATGAGCCATAATGGAACAATTCTTGGTCAGAGTAAGTATCTTCTAAAGTTAGTTTTATAGCAGGTCCAATTTCCAGTTCTGCTTTTATTGGTTGGTATTTTCTTGCTGAGATGTGGAAAAGAACTGGCACTAGAGGCACAAACAGAGTTCATACACAGAAAGACGGCAAAGTAGCATTCAAGAAGAAACAGAGTGACATAGTGTGGATATGTGACCAGGTATGTAAAAATGAGGATAATAAGGATGACTGTGAACAAATACTTCTTGTGGGAATATAAATGAGGCTGTATAGAAAAGAAATTAGTGTCAAAATCCAAATCCACTAATACAAAAAATATCAGTCACATGTTGCCAGGCGTCTTTTATCAAAATACCAGAATTTGTGATGAAGTATCAAAATTCATCTCTGTGTCCCGGAACAACATCTTTGATGTCGGCTGGTAGTGGTAACATCACCTCCCACATGGGAAACTGGAGTTCAAATCCCAGCTGTGGCCTACCTCCAGTAGGGGTCCTTAGACAAGACCTCCTCACGCTTACCCTGCCTACCATTGTACCGGTTTGTAAGTCGCTTTGGATGAAAGCGTCTGCTAAATGACTAAATGTAAATGTTGATGCCAAGCAGTCTGGCTTCAAGAGTGGTCACTCCACAGGAACTGCAATTCTGACTGTTGTGGATACCCTACGGGAGGCAAAAGCTGCAGGTAAATCTTCTGTCTTAATTCTATTAGACTTATCTGCAGTCTCTGACACCGTGGACCATCAGATCATTATGACTGCACTCTCATACTTGGGCATCTCTGGATCAACTCTAGCTTGGCTTTGGCTGAACTTGTCTGGACAAACCTTAAAATATCCTGGCAGGCGCGTGATTCTGACTCTCATAACCTCTCCACTGGTGTACCACAGGGCTCATTGCTTGGTCCTCTTTTTTTCATCTATACTTCTTCTCTAAGCTCTATCATCCATTCACAAGGCTTTTCCTATTATTGCTATGTGGATGACACACAGCTCTTCCTGTCATTTCCGCTGGATGACTCTACTTTCTCGTCACGCATCTCTGGCTGTCTCTCTGACATGTCTGCTTGGAGAAGTTCTAGTCTTCCCTGCCAGACCTTTGACACAACACAACATCAGCATTAACATTGGATCTGCAGTAATTGTCCCCGCTAATGACCAACTGACCTTCACAGAACACATTGCCACAGTCTCTAGGTCATGTAGATATGCCTTCCACAACATCAGAAAGATCAGACCCTACCTGTCGGTGTTACTTCAGTGCACTGCTGATGGGGTTACCAGCATCCACGACCAAACCCCTGCAGATGATCCAAAAATGTGTCAGCACGCCTCATTTTCAGCCAAAAAGGTCTCATGTCACTCCGCTCTTCAGATCTCTGCATCGGCATCCTGTGGCTGCAAGAATCAAGTTTAAAGCTCTGTCTCTTGCCTACAGAGTGGGCAACTCTACAGCTCCAACTTACCTCAACTCAATCATTCAGGTCTACATCCCCTCCCGTCCACTGCGCTCGGCCAGTAAACAACATCTGGGGGTACCAGCACCACACAGTAGACACCAAGGAAAACTCTTCAACTGAGTGATCCAACGGTGCTGGAATGAGCTGCCAAACTCATGCTCAGCCACCTCACTTTCAATATTTAAAAAACTGCTGAAACGAGATGTCTTACGTATCTTCCTTCGCACTTAAAAAAATATTTCTGCTCTCTTGTCCTTGCATCTCATGAAAAAGAAACACTTCTTGTTTTTCTCTATGACTTAGATTTTGTTTTGCTTGCCTTGTTTCTTACTTGCTTTGGATAAATGACTAAATGTAAATGTTGTGGTTGTGTTTGCCTGCCTACAGCACTTGGTTAAGTTTAGGAAGAGATGGAGGTTTAGCTTTATAGGGAACAACTTAACATGACAGACACAACATTTACTTCTTTTTAAACAAAATAATCTTTCCACCATTTTAACCAAAGTGCTTCATTAACTAAAATTAACAACACATGGATCTAAGTCACCCAGTTGAAATAAATTGACAGTTATATGCTTTGTTTTTGATTCCAAAACAGAATTTTACAAATTGTCGTTTTTACAAATTACAAAACATTAGAAAAGAAAAAGAACAATCAACCAACACTTTAATCCGAACAATTTAAAGTGCTTTACATAACTCAGAAATGACTTACATTGTGTAGATAATCATGTCCCATACAAAACCTTTAGAAAAAAAAAAGATGCAGTGGGAATAAACTTTGATTTATTGTAAGAGTCAGTGTCATCACCTTTACAAGAAAGGCATTCATTCATTCATTATCTTAAGCCCTTGTCCTCTTAAGGGTTGCCGGAGTGCAGGAGCCTTTTCCAGCTGTAAATAGGTGAGAGGTGGTGGTACAACCTGGACAGGTCATCAGTCTATCACAGGATGTCACATAGAGGCAAACAACCATACACACTCACATTGACACATATGGGCAATTTAGATTTACGAGTTAACCTAACTTCATGTCTTTGGATGATTGGAGGAAGTTGAAGTACACAGAGAGAACCTACACAGACATGGGGAGAACATAGAAACTCTAACATTTACAGTAATTCATGTAATTCTCTCACATATAAGCCCCACAATTAATCATGTGTTCTTGACAAACAGTCATCATTTAACTTGAGAATACACACATTCTTCTGGATTCAACTCTCTCTTCTTTCTGCCTCTTGTAGATTTCCCTCCAGAGAAACGTAAAGCAGCGTAGTTCAGATCAAGTGAACTTTCAGCCTGTGCAGCAATTAAAACACTTAGCATGGAGTCATGTTGGTAATTAATGCAGTTGGTAATAATGTTAATCAAACATTATCGGTATCTTTACTTACAAAGTCTTGTAGCGGTATTGAATTGTGATGTTTTGCTTGTGTAGAATCACCATTTATTCCTAACGATGGACAAAAAGAGCAATTGTATGTATTTAATGTTTAAAGTCAATTTTTACCTATTTATTTAATAATTATCAATCAGCATTTTCAACAAGTTCAAATTTAAAAGGTTAATAAACTCAACTGCAACATGACACTGAAGTTTATTTTGTCATGTATGTTATACTTGAACTTAAACTTTTCATGATAAGAGCAATAAAAGGATTACTGACTCAGTAATCAACACTAACCTTTAAATTGTTCACACACAGGTCTTCGCTTTTGATGACAGATGAGAACAATATTTCCAATCACAGAAATGGCCAAACAGACTAATGATATCACCAGTGCAATGAATTCAGACTTCAGAGCATTTTGTTCTAGAAAAGAAAAGGACATATTTCTGAAAGTCAATATATCATTACAATTGTTTGAATAGTACTTCCAGTAGTGAACATAAAATCTTACCGAATTGCAGGTTTGCTCCATCTCCAAATAAAATCTGTCCACATGTGGCCACAGCACAGTAATAAGTCCCAGCATCAGAGGAGCTGACGGTCTTAGAGAAGCGATAAACACAGTTCTTCACAGAGTCAGATCTGTTCTCACATTCATTATTTTCACCAGTATAGATGATTTCTGGATGAGCTTGATCTGATCCAGCTCTGAACCAGTACACACTGTGATCTCCTGGACACGTCTTGTTGTCAGAGTGAGAGAGGACTGAACACTGGAGAGTCACTGAGTCTCCTGGACGGACTGGATCAGAGACTGTCTGAACAACAGTATAGTTTGATGTCCTCTCACTGTTTCCTGTTTAATACAAACTGGTGAAATTTTAGGTCTCTGTTACTTTTTAAAAACAGTTTAGTGCATTTCACGAATATATTTAACGTGTGAGAGTTTAGTCTATGCTTCTATACATTTTTATGCTTTAATACAGTTTAAGCCTTTCATTTTTAAACTTTTTAAAACTTTGTAAAAGTAGATAATATTATTACCTTTAACTAACAAATATGTTCCAGTCCATTCAGGAGTTGTGGCCCACTCTGATATTTCACAGAGATACATTCCTTCATCTTCGTAAGTTGTCGTTAAAATGGTCAGGTTAGTAAAATCCTTATTGTCATCTACCTTGAACCTGGATTCAGAAAACTCTTTTGAGTACTCCTTATTTGAACTCCGCAGGGTCACCATTAGTTTCAACGTGTCCCCAGCGCTCTGCCTGTACCAGTAAACTTCTCTACGGGTGATCACAGATTGAGGCAGAACACAGGTGAATGTTACAGGTTCACCAAGTTGCACAGAGACCACCGGAGCCAGTGCATCTGAATTAAAAGAAAACATAAAATACACTAAACAATATAAACCTAACTTCTTATATATGTAGTTGACGTGTAAATCATTAAACAAATAGAATAAATTAGCACTTACATCCTTGATGAAGAACAAGCAGTGTAAACCACAACACAATCATCTTGACATTGTCTCTGGTTGGGAGAGCTGTTGGTATTTCAGTGAGTAAAGGAGGTAATGTGATGTTATACAGTAGGCAACAATGTCAAATGCATCTGATTGGTTACCTCAGAGTGTACATTCAACAGTGCACTTCCTGTCACATTGGTCTCATTCTGGTCCTTTTGAAGCACATCACCTCATTCTTATCCATTCACTCACTTATTCTAATGGCAATATCAAATATGACTGATGAATTCTTCAACAGCTCATCTCCTTTTGTCATTGTGCTTTATCTTTGTTCGGCAATGCCCATCATCTGCCGTTACAATGTTTGGAACTAAAACACTGGAGATAGCTGTTGTTAGTTGGAAGCAATAGTTTGGGAAACTAATTGAATAATAATGCTTATACATCAGTGACGTTACACCAAGAGTTAGACTAAACTTAATTAGCAGTGCAACAATGAAACTGCTAAATTAAAATATTTACTTTGTTCCCAGTGTCAGGAAGAAACAACAAGAACAAAAGTGAAGTAATTTAAACACAAAAACAGTACAACAGTAACATTTATCTTAACATAACAGAACAACTTGATGTTATACAGTAGGTTAGGTTATTACAAGCTGTTGGTGTGAACAACTCATCATTCTTTAAAAACATGCGTCCCAGTAGAGGACACATTAAAAGTCTTCAAACGTCAAAAGCTTTGGACCCAACCTGAACAGACCTGTGGTAAGCCAACCCAAACCTGACATGAATCAATTAATAAAAAAAATAAACTAAACATGATTAGACCCAATCCAACATGGGGTTGACCTGAATAGACGTTAACAGAGATCGAACAAAAACACTAACATTATCGAAACACTGATGTCTCAGTTGGTTTGACCTCCTACTCATTTTCTTTTAACTTGTTGCGTACATGTACAAAAAAACTTCACTTCACATTCGCTTTGTTTTTTCCTGCAGATATAGCAACAATCCACAAACCTCCTCAGACCCAAGTTGACTCCTGAAGACCAAAGACTAATATGAATGCTAGTTTTGGGTGGTGGTAGGTAGTTGCTAAATGCGCTAATGCGTGTCACCTAAAGGTTAACCATAAATCGCTAATGGAAAACTAGTAGAACAAGACACACTAACAAGTGTTGTTACCTCGTTTAAACTTTCTCTGCAGTTTTATTTACTCTGTGTTGTGATTTGCTGGATTTCTCTTTGAATGCAAACAGGCAGTTTGTTTTACAAGTATTTGGTTGTACTTCCTGTTTCCCCTCTTGGCAGTGTGGTTATTGTTTAAAAATCTACAACCATCCTCAATGAGACAGTCCTTACAGTGGACACATCAGTTGTTTAAAACTAAATTTGTCCAATTAGTATTTCAGTGAAAGCTAGAGAACAAGAGACCACTGGGACCCATCAACTCAAACATAGCTTCTGAGTTAAGACTAGTGCAGCACTCCCACCACTTCCTGACCTTGTGCTTTATGTGTATTTTAGTGCAAACAGCAGTGTGCACAGTTCAAAGGTAGATTAAGTAGATGAGTTGGGAGGAGTCTATTTAGATAAAGTAGAGCCAGAGCACAGGGCCATTATGCAAAACCATCCATCAGTTATCATGGCTACTAGAAGTCACCTTATTACACGTATTGATGATAACCACCAACTGGCCCTTATGAACCACAGCAGTGGTGCAAATAATTGATCATAGCCATTGTATGGTATGACAACATATGAATCTGCTGTTACAAGTCACAATATAAACCTGAGGGAATTATGATTAGTTCCCAGGTTAGGTACCATGAACATCTAATATCAGGTCTACATACGTCAACTGGCCTTTAAAGAAATGTGTCTTTTGAATATTTCCTGTGGAGTACCATAAGAGTCCTTTCTGGATTCACTTATTGTTATATTGTGTATGATTGTGTAACACAGAGGAGTTTTGTGCAGGAAGACCACATTTTGATCTTAACTGTGATGGCTTTCAAAGAAATCTACTGCAGTAATTGAACTGGGTCAGTATCATCATCAATGTGTAGTTTCCTTAACATAGTAATATATCACCTGAATTCAGTCACTTCAGTGAATCCCAGGTCAGAAAAAACAGTCCCATCTCTGGCTAATCTTCAATTTCTATTTTTCCTTATCTGTCATGCACAGACATTGATTATATCATGAAATTTGAACTAATTCGTTAAAAATAGACAATATGTGTGTTAAGTTTAAACAAAACTGCAAAATACCTTTACAGAGCATTTCAACTTCTCTTTATTTTATTTGTGATGTTATCATGTTATATGTTGGCATCTGCTGCCATAATGTATATTTGTCTATTAAGAAGAACACGACACACCCATGTTTCAGTGTAGTATTTTGGCATGGCATTGGCACAGAAGATGTATAGTAGGTCATGGAGACTTTACAGACTTAAAAATACATAAATGTACATGTACAAATGGACATTTAGACAAGTCTTCTCACAATTTACTTCAATAAAAACTTCACAAGCTCTAGCTAGCTCTAATGTAAGAGTTTAACTTGTACTTTTAATTTTGTTTAGTTGTGTCATTATTTGATTTCATAAATATAAAATAATATAATGTATTTTCAGTTCATCCAAAAGGTGAAATTGTCAGTGTAGTTTAAACATTATCCAAGCGTTAAATCGTCATCATCAGGGAACAAATCCGCGGTTGTGACTGTGACCAAATCAAGAGTTCTGACATCAGTGTAGATGCTCTCTTCCTCCGATGTTTTTGCATCCCTTCTCTCTGCTTGGCTAGCTTTTCTACTGGTGAACAATGGTGCAGAATAAACCAAAGAATCCTCATCTGTCTGAAGAAATATTATAGAAAATTAGACGTCAGATGTTGATACTTGGTACAATTTGAACAAGCTGAAAATGTTTCCATACATTTTTATTTGCTCTTTGTTTTACCTGCTGATTTTGCTGATTCCCACTGGATGTTTGCAACACAACTGTAGCTGTATTAAAAACAGAAACATACAACTGATACAAAATCAGTTTTACTATTTAATAAATCAATTAATGCACTTTATCAGTAATGTCTCTTACCGTTGCAACAACCACATGATTTGTTCTTGAGTTTCTGAATTAGATAAATAAGAAAGGCTATAACGAGCAGACTTATAGCCAAAGCAGCAGATAACAGAAGGGGAATCGTGTTGTTCTGCTCCGTTTTCTTGATGGTTACTGCTGAAACCATATGTAGAAGAACAAATAAATAAAAATAATAATCAATGATAATTAGTGTAATTAAGAGTCATTGACTTCTTTTATAGGATGCAACAGAACAACAAGAGCTACTATATCACCATACACAAATATGCTTAAATCACCCAAATACATAGAAAAATGAGAGTTACCTTCATTGTTAAGTTCTGATTTTCCAGAAATGGTCTCCACACATGTGGCCACAGAACAGTAATAAGTCACAGAATCAGAGCAGCTGATGTTCCTGAATAAGCTGAAGACACATTTTTTTGCTGAATATCCTTCGGGGTTCTTTTCATATTCACTAAATCTGTTTCCTTTAGTGCAGTTAAAACTCGGATGAGACTGATTTGAGTCAGCTCTAAAACAACAAACTGGGCTTTCTTCTTGACATGTTATATTCTCCGACTCAGGGATTGAACACTGGTTAATCACAGAGTCTCCTGAACAGACTGGATCACGTGGGGGGGCTGGGGTGATATCAGGTTCTAGTGCTAAAAATACAGAAAAGAAAAATTCAAATTTCAACATATTTTGTAAAAGAAACTTAGTTAGTTTAGTGTAAATGTGCCAACTTCATATGTGCAAGTAAATAAATGATGGAACAAAAGGTGCCAAAAGGTGATTTGAAACAATCTACAAAACCTGTATTTAACATTTATGTATCTACCTTCAACTCTCAGGTCTGTTTCTTTCAAAAATGACAGACTTTGTTGATGTGTTTGTAAGCAAATGTAAACTGCAGCATCGCTCAGCTTTACTCTTGTGATACGCAGAACAAACGTTCCAGTCTCTTTGGTCCCTGTAATGCGAGGATCAACGGTCTCTAAGGTATAGGTTTTAGCTACGATTTCAGGAAAGTTTCCAGAAACAAGCCTGATCCAAAACAAGCTTCCCATAGCCCTGCGGGCACATGTCAGGTTCACATCATCTCCAACAAGAATGGTCTTTTTCTCATAGAGCTGCTCCACTGTGCACCCTGAAAAGACAGTGAAGCAGCAAAGAATCATAGAGTCATTTTTCCTAATGACTCCAGTAAAAATGAATACAAGGGAAATTAAAAATTATTTACTATACTTACGTGCCACTCTCAGCATCAGCAGAAAATAAAATAAAATCCACATTTTCTGGCTATTCCATTTGAGACTACTCTAATTTAAGCCACATTATACAAAGATTCACTTAAATGTAATCATATGAAGTGGGAGGGAACAGATTCAGAGCACTCTGATTGGCCTGTTGCGATGTTGGCGTTTCACTGAATTACATCAGTGGAAATAATTTAAACCATCTTTCCTACCTAAACACATGAAACAACACCATCAGCAAGCTTCTGTTTCATGTTTCATGGTGGGTTTCTATAACTGACACAGAAAGCACAATAGATCAGTTTACACGTTCTACACTGAAACAAAACAAATGTATTTGATGTCTGATGGCATTTAATCTTAATGTGAATTGATGTGATGAAGTACTTATGGTGATCAGAGAGAATAGAAATGGTCCTTACTTTTTTATTATTGTTTTTCTGTGTAATGTCTACTGTGCAGCCTCAGCTTTATCTTGTCCATATGATCACATTAGACACATACACCTTCATACTGAATACACGGTAATGTTAATTTTCAAAACCTCTGTTTTTATTGTGTGTGCTGCTGCTGTCTAGGAACAGCATTTTAAAAAGTTGTGCAATGTTTTCCCTGAAAACTCTGAATACTGCAAAAATGAACATTAAAGCTTTGGAAAATGTCTCCAGGTTTAATCATGATAAAGATAATTTAGTTTTTTGGCATTTTCTTTAATTTGCAATGATTCTTTAACATAAGATTGTTAAATGACAACGACATGACATATCAAATGCCATATTACCTTAATTGTTTTTTTTACAGCTTCTTTATACAGTGGTTAGATTAAGTTAAGGATCAGGAAATTCATCATTAATGCTAATACACTATGATACACCAATCTCTCAGTATGCCAGGACTCTCTGTCAAAGCAGTAAACACAGAATTATGATATTAAATCTTGAGGTTCATAAAGAAGTAAAATTACTGATTTGTTTTTAAGCACAGTACATATGTGTAGCTGAGAATGTGTGAAAAGTGTGTGAACTACCTAGTACCACAGTGTTTTTCAGTGGGCAGAATCTTTTTTGGGTAGGGCAGAAAGGAAGCTTGATGACGCAGTGGAGCCACTGAAGTGAAGTGAAACTGGAACTTGTCATTGTGTACATTAATACCTTTCAGCTTTGGTATATTAAGGTAAGTAGGGTAGTTTTTTTGGAAAACATACTGTTTTTATTACAATATTCAGTTTTATCACCATCATCATTTGATAAGAAAGATGAGTCCATTAGTGAATCAGTGGGTGGCAGAGACGTGTCTAGAACAGCAGCAGGAAAGAGACGACTGAACACATCAGGCATTTTCAGATTACATCCTGAATGTTGAAATAACAACTCAAGAAGAGAGCATTGGTAAAACCTCAACTTAACGCTAAGTACTCGCTCTGCTGCATCCGCATTTCAGAGCAGAGAGTAAGTCTGTATTAACATCTATGTATCAGGTAAATGCCCCTCTAAATTATCTTTTAAGTTCTTGACCTTGCCTGTGTGCTATTTAGTGCTGGCCAGATAGGATAAAATTAATTTATCAGATTTTTTCTGTTATTAACAGAATAGCAACTTGCTGCATATGCAAACACCTCTAATGAGATCAGTGAGAATGAGTCATAGTAGGTCTGTGGGCAGTAAATTCAATACAGTGAGGTAAGGATGCTCCAACTCTCCAAAGCCCTGATGGAAACTACACAGTCACTTGTTGATTCTCACAACTTTTGTTTTTACAGTGCCTATAAAAACAATTCACTGCCTTGGATGTTTCATCTTTTTATTGACATTATAAATCAGTCATGGTCAATAACAGTTGGCGACTTTGAACTAAGAAATTTCAGAAAAGGGCCCGAGCAGACTGCGCGGACCCCACCCGTTTACCTCTCAACGGTTTCACGCCCTCTTGAACTCTCTCTTCAAAGTTCTTTTCAACTTTCCCTTACGGTACTTGTTGACTATCGGTCTCGTGCCGGTATTTAGCCTTAGATGGAGTTTACCTCCCACTTTTGGCCGGAGTTCAGTGAAATCCATCATCTAGAAAAGGAGGGAATGTGTGTGAATCTGCCTAGAACAGGCCATCCACACAAACCATGCAAGAAGGAAACTAGTGGGAGAGGCCACAAACACACCGATGACTACTTACAAGCTTCAGCAACTGAGATAGGAGAGACTGTACATACTGCAACTGTTGCCCGGGTTCTTCACCAGTCAAATCTTTATGGGACAGTGGCAAGGAGAAATCTTGAGTTCGCCAATAGGCATGTGAAAGACTCCATAGTGCAGTGGAAGAGGGTTCTTTGGTCTGATGAGACCAAAATTGTGCTTTTTGTCCATCAGATAAGACGCTATGTTTGGCGCACACCAAACACTGCACATTACCACAAACACACCATCCCCACTGTGAAACACGGTGGTGGCAGCATCATGCTGTGAGGATGCCCTGGAAGGCTTGTTAAGGCTAAGAGGGGTAAGAGAGTAAGATGAATGCAGCAAAATATAGCACAATCCTGGAGGACAACTTGATTTAGTTGGCAAGACAACTACAGCTTGGATCCACACGCAACCTGACAGAGCTTGAGGAGTTTTGCAAAAAACAAAACGGTGCACTGTAGGCACTGAACTTGCCGCCCTTTTTACAAATTAGTTTTTGTGGGTGTAACACACAAAGGCAGAGGAGACACCTTAAATAGTAGATGTTCAACATCATGGTTGGTCACATGCAGTGAAACTAAAGGAGGGAAGGCCACATGAATCTGGCTTAATACCAAAAGTGAACCCTACCACCTGTTGCCTTGTAGTAAAATCTAAAAATCCTAGGCCATCATATGCACAGTGGTTGACATCATCACCGCTTGAAATAAATTCAGGCCATAACAAAAAATCTTTGAAGGTTTCTGGCACAAATTCAACCATTTTCAAACTGAATAAAAAAAGATAGACAATGACTGGTGACAAAAATCCAGCAACAGATTTTATTTATTTGATTTTGGAACCAGTCTAACACTAGGTGAGTGAGTGACCTGGCATCATATTGCAGTGTACACATACGCGCGTAGAGTTAATTATACAAAGTAATACACAGTTAAGACACAGTTAAAGCAACAACAGTAAACTGTAATATAAAAACCAAACCCTGCAGTCAATATGCTCTTCTGTGTGTCCTACTTTGTACTTTCACAAACAGATAAACACAGTCACCGCTAAAAAACAAGTGATGTATGGAAACTTCAGCACTATTGTGGTTGGGTTGTCAAACTAAAGTGTGAAAACAAAGGGGCTTTTCTTCCTGTCTCAGGAAGCTGGGCTATCACTACCGTTTTATCTTTTAAAAGTATCACAACAATTGGCAAGACCATTGTCATGACCATTTCTCATGTTTCTGCTGTTTGACGGTTTACATTTAACTAGTTTACAGTTGCTGTGGGATGTCAAATGTGCTAATTAGTCACTTGTCCTACTGTGGTCTTCTTCTTCCTCTTCTTCTTTTTAAGCAAAATAGTACATTGTACTGTGATCTTAGGTTTGCTGGAGAATTTGCCTGTGGTTTTACTTTCAGTGTGCATCACTTGGTACAGTGACTGGACTAGCAGCCAGTTTAACGTAATGGTAATGAATTAAAAACATAAATTTAAAACTTAAATTAAACATGTAATATAAAATATGAAGACAGGATCAAAGCCATATTTGTTGCATCTTTGAAAACATCAAACACACAAACATGTGCCCTTAAATAAGCTCCACAGTAAGTGAGTCAAACTAAAACTGTAATGTTGATTCTAAAATTAGCTTGCTGACGCCCCCCCTCCCCCTGCTCTTCTCACTACAGCTTCTGTTGAAACTCAGTCAGGTCTGTTATGAGTCAGTGGTTTCAATGGTAGCTCAAAGGGCAGAGAAATGGGCTGTTGTGTCAGTGCTGCATGTGAGTCCATGGCAGGCATGTGCAACTGCTTTTTTTTTTTACAATTTACATTTTAATCATGTATTTAAACACATTGCATCTACAACAACAAACTGTGTGAATGTATGTTTTTTGCCATCCTTCTATCTATAGTCGACTGGGAAGTTGTGGTGGACAAAAACATACAGCAGTTCACTTACAGTAGAAGCCACTGAATGTCTGTCTGCTCATCTCTCCTCACGAGACAAAAATGTGAAGTGAAGTTAGTGTTGTAAAACACTAGGGCTATTCATTTGAACTATTAATCTGAACTATTAATTTTCATCATCATTTTAGAACACAATATTTTTGCATGTACGTTTTCTGCTATGACATTTCAAAATATCTGATGTGAATAAAGGTCTGTGAACTGTGCCAGGCATTACTAAGAGCAAGTCTCCTTGTCATCCTTATTACTTTCTTTATCACTCAGTAAATGTATTTTGTGACTCACCCATCCACCCAACCACCTCTCTATCTGGACCAGGATCTGTAACTATGTGACTTTTCTTTCTTAGTACAGCCACTAGATGTTTTCCAACTATACTTGATACATCTGTCTGGCGACAGGGCTCTTTACAGCTCGACACGAGCCAACCTGAAGAGAGACATCAGGAAGGCCAAACTGGATTATAAGAGGAGGATAAAAAGCTGTCTGGACAGCAACAACAGCAGGAAGGTGTGGCAGGGAGTCCAGCATCTGACCAACTACATGACAACCCTCTGCACCGCCGAAGGTGACACCTCGTTGGCAGAGGAGCTGAACCTTTTCTTCACCCGCTTCGAGGTAGAGCCACCAGACACACCCACACATCCACATCCCGCGGCCCACAGAAGCCTCAGCCTCACCGTGAAGGAGCACGAGGTGAGGGGGGTATTGAGGTCCATCAACTCAAGGAAGGCTGCTGGTCCAGATGGTGTCTCTGGACGAGTTAAGGAAAGTTAAGTTAAGACTTAAGGACTGTGCGGACCAGCTAACCGGAGTCTTGACCAGGATTTTCAACCTGTCTTTGGCCCGGTCTACCGTCCCACCTTGCCTGAAGTCCTCCACCATAGTCCCCCTGCCCAAGAAAACAAACATTATCAGCCTCAAAGACTACCGGCCAGTTGCACTCACCCCAGAGGTGATGAAGTGCCTTGAAAAACTGGTAAGGGGTCACATCACTTCACTACTCCCACCATCCTTCAACCCACATGAGTTTGCATACAGATCCACAAAGGATGCCACATGGCACTGTCCTACCTGGAGCAGCAGGGGAACTATGTGCGGATGCTCTTTGTGGATTATAGCTCTGCATTTAACACAATTCTTCCCCAGAAACTAGTAAACAAACTGTTGGACCTAGGACTTCCATATTCCACCTGCTCTTGGATCAAGAGCTTCCTTTCTGATTGCAGTCAGAGGGTAAGAGTGGCCCCACACACCTCCAAGGTCCTTAGCCCCCTGCTCTACACTCTGTACACCTATGACTGCACTCCTGCTCACCACAGCAACACTATTGTCGAATTCGCAGATGATACAACAGTGGTGGGACTCATCTCGGGGGTGGATGAGTCTGCCTACAGAGACGAGGTGGAACATTTAACAATGTGGTGCAGGGGAGACAATCTGCTCCTTAACACCTCTAAGACAAAGAAGGTTGTCATTGACTTCAGAAGGACGAAAACTGAGGTCCCTCCACTGTACATCAGCGGGGACTGTGTGAAGAGGGTGTCAGACTTCCGCTTCCTGGGTGTTCACATAGAGGAGGATCTAACCTGGGGAGTACACACCTCTGATCTGATGTACTGCTGAGGCCCAGCAGAGACTGCACTTCCTAAGGGTACTTAGGAAGAACAACATCTCCCAGAGACTGCTGGTGTCCTTTTATGGATGATCTATTGAACGCATCCTCGCATACTGTGTTTCTGTGTGATTCAGCAGAGGCACAGTAGCTCAGAGGAAATCTCTCCAGAGAGTCATCAAAACTGTACACAGAATCACTGGTTGCCCTCTCCTCCCTCTAGAAGAACTTTACAGTTCCCGCTGCCTCAAAAAAGCCCAGAACATTCTTAGGGACACTTCACACCCTGGACACTCTCTCTTTGAACTGCTGCCATCAGGGAGAAGGTTCAGGTCAATCAAAACTAGGACTGACAGACTGAAGAAAAGTTTTTATCCCGTAGCAATAACCATATTAAACACTGTAAAGAATGATTTATAGAACGTAACTGACATAATGCCCAGGTTCTTGTGTTTACTTGATGTTTGATGTTTTGTTTTTATTTTTGACTGTTTCTATTAATTTATTCAGTTTTTATTCCTTTTTATTTTATACATGGCACAGACTAGTTGGCACCTTAATCTCGTTGTACAATGTTGCAATGACAATAAAACTTATCTTATCATATCCCACTGTTGGTCATAATAACCTGCTGGTTGAGTACCACTTCTCTACAGAGGGACTCAGCTTGAATCAACATTGAGTGTGTTCACATACAACATTTCTTTTTAAATGCCAGCCACTTCTGACAGTGTGTTCTTTCTTGTTTGTTGTTTTGTGGGTACAGGCCAAGGGGTCAAAGGGTAAGGGGACCAGGACCAGAGTCTCTGTACTGTATAACGTGATTACAAATACCACAAATCTGACTCACATAACAAGAACAAAGAAATGCAAAATGAGATTGACAAGAGATTGA